>NC_142834.1:7868716-8177740 GCF_057945365.1 Rhopilema esculentum | reverse complement strand
TCGACATGAGAATATCATTTTGTTTATGGGTGCCAGCTTCGAAGGTCCAGATTTTGCAATTATCACCAGGTAAGCCATTATCTTTAATTACACGCTGTCTTTAGGTTATATTTTGGGTTATAAGACAGATTGGTTTATTGTATGGGTATGTTAGGCTTTTGTGTATGTTAGGCTTTTGTGTAAAAATGTATACCCTGGGCAGTGGTTGCGCCAGGGGAGGGCTAGGGGGGCTACAGCCCCTCCGTCGGAAGCATCTAGCCCCCCATCGGAGGAAATTTTAGGTTATTGTCGGAGCAAATTTGACAAATAACGTACGAAAACTACTTATTTTAGTCATTTTAGCCCCCTTGTCGGAAGCTCCAACCCCTCTGTCGGAAAGTTTCTGGCGCCACCTCTGACCCTGGGTGCCAGAGCCTCAGAGATTTAAAGGATGAAGAACAGGGGAAAGGGATTGCAAAGGATGGCACCCAGGGTAGAACAATTATGTCATTTGTAATATCTAAGTATATATAGATGGTGTTTAATGTTGGTAGTTGATAGGGGCTGTTCATCGCACTTCTTTCTCAAGTTTACCTTTTTGGTAATCCTACCTTCCTGGCGTAGATACAAATTCCATATATAATTTATATTTGTAACTGTAAATAGATTTACATTCTAAAAATATTTTCAAATGCTGCTAATTAAAAATGTCTTTTTTAGTCTTGTCAAAGGATTCAGCCTATACACGCATATTCATGAGAAGAAAACAATGTTTGAACTTTATTTCAAGCTGAGTATTGCGATACAAATTGCTCAGGTAGCCTTTTTGCTTTATGATTCTAAAGTAACTTAAACTTCTTTACGGCTGGTAACTTTTATTTTAAACTACCTTTTGATTAAATAGCAACTGCTGTATCAATTTGATCTTGCACTGAAGGCTATTCAAGTCATTCTAAAGCAACATATTCTGATTTTGATTGAACAGTTTGTTTCATTCATTTGAAGGGTATGGAATATTTGCATGCTAAAAAGATTGAACTGGGAAAACTTTGCTCAAGAAATGTTTTCTTGGAGTCAAAAGTGAAGATAGCAATGACAGACTACATAAGCAGGCACATCCCAGTGGTGAAGTAAGTAGTAAATTTGTTATACGAAAGACTGACCGGATTTAGGCGGGTTACCAAATGGTTTATTGTTAAAAGCCATGCTCAGTGCTACAGTATGAAAACATTGAATCATGTATTGTTCATCCAATGTAGAGCCAAGATCGGTGCTTGATTTACTGACACTTTTAAGACTATTCAAATCAGGATATTGATCGAAAATTTTAAGCTAGAATATTTTTGTACGTTGTTGTGGATCGAAATAGCCAACTACAAACGCGATCACATCATTGTTGAGGCTTGAGGTTGCTTGCAAAATAGAACATTTTTTTTTCATAGCATGCAACAAAAAATTATTCATAAAGTAACGATAATCGCTTCTCTTTTAAGCCAACGCTACGGATACATCCCTGACCGTCAGATCATGTACTTTAGCCCAGAATTAATGAAGTCTCTTCGGATAAAGGAAAACACGCTGTTGAGTGAGCGATCTGCTACGCTAGCCGGAGATGTTTTCGCATATGGGTACGCTTTTTTGCACTAGAGAAACAATTTAGGATTTCAGTGTACAGTTTATTGTCAGTGGTCAGTGATAAACGAAGAAATGTTAATCTTTTTCAATGATATGCAAGTTTAAAGTTAGAAAGTAAACGACTTGATGAAGATATTCGAGGACAAGACTTTGTTTAGTTACCTCATTAAAAAAATATCAGACAAGTTAGCTGTGATGAGAAAGGTGGCTTTAGGATAATGCTAGACAACCAAGAGCAGCACTTCTTTCAAAGAAATTTGAGGCTATATTATCAAGTAATTATCACAATGATGTATTGATATTTTTTCTTTTCAGGACAATATTGTATGAAATTTTCTTGGAGGTGTATCCATACGCGGAAGAGCATTTAGAAATTGTTATATGGAACTTTTCATGCGGCAGAAGATTGAATGCCTTGGATGATATTCCGATTGCAGTTGGGAGAGTAAATGCTTAGATAATGATTCTTGTTTACGCGAAATCGAATTTTCGTTCATATATGCTGCATTGACAGGTTGAATTAAGAACAGATGATGTGGTAAAAACCTATGTACAGAAGATGTTCTCGGATTTTTGGATGTTAATTGAAAGAATTTTACGAGAATTTGTTTGAAGTATAATTAGTCAGAGCGTTTTTTGAACATTTTTAGGAGCTTTTCGAACTTTGTTGGGATCACGAAGCATCAAGAAGGCCTGCTTTTCAAGAAATCCTCGAAACGCTGCGTAAACAAGGCAAAAGGGTTTGTATTGTTTATTCTAAAAATCAGGCCTGCGTGTGTATGGTTTGAACCCGGAGGTACGCTTACTTGGAAAAATCTTCTATTCCTTAGGTGGCCTATCCAGACTTGCGAAAAACGAGGATTCAGGAAAGGAAGACAAATACTATTTCATTCAGAAAATTCATTTCAAATTTCGTGAACTACAATCCTATTCTGCAAGCAGGAATAATTGCATCGTCCTTTTACTTTTTCGAGTTTTAAAGAACCAGTTTTTTATTTCAATTGCTTCCATTTCATCGACGAAAAATTCGACTAAACATGCTAATTATATTTTCTTGCAATCACGTTCAACAGTGTGATTAAGGACGCATTTTTCTCAAACTCTGCTTTAGTTTCGAATCAACTTTGTTCTTCTTTTGATTTTTTGTCCATGTTTGCATGAAAACTCTTTTAACTGTTACCTTATTTTTCCTGGATTTATTTTTTAAATCAAAGAACTATTAAAAATGTTTTACTTTGTTAGCTTATTGATTATCTATTAATTGTTCAGTAAACCTAGGCAAAGCTCAGTCTAAAGTCGAAAGAATGATAGTCGGGTTGTTTCAAGGTGCCAAATGGCACAACAGTTTTCCTAATCGTTGTTGCCCTTCCAATCTCCTCCTACCATACCCAATTCTGCTGATAATTTAGCTAATTTCAAAAAATTATTTTACTAAATAGTTATACAAAAACGAAATCATGTTGGCACAAAGAAACATTTTACATAAAAGCATGTTAAATTACATAACATTAAGGTTCCGTTGTTGCAAAACTTTATAGAGGAATCGCTTGTCAGAGACGACCTCTAAACACATGCGCTATATGGATGAAAAAAGATCTGTATGTTGCGTAACTTTTCTCGCTATCCACGCAAATGTCGATTTTTGTCTGTATTTAGCTTTTATATTCTGCTCACCTCTCTACGTGTTCATCTATCTTTGCGTCCAGGTGATGCGAAATCACCTGATAAGGCTTTTAGTGAAAAAGCCATCATTGAAATTCCGCCTACATGTCATTGTGTGATGACATAAATACTAGTTATTTATTTATGGATTTTCTACTTTCGATTTAAGCGTGTTATCAAAATACGATCGAATTGCCATTGTGTATCCTTGAACGAATGAAGCTGAAAATTAAACCTATGTTAAATTTTTTATTCAGAAGAAATAATTTTATCTTTTTCTGAAGGCAAGTTACCGTCATTTTGCTATGAAGTGAAGATCATTATTCAAGTATACGGATAGTTAGCAGCGAATAAAATCTAATTTCACTATGATTTTACACATTGAATATAAAAGTTGATTTGACATATAATAGTTTGTATTATACCGTAGAATAACAGCTAAACTTTATATCCACAACATTTGAATGGATGTGGATGACATTAAGTAACAATGTATCGTCCTCTTTTTCATTGCAGAGGCTGAAAAGACAACATAGCATTTCTCAGCCAAGTGTCATTGACCTCTCTTTGGCAAGCTCGGTAATGCAATTCATGGAAAAATCCGGCAACGACTGAGTTTTTCTTCCCTCCATGATTCTTAAAAATCAACGTGGGGCTTTTTAGAATAAAATCAGCTTAAAGGGACGGGTATTCAGAACACATATAATGCATAAACTTAATCATGATTCAGACAAACCTGTTCAGCAAAAATAATTTTCATCTAGCAGCAAAATATTTAATTCGCAACAATTTACTTTCAAAAGTTATAAAAAATTTATTTCCAGTAATCAGTGAAAGGGAAATTTCAAAAGACAAAGTCAAGATCCTTACAGTCACTTTATTATTGATGTTTCACAATTTGGTTACTTGTTTTGACCGAAGGACAATCACTTGCCTTTACGTAGATTATGATTCCGACTGAGAGAGCAAACTCTCTCTGTCTGCTCAAATTAAGGTTTTTTTTGCTTTGATAGACACACATTCTTAAGTTAAGCTTTCTCTTCAATGATAGTTTTTTTTGCAAAATGCTCATTTTTGCGCAGTTTTGAAATTTGATGGAATGGAATGCTTATTTAAAAACCATATCGTACTTAGATTTTGCTAATGTGCCGATTTAGCACTATGGGGTTTTGTGCAGAATTTTAAAAATGGTTTGACGTAAGTGTTTAACGTTGTGTTGTAGCTAGTTTAACGACACGTATTTTATGAATAACATGGATACTAGAGCTCAACCTTGGATTGTCTAACATCATTCAATATTTGAGTCTAGCTGTTTTCTCTATTGTTTTTAGTCAGGTTATTCTTACTTAGTAGCAATATGTACGTAAGCCACCTGTCAGTAAATTTATGCTCACAAACGTAGTTAAGTTCTAAATGCACCCATAAACTCCCAAAGACAGGATGGCTGCTCAGCACTTATACATACATACAAAGGGTGTGTCTTATATTTCTTGCTAAACCTTTCTCCAAAGTGGTTTATAGGTGAAAAATATTTCCAGAATGATCTTTTTGGATTTTAAGAAGTACCAGATTCAGGGGCGGGTCCAGCAAAAAAATCTGACTTGGTTCCAGGTCAAGGCTAAGGTCTTTCAGATAATGAATTGGTAATTGTGCCTAAGACAACATTATTATTCATATTTATGCATTTTGGTACCGGGGGGTCGGGGGGGGGGGGGGTAAGTACTATCCCCTCACTAAATCTAGATTATGAATTTATTTCCGACAGAAAATAGTGCCTCTGGGAAAATTTTTGCAACCCTCTCCCTTTCTAAATACCCTCTTGTTTGTCTTGGATGCCACAGCTAAGTTTTCCCTTTTGTTTTGCTCGCAATTTATTGCTTTGCCTACGTAGACACCAGCCTATTTTTCAAAATATGGTGCTCCGTCTGACCATAGGTATCCCTTGCCATCAACGACTGCAATTCAAAATAAAGGTATTTAATGCTCCTGGAAAATTAACGATACTTTCTGGTTTTATCTCAAACGCTTAATATTCTGCTAGAATGCTGTGAGGGTCGTGAAAATAAGAATTCAAAGTTTTGCAGTTCCACAACAGGTCAGAAACAATAGTTAGCCAATCAACTACTGGCTGTTGTACAGCTCTCTTACAAATATGGTATCATTTCCGAGTTCCAGATGCTTTTTGACTGAGTTCCATCGACTATTATTGTGCACATTATTGACTTTCGAGGCAGAAAACGTTTATTTCCGAGTTCTAAGATTGACTGTTGTTGTCCTCCACAAAGTCTGGAAAATTCTTTTCAAAATCACGACAGAGAAGAAGGAAGGAAAAGGGCGAACGAATTACATAAACCGGCAATTTCAAGATTTTCAAGAGACTGCGATAAAACTTATAATTTCTAGGTTTCACTTTTTTAGTTTAAATATTACTTATTTCAGGCAACACTATTTTTAGCTATATGTTGGAAAACTGACTGGGTTCTGTGCACCAAGGAACTCACTCGGGATCCGCCTCTGCAGATTTATTTCTGATAAATGTCGAAAACTGAAGAGCTGGGAAACTTTTCTTACCAGTCTTAGGTAAGCAAATCAGGAGATCAAGTCATTGTAGTACAGATCATTGAAAAATTGTTCATTCTTTCTTGAATTAAATATCACTCTGTCACCTTTTTTTCTGCAAAAAATAAACCAATAGAAGGCACACAAACATTGAAATAAACTTTGATACGTGAAAGTGTCAATATAGTACACGAAACACGCCTAATTTGATGACAATTGCTCCTTGGTTCAACTCGTTGAGCTTCTTTGCCCCAAAGATTTTGAATTCTCCATATATGACAGAAAGCTAAATGCTGATAAAAAGAACAACCATCGTAACGCGAGAAATAACATCAGTGTGCAATCTCTGTCAATGTATTTATAACAAGCCCAGACAGGGGTACTATCACCTCATAAACCCAGTTCAAGATTGGTCCGGAAAACAATGCTGAGGGATTGTTGGGTCGCTTTGACATGAATAGGGGACTGGGGTCTAGAGACCAATTATTGACAGAACACGTTCTTTCAACTTCCTTTTCTCCGCCATTTTTACGTGAACTCAGAGAAGACTGTTTAACGCCATCAGATTTTTGCAAATATGATGGGAACTGTAGGTCAACAAGATGATCCAGGGTAGGTTTCTTACTGTTTTTAATATAAGGAATCGAAAGAGTCATGAGAATACAGAAAAGACCTTGATCAAGCTTATGTCTAGGTTTCTTTGCGTTCAGGGCGAACACGCGGGCCTAAGCCTTGGCTGTTATATCGATTTTTGTTATATCGACAGTGACGGTGCTGATGATAATTTACATTACATGTTAAAACATCAGTAATTTCGGACTGTAAGCTAAAAGATGAGTGATCTTGTTGTTATCTAGAAGCAAATTAAATATCGTAACAACTTTGTGCGTGTATAATTGAAAAATTTAGGTTTGTTACCAAGAGGTTGATTTTATGTGCGCTCTGCTTGTGTTTTGTTAATTATTTTGCTAATTATAAGTCGTGTATAGAAATAAATTATAATGAATTCATTCAGTGAATTGCGTAGTTCAATTAGTGATATAACAGGGTGACAGAAGAATATGGAACAACTCTAAAAGAAACTCCATAACCTAATGTCAAATGCGTTTTTCTTTAACAGCAATGGCATGTTGTATCAAAATATTTGACCCTGAGTCTAAAGGCTAACCTGAATAAATTGTTGTCCTATCAGATTGAAGAATGCTAAAAATTAAAAATATAAAAAAGCCTTCCAAATTATACACAATCATGGCTACACCTGTTAATAGGAACCTTTATGTATGTGTGAATATACTAAAACGTCTATCCCATTCCCCCTTTCAAAGTTGGTTTGTATGTTGATTTATAGGGTGGGGACCAGTGTGGATTTCATTTAATTTTTGTAAAATTACAAGTGCACTCTTGCAAACCTGAAATATGGGAGTGGTTTTGGGTTTGGTTCAAATTAAAATGCTTTTACAAATATGACAAAATGACTTTCTAAATTTGTTCGCAACTGAGGTTGCAAAAAAATGTGATGTTCCTAATTAAATGATCTTCTTGAGATCAGGGCTGCCTAGAAATTTTAGTGGCTCTGGGGCAAAACCGAAAAACATGGCCTGTTGCAAGTGAAGTGAGCAAAAAAATTTATGATCACCAGGTTCTTTAGATAAGCTTGAATACTCTTCAGACTATTTTTTGCAGTCATTTTCTTGCAATCGCCAAAAATGTTTTTATATTTTTTAGGGACAATTCTGTTACGTTTGCTTAATTCCATTCTTAAAAAAGAGTTTCTCTATAAAGCTCCCTAGACCTTGAGGCCCTTGAGCAGTTTGCCCCCTGTCCCTCTCTAGGTGTCCCTGCTTGAGATAATCCTTCGGGATAATCATTTCAGGCTTTTTAAACATAATATCCAAAATTATTCCTTTGCTTGCGGAACCTTTAGGACTTTGAGTAACAGCCACTGATGGTAGTGGTAGGTAAGCATAGTTTATCTCTCAACCATTGAATTTCCCCGAGTTGTAAAATTGATGTTAACAGGATAAGTGCTGTAAAGTTTGCACACACAAGTTCTGGGTAATATCTTCTGCACTCCTGATATCTCGTTGAAAACTGTCATGAAATCCAGGCAGGGAGTGGTGCAAAATCTCAATCCCATGTCGCTGATTTTATGTTCATACCAGTTTCAATACTGCATGTGGTAGCAGCTTAGAAATGTCGTGTTCTATACAAAAAAAGCATGTCTATGATTGTAGATGAATAAATGATTTGGTTAAGAATTTGGTTAAAAACCCAGTTAGAAGCCAAATATTAAGAAATTTTTATTTTAAGTAGAACAGGCCTATCTAGAGACAGTGAAGGTCATTACCAAGCATCAAAAAAGTTCTAAGTTGGTTAAGATCCCTCTGGAATTTTAGCTAAAATCTTGGACAGTTCATAATCAGATTTTTCATCCCCCTTCCCCCAGCTCAATGTGATATTTTTTGCCTCATATTAAAGGGCATAAACCTTAACTTTAAGTTGCGGGGGAGGTAGAGGCTAGACTTTACATATATGCTGCTAAGCATGTTTTTATGGGTTTGTCTCAACAGCTCTATCCAAGATTTAGAAAACGAAATTGTTGAAGAAAACAGTCCAAATTTGAGAAAAAACTTAAACCAAGAATTGGTTTTTTCTACACATGCTTACCCTGAGATGGAATTTATGATGCTGATTCTATATAGATAGACAGATAAAATTAAATGATGATACTATATAGATTTTGTGGAAATATAAACAATGATTAATTGACACTGATGACAGACTTGGTTTAAAATTTGTTTTTGGTCATCTTGAAAGAAATAGCACAAGGGTAGCATCTGGCATGTCTCATATATGGCAGCTGTTTGATAGAGTGTCATTGATACTGCAGTTTTAAATTGATATTGATGATTGCAAATAAACTATTATAGCAGGACGTACGATCTATATACAAAACAACTTCCTTCTTCAATTTATTTTAAAATCTTCAGTTCACAAAACAAGAAAACATTTCCTCAAGCTTGTATTATATTGTAAGCTTAGGTAAATCTGGATTGAAGTTTAACATGTTATAGTGACAAGCATATTCCAATGAAGTTTTTTTCTTATGAAAGGGGCAACTTTGAGAGAAGAACAGTAAAAATTACACCTATTTTTTTAGTTCTGGGTGTTGTGCTAGATATTACATTTTGAAGGGGTTGCCTAAACTTTTGTTCTTTTCACTAGCATTTGATGTAAACAGACAGCTCAAAAATTATTATTTTAATGATGGTATGGCAATGATTCTTTCAGAAGACTAAGTACCTGTCATAAAGTTCAAAAACTGTGTGCAATCCAAAACTGAATATGATTTTTAATTCCCAAAAATGCATGCAATACTGAAAGTAAGTGCCCACCAAAAGTAAAATTTTTAGAACTAAAGCCAGACAGGTAATGCAGGCTCTGGCACAAGTTGTAGGGGGGGGGGGGCAAAGACAAGTTAACAATTAATGAAAAAAGATTTTGTAAAGAATATTTCTTTGCAAAAAAGAGGGTGGGCACAGCTCCCTGTTGTTGGAAGCCCTAGGAAAATGTATGAATGGTACACATGAAATATATTATGCATGTGATTTGCCACACACATAACAATATCTTTATGACCAAGACTGCACTGTATTATTTTTCAAAGGTTCTATGATGACATAAACCTGCCTTTTGCCTTTACCTTTTGCAAACCCAAATGGACAATTTACCGCAAGATGACAGCCTGTACTCTGCTGCTTCACACACACATCACAAATTGAAGAACAAATAAAGGAAACCACAACTGCTCTTGATTTTCAATTTATCTAAGTCAGCTATGGAACTAATGGTCAAAAACTCTTCAGCTTGTCATTGTAACAGTGGCTTGATGTGGTATCTTTCAGAAAAAGCCCAATCTATTCTCTAACATCTCTTTAGGGGCTAGGGCTTTATTGGAAAAATGTTGTTTGAATGCAGCCTTGTGCAGCTTCTTGCTATTTTCCAAAGTGTCTTGAATCAACCTGGATTACTGATTTTTCTTCAATTTCAGGAAACTTTTTGTTGGAGGACTTCACCCTTCTACAAGTGAAGGTATAATTATTTTTTCTCAGTGTAATGCTGAATATGTTTGCTTAAATTGTGTCTTTTAGCAAGCAAGGCAAAATTAAAGTCTTGAGGGATCTTTGTTTTGATCTTTTTCTAAATTTTGTTTGTCAAAGATGTGATTTTTTCATAAGACTTTTTCATGGCTATTTTCATAAGATGGCATAGCTTAAAGTTGGGTTAAGAGACACTTTAGATGACAATCTTAAAGATGTTACAATCTAAGAATCACAATCTTAAAGATGTTACTTGCAATCTAAGAATCACAATCTCAAAGATGTTACAATCTAAGATTCACAATCTTAAAGAGGTTACAATCTAAGAGTCAGTTTATAAAGCCCAATCTCCAGTGAGAAAAAGTCTTGTGAAATTTTGCTGCAAACTATTTCACCTGAAAAATTTCTGTGAATGTTTTTGTTGACCTCATGACATTGGAATGTAAAGCTTGGAAACGTGACAAAGCAGTATGGATTATGATTGGCTTTGAAAGGATTTTTCAAGCAAAAAGTCAAAAAAGTTAATCTCGTCTTAACTTTTTTCACAGATAAATTCTTGGCAAGAAATCCCAGAAAAAGTTCACTGCACATGTCCAAGACATTTCGCGTGAACTTTTTTGCATTTCGCAGATTTTTTTCGAACTTGAGGTTGAGCAACAATCTAAGTTTATATAATTAGAAACACATGCAAAAATTAACAAAAGCTGATTTGTTGAAATGTAGCATTTTCAATTTTTCTTTGTTTTAACCTAACAGAATCAATGAGAGATTATTTCTCGGGATTTGGTCAAGTTAATGATTGCAAGCTTATGATTGACAATGTCACAAGGAAATCAAGGTATGTTTATGATGTCTTTATTTTGATTACTAGTGTTAATACCAAGTACTCCAAGATGGTTTACTATTGAAGTAAATCCATATTTCTTGTGTTTTTTATAGATTTTCATTTATGCTTTCATTTAGAATCCCTCATGATAAAAAACATCAGCTGTCTATACCAGAAAATTTGTAACATTTTCAGTAACAGAAGATGATGTAATACCTGTTGTGAATTGAGTTCAATGTTTTGCTATAGGTATAGCTGTTACTTGTAATTTCTGCAGCTGAAAGTTGAAGCCTTGTTCTGATAATTTTTTATTTTAAAATATACTTTGAAAAATATAGATTTTTATTGTTTAGTGTGACAAGCTTCTGTTTGGATATGCTGTTTTTTATGATTGATGATGGTGTAACTTCACCAGACAGAAAGAGATAATGTTTTTAAAACCAACTGATCTCTTGTTATGTCATAGAGGGTTTGGCTTTGTTACCTTTGCTGATGCAAGATCTGCTCAAGATGTCCTTGACAAAGTCCCTCATGTTCTTGATGGCAAACAGGTCTGTATCATTTTATTGAATTTGCAAATGTTTAACTTTGAGACTTGTGCAGTTTTGTACTTACCATTCACTTGATCATGTAATCCATTCGAGGTGAGCATGTTTTTGAATCATTAAGCTTATTTGTGTACAATTTACAGATTGATCCAAAGAAAGCTGTACCTAAAGGACCTGGTCAGAGCATAATTTTGAAGCAAATGGTTAGTCCTAATATTCATTTAAAATATCCTATCACTGTTCTTGTTATAAATTCATTTTAGCTGCATTTTGTACAACACAGGGCTTTCAGTCTGAAATTAAAATATTTCAAAGTAATCTTCTTTTCAAGACTCAATTATTTCAAATATTTTGAAATAGAAGCTCAGTTTGGGCCTAAATTTGACACTCTCCTTCATTTTATTTGCCTTGTGATAACTGTATTTACTTTTCTTAACATTTCTGCATTTTCTACACAGTGTATCACTTACTAAAGAACAATCTTCTTGGCTTGAAAGAATCTTTTATCCACATTGTGTATCACCCTGTACACTGCTTAAACCCTAGCATTTTAGTGATTATTTATTTTATTGAAATAACTCTTATTTTCTTATATATAAAGGGAAAGTTTTTATATTTTCCTACAATTTCCTAAAAGTTTATAATAGCTCCTATCTATAAAAGTGTGAAAACTCACCATTTTATCAATGGTTTTTTAAACTGCTAAAGCATTTGTCCTTAGATGTTTAGGGTTAAGGTACAAGCAGAAGGAACCACAGTATTAAGCAGCTTCATATTTCTACTGCCCTAGTGTTGCCACGCTCTCTTTTCATGAAAGCATTGGTGTCTTATTGGGCAAAAATTTGTTGATCATTCCTGCATTCATTGTGTTTTCCTTAGATTAGGGAGACAATATTGGGGAATAGTCATAAATTCTGATGCTTATATAAATGTTAGACAGAATCTTATTTTTATTATTATGCTATATTATGTCAAACAGGGCATGAAAACCCACCTAGCCCACAGTCCTGGTAATATGAAATTTGTTGGCGTGCCGGTAATCACATGCCTTGAAAAGTTTAGGTGTGTGATGACATGGGATTCATGAAATGGAGACCTTATGACTTTTACAAAGATCTGATAGCCCTTTATATGTCACATGTGTGTTAAAAGATGTGCATCACTGTTTGAAAAAGCGTATGAGATTTTTTTAAAACCAAATAGTTTTCACGAAATTTTAGAAGAAGTTTCTTGAAAACCAAATAATTTCAAAAGAGTTTACAAGTTTTTTAGGCATGCTGCCATTAATCTGTTTTAGATTTTGAGTGCCATTAATATGCAAAAAATGGATTCATTTGATACCAAACCAAAGTCATGAAAATTCTGTTCAAAGTGGAGTCATTTGAAAACAGAATCATTTGCATAGGGAACAGCAAATAATCATTCACTTTCAGTTTAAAAAAGAGCTGGAACAAACAATATAAAAACAGGAAAACATAGAGCAATGGAAACACACATTATATTGTTTTCACCAAAACAAAGTAGTCAGGGAAATACAAGAATGGAATTATAGAACAGAGACATATCAAAAGGGAGTAATGAGGGGGGGGGGGGCCTTAAAGGGTTATAATGCACATTAAGATAATGCACTCAAGATAAATTAAAAATTACTAGAGAGAAATAAAAACATAGAATTGCTCAAAATTATTCAAGAAGTTATTCAAAACATGGAGCTGATAAAAGGTAGGCCGCAAGGGGGTTTTAGGTCTGTGCAGATGCACGCACATGCAATCGCACGCCTAATATTACCAGGACTGAACCAACCAGATCTGTAAGATATTTGTTTAAAAGTAACCTTTTGCACAAAGCAGCTTTATTTCTTTTATATTCATCAAAAGGGGAAACATGAAGACCAAAGGAATTTATCTTATGTACGTGTCTTGTACAGGTTAAAATGGTTTTCCTACCTAAGAACCCTTGAGAATGTTTTTAAAAATTCATGTTTGATTAAAATTTGCAGTGTTTCATCTGCCTTAAGAATCTATGTTATAATTTGCAGAATTCTTGAAAATTCTTAAAAATTTTGCAATATTGATGTGCCAAAGGCCTCTTCTGTGTATTGCATATCATGGTCATTTTACTGAATAAAATATATCTTTAATAACTTCAAAAAATAGTATTATGTGGGCATTCATAAATGAAGAACAATTTTCATTCACCAAAAAAGATAATGATTTTTAATTGGTTAAAAATTGTTTAAGTCTTTATAAATATACCTTAAACTGTCATGCAATCATTGGAATTTGACTCTATCCTTTTTTATTTTCATGCCCTGATTGTCAAGGATAAGTTTGAATAATGTTCTCAATTCGTATTTTGTGGATGTGAAGTCTGAACAGGCTGTTTCACTGCTCCATATTTATTTAAGGAATAGTCTTGACCCTCAATAAATTAACAGAAATGGAAATGAACCTAGGGTTAAAATTTGAAAAAATAACCATAGTTTATTTGATAATATAATGAATTGCTTCTCAAAGCCTTTGCATTTTTCAAAAACACTTACCAATACAAAATCGTCCTTAAGGAGTTTTAAAATGCTGTGCATTTTTGCCAATAATTTGAAATAATTTCATTTTGTAGGGCCTATCAAATGTGACTTCCGGTGCTGCAAGATCTCGGTCAAGGAATCCAGAATGTAAAGTATTTGTTGGAGGAATCAGCCAACAAACCACAGATAATGAACTGAGAGCCTATTTCTCAGAGTATGGCAATGTGAGTGTCATGAAATGCTACTGTTATGTTACTTAACATGCAATACAGTTGCTGTCTTCTTCCTTACTTTCTGTAATAAGATTGTTCTTTTACTTGAAATTTATATTTGAAAGATGCATGATATACTAAATACAGGGATATTGACATACTTATATTCATCTACTTTCAGGTAATGGAAGTTGTCATTCCACAAGATAGAAATACAGGAAATATTCGAGGTATGAATTAACATTTTATCAATAGCAACAACAAGAACACAAAAGCAACTTTAGGAGAATCCCAGCCTTGAAGCAAGGTTTCATTCCCATCCTCTTGTGTCAAGCAAGCCTAAAAATGGCATTCAATGGTAGATCAAGACTATAACAGATTTTTAAATGTTGTGTTGCTTTTGTGTGCCTTGTTTAATGGATTAAGGTTCATCCAAAAGAAGATTAGTTCTGGAAAAGTTTAATTGAGATTTGAGTATTCAGCATTTCCAGATTTAAAGAGTTATGATAAGTTTTTATTGATGTCAGGTTTATGGTCGAGTGATGATTTTTTCAGTTCATGTATTTTACGGTTGTTATTGTATTGGTGTATTTTTGTTTGTTTTTATCATAAATTGACAAAGTTTAATGAGTATGAACAGTAGATAATTACCATTGTGGTTAAGTGTTTTGACTTGAATTAATGTAGTTCTTCTATAAATTTGTAGTTTATTTATGCAATTTCTTTTTGCAGTTTTATCATGTTGCTTTTCATATTGTAAATTAAAGTACTGTTTTTGTCATGAAATGTAGTTGTTGATGAGCAACCAGTTTGACATTTAAATTAAGTAATGCTATTGAGATATTATCGAGCAGTATCTAGGAACAAGAAGGGCTGCTTCTATTATTTATGTATTTGCATTCATTATTTGCATTAAATTCATCTTGATGTCAACTATTTTCGCAGGTATTACCGAAGTATTTGATTAATTGCATTGTCATAATTAATTCGTTAGGATTTGCATTTGTTGGTTTTGACAACCCTGATACAGTACAAAGACTCCTGAGAATTCACTTCCACCAAATCAACGGAAGAACGGTGTAGTGTAGTTTAATTATATTTAATTACCTTTGTTTGTTGAATGATTGTCGGCTTAGTAAAAGTGCCAGGCAACTTTCTTTGCGCTATCATTGGCAACAGCGAGAGCAGGAGAGCAACAGCTGATCACTGTCTGGCATTTTGAAATTCTGGTTGCGTGTCGAGCTATATGCAGACCATATTGCAGATTGGCAACCAAGTTTATTTCTTGAAAGGTCTAGCATAGCTTTGCACAGCCACTGTCACGTGTTAATGTAAATAAATTGTAGCAAAACAGGTGCACGTTCCAGCGAATGTTCTGCACATTCCATTGGGGGATCTTCGCGCTGCCTTTCACCAGACTTTATTCAGATAAAACTCTTGTAGCACTGAATATGTATGGTATTTTATTATGTCGAGCCGAAAATAATATATATTTCTATAATTAAAAGTTTAAAATAGTCCAGTTTGAAATCCGTTAGCTGACTTCTGTCTGATTAACCTATTGCCAACCGGAATGTAGATTTTCATGAATTATTTCAGTTCAAAGTAACATGCATTCTAAATGAATAAGTATCAAATAAGTTTATTAGTTCCTAAAAGCACCAGAGTGTCATTAAAAGCGCCAATTTAAAGAAAGGCCTGTCCATTATTTTACTGCGTGTTCTACATCTAGATGCATTCGATCTTAATCTTTGCTTGGCGCCTTTAATTATCGCATGGTGAAAATAAGTATTTATTTCTTAAAGTAGATGTTAATCATTCCACAGTGCCTATGTTTACTACATCAGACTCAATACTGTATAAGTAGAAATAATCAGTTAGATTTTTCGTTAAGTGCACGGGTAATGTAGCGAATAATCAAGGTAATCAGTTAAGGTTTTTGTAGTAATCAACAATGTTGAATTAATTATTTGCAAAATAAATAGTGACTATTAGAAGTTATTGTCAGTGGCACGAACAATTAATTAAAAACTAGCCTTTCAAGTTTTGGAAATGCTTCATAAAATGATAAACGAAGTTAATTTTTGCAGGTTGAAGTCAAAAGCTGCGATGAACAAGGGACAAAACAGCGTCAAATGCAGAATATGAACGGACAATTTATGGGGGCACCAGGTGCGGATATGACAGGCATGTCAATTTTTACTAGCTCTCCATTGTTTTCAAAAGGGTAATACAGGGAGGGCTCTCTATTTGTTTATTTAAAGTGGCAGTTTACCTTTCTGCACAATCTTCAATGAAAATTCAATCTGCACGCAGGCTACACCCCTTGCATTAAACCCTTTAAACGCCCTGTCGCGTCAGTCTTGTGGTGAAAATAGGAATGCTCCTGGGCGAAAATAATAATACCGTACTCCCATCTTTAACAAATTTCAATAAAAGAACACTGCCTGGAAAAGAGAGGGGTGCTATTTACAATTTGCAGAATTTAACCAGTGTACCAAGTTTTTGCAGGGATTGTAGTTGCAACTCAACAGGGAAGTATCCTTGTTAACGGGGCAGGAAGGGAGTCAAAAACTTAGTAACATTTATTGAAAATGATATCATGTCAACCTGGTGTAGATCAAAATGTATTTCTGTTACAGTGCAACCGAACTTTGTATTTGAAGAAGCGCAACTGCCTGTTTAATTTACGTTTATTTATGATTAAATTTCAGGTGCAGCGTATGGCCAGGCCGATGGCTCTGCCGGGGCTTACGGTCAAAATGCCTACGGCGCTTACGGCAGTATGCTGCAGCAAGCGGGTTACGCACAGGCACCAGGAGCTGCCGCAGGACCATACGGAGCTGGATATGGTTAGTCCTTTTGTGAAAATAAACAAATACTTAGACTGCTGTCTATACTATGATATTTTCTGGAAAT
This sequence comes from Rhopilema esculentum, assembly GCF_057945365.1. NCBI lineage: Eukaryota > Metazoa > Cnidaria > Scyphozoa > Rhizostomeae > Rhizostomatidae > Rhopilema > Rhopilema esculentum. The sequence goes on along the minus strand of NC_142834.1, from coordinate 8,160,773 downwards.
GATAAAATACTCTAAATAAAAAATGTTTGGGTTATTTGATAAGTTATACAGCCAACATGTTGACATGAATCTCACGAGAATCTCTTCATCTTATTCCATGTAAACATTATAAATAGCCTGTTCATTTATTGATTCACTGACGACGCTTGCCTGATTTTTCAGCATATGGCGCGGCTGGTTACGGTGCTCTTTCTGGTGCTGCTACATCACAATACGGAGTTGCCTCGACCTCTGCCATGGCTAGCCAAACTACAGCGGCCGCAGGGGGAGCAGCCGCACCAGGGGCAGATTATTCATTCGGAGCTCAGATGTATGGTGAGTGAATCTTGATATATATACTCTACAAATTTCGATGCCTCCACTGTTGAACAAAGGATTGCCAACAATACAGTCGCACTGTGAAGGGCCGCTTCAGTTAAGCACCAGTCATGGCATTAAGATCAAGATCGTGTCGCCCGAAAGGCTTTCTAAAAGCCCCTTTTAAACTCTCATAGGCTGAAACCAATTCAGTGCACGTATATAAGATTAGCTGAGTCAGGTCAAATTCCCTTGTCTTTCCATGCCTCAGTTTTAAAATTGTGACGCAAGAAAATTTCCACTCGTGGTGTCACTTTGGTCAATGTTTTTTATGCAATATTTTGCATATTCTAGCCGCCAAAAATGCATTGTTCTGAGTGCATCGCATCCGTTACTTGGCGCACTTTATTTTGTGCCAGCAAATTGCTTTCAGTTTGATGTCATTGATTGGAGTTTCGTTTGATTGGAGTAAATTCTATTGATGCGATTTTCGCTTCTTAGATCAGCCGATAAGTATATATAAATTGTAATTTTTCTTGAACTTTCAATCTAAACAGCGACACAAGCTCTTCTTTCTCCCAATTCATTGTCACTTTTTTAAAAGGACAGGTATAGAATAACTTTTCAAGACGAATTTAGCATTGCACTGATAGATTCCAATTAAACCGTCTTTGTTCATTGATTCGCTCGGTGAGGCCTCCAATGGAACAGTTCATTTCGCATCCAGTCCGCTAGTTGCTCATGATTGAAGCCGAGAATTTCTCTGGTCGGAAAAACTTAACATGGTATGGCTCACACGTTTACCCTGGTTCTCATCTGCAGGTTTTGGCAACTACCAGCAGGAGGCCTCAAGCTTTGGACCAGCCAGAAGCATTGGCGCCGATTTAACCGGATACGCATCTGTCGGAACTGGGGCTTTGACCGCTGCTTATGGAGGAGCCGCAGACGCAGCAGCGGCTTACGGTGTTGGAGTAAGCTATGCTGACACTTCGGCTGCATTTGGAAGAGGAACAGTTCAAAACAGCACAAATCAAAGAGGATATCACCCTTACGTTAGATAAATGCTAGTTGATCGGACAAGAGGATTGTTTTAGAGATTTTTAGAAGGTGATCTGTAAATGCCTCGATCGTATTGACGTGGGCGAGTTTGTGACTGCGGTTAGAAGGAACTCCACAAGCACATCTTTGCTCTTCCACCCCTCTAACAACGTGTCTCCTTTATAGGTTAGAATGTCATAGGGAGCCTTAGGACTATTAAAACACCTTACAGAAAAGTGGTTTGCTAAAGTACGTTGTATGTTTTTAGGTTGGGCAGAAAGGACAAAGCTTCTAGGAAATAGCTGGAACTTTGAATGATTTATTAGTGCAGCAGGTCACGCTGAAAAGAGTAACTGGAATTGTATTTACTAGTTTGTTAAATTTGCTGTTTGTTCTTTGCTAATTTATGCATGGGCTTCTCAAATAATGTAAATATCAATTGGTAATTGTATTTGATTGATCAAATTTATGTTAAGATATTCAGTGTAAAACAGTAATATTTTTGGATAGCAAGTCATAGATATCTGGTCGATTTAGACGCATGCAAACCTTTCTTGCGTTTCTGCGAAGTTTGCAAAGTCGATTTATACTAATTGTAGAAAGAGTTGCTCATTAGGTAGGTTATCTGAAATTATCGGCGGAATATGCTAAGCAGCGTCAAAAGACCGCATCTGGCTCTACATAGTTCATGTAGCAATATTGACATTCGTCAGTGAACTTGTTTTCTGAGTGCAGTTAGTTTTTCCTACAATGCACATCGTGTGTGATTAATAGCATCACATATCATTTCGTAAATAATGATGTCATCGATGGCCTACGGTTGCTTGGGCCCGATGGTTTCCCCCTTTTGAATACGGGCGGCATCCCCCCCCCCCCATCTTTCTTGTTTCTGAGACGTTTGTTATACCTGATGAACATAACGAAATGCCTGCTAGGATCTATGTTGTCCTGCCTTGGTCTAAAGCACCCTCGGTAATTTTCATATTTAGATTTTTCAACCTTTTACATTTTCATCGAGTCGAATAGTTTTTTAACACGAGTATAGTAGAGATTTAAGGTTCTCAGACACGTCATTCGTATCGAGGTTCTATTTATTACGATAAAGTCTGATTTTATTTTGTTTTAATTGCAAAAGTAGAGAGTTCAAAACTACTTTCATGTAATCAAGTGGCATAATATCTATGTATTTTGTAACAAGATTTAGTTACGTTTTTTCTCATTATATATCCGTTACTGTCTCACTCTGATGGTTTATCTTTCTGATATCTGTTCAGATTATCGCAGGATTCGCACCAGTTTCTCAGCGGGAAAAAGCTCTCTTACATTGATAAATGATACTGGACTGAATGTAGAACCCTTTTTGAGTTTCGCTCCTAAAAACATGTTCCTTATTAGAATGCAATTAGAAAATATCTAAGATTTTCAAGCTCTTTTATCTCTACGTCATAGGCTATAAAGGTATAGCTGTTCTTATAAATCTTTCTTCTTATCCCGTTTTTACTGAGTGACAAGCAGATCGGGAAAACAATTTCATTAAAGTTGCAGGTCTTTTGTCATGGTCATCTAGCCATTTGACAATGAGATGCAGCACTAAAAAGGCCATTAAATTGCTTCGTTCACTAAGTCCATGGATATCAGTCAGTTTCATTTTATCAATGCTCACAATCCGTTCAAATTTAATTACGCCTTTTTTGAAGTGAAAAGCGGTGGTAAAAATATGACCCCAAATCACCTAGCTTGAACCATTGAAAGTGTTCAGGGATCCCCGTTGTCGTTCTTTGCCACTTTTTGAACTATATAAATGCGAAGGAGCTTTTTTACCCATAATGCATTTAATGTAAAATCATTAAACAAAATGGCTGGGTGGTTACAGTTCGTATGTTCTGACCAACACTGGTAGAGAAAAAGCCATGTCATCGTGTATTGGGGACGAAGGTGGGTGTTTTTTGCATTGAATGTATTATCTAGAAAGTGAGCAGTGCTGTAGATGACTTTTGCAAAGTAGCCAAATAATTAGAGGATTTAACTAGGCTCCTTAGTTCTGTGTGGTAATCCGGTGCCAATCAAGGAAGAAAACCATGACAACTAAGTTGTGGTGCTGAGTGTTCAACCCCCCTAGGAATCGCTCGAATGGGTTAAGTCACCCGTGGCAGCTTTAAAGGCAGAAGTTTAAGGGAAAGGTCCCATTTGCCTGCAAAGTGTATTGCCTTCCCTTTTTATTTTGAGGTACACATTTGTTTTATGGATTGTTTTAAACTCATTGGAAAAACAAGGAGTGGGAATCCTGTCTTGTCAAAATCAAACCAGATTATACTACCATGTAGCATAAGCATAATACAAAGTTTACCCATGGTGCCTAGGATCTTACTTGGCTATGAATCGATGTGGTAGACATTCTAGACCAACAACTAGAATATCATATCTGCAAATTCTTTCCTACTGCCAACCATGGTTGCCGCCTTCCCTAACAAAAAAGATCCTAACCCCATTACAGTACGCCCCTGCGAGTATGCGCGATCGCAAATTTTGAGAGACTGCCTCACGTTTTTTCTCAACACTGGCGACTTCTCACTCTTCTCTCAATGTTCTTTTAAAAAGCGACAGCAGGGATACAATATAATACAAAAAAGGGGGATCGAATATTCTGCAACCTTGAAGGTCTGCTCGACAATTCTTCGAAGATGATGCCAGTTTCTGGTTCAACTGAGAAAGATAGAGAGACGAAAACAAAGAAATCCTTGCGGTCGGTTAAGTGTTCGTTTTTAGGTTGCTGTGCAATGTTAGGTTTTCATGTGATATTTGTCTTTTTCAAAAGTAGCCTTTTAGCGCTTGTTACTTAAGAAACCTTAGTTAAGGTTTTCGTATTAAAATTAGCCGAAAATTGGAAACTGAAAATATGTCCTGATCTTAATCATTCTTTTGCTAAAAGTGCATCTACTGGTCATTTGAACGCATTCATTGGCCTTTTTCAAAAAATCGTCTTATATTCATACCAGGCTAATCCGTGGTAAAATGTAATCTTGCTCTGCCGAAAATGAGAACACCGTATGCCCAAAAATAATTTGCGTTTCGAGGAGCCAACGCATGGAATCGACTTCACACGGAAATGAAATTTGTCGTTGGTTAAGGTTAACTTAATTTTACGCAGTTGCTCTTTAGCCCTCCTCTTTGAAGCTAAAAGCGTTTAAAGCGTTAATTTCAGATTTATCATAGTGTACAAATGCAGTAAAGAAGTATATCATGTTTTTGGACAGTCGGAGGGGCTGTGGTCATCAGGTTTTTAGCCAGCGGTGCCCTGTGCTAGGGTTATAGGGTCACTCGACAACTCTTGAGTACCATGAGAAAAAGCAACGGGGAGTAAAGAATCTAGATGAAAAAACCAAGGTTTAACGGGGCAACTAAAGTTTTTCAAAGGGGCATGAACTTTTTTTAATGTTGCTATCATACACTCTCTTCTAACGGCCAGCAATGGTTGGTCCACATTTTTCTAAATTGGGTCTTAAGTACACTTTTACCTACTTCTGTCCACTTCTAGTAATACTAGTTGGCCCTTGAACGATCATTTTTCCGAGAAAAAAAAACTCATCCTTGGTTTTCCCTCAGGTTCGCCCAATTTTTTTCTCTTGTTGTCCTTCTATATGTCGAGCTGCATGCACCATACATGGGAAAATATATCCTCTTTCAAATGTATCTTTAAGGCACTTAAATTTACTTACAATATTCTTCATACTTGTGTTTTGCTCAGTGGTGGCGCTAGGTTTCCTCCGACAAAGGGGCTAGCACTTCCGACGGAGGGGCTAATTTTTTTAGAGAACGATAGGGCTAGGGGGCGACAAGGAATTGTAAGTCCTATATTATATAGGTCCGAAAATAAGAAACTTTTAATTTCTGGAGAGCTAGGTTTCCTATAAAAATACACGTTTTTTTCTTAATAAGGAACTTGTTTATAAAAAAAACTAGAAGGATTTATCGTAAATAGTAATAGATGGTTTCCCTTAAAAATAGTAAAAAATAAGAAATTTGGAAACTATTAGTACTCTGGGCTTGAGTCAAGTTTCTTATAAATAAAAAAACGTGTACGTAGAAGCAAAACACTACAAATATGTATGGTTGGGATGGGGTAAAATGGCTTAGCTACTACGTAAATGAGTTTGATTGTTTTTATGGCTGAAGCCCTTTGCTAAGTGTTTTTCCTCGTATTAAAAGGACTTAAATATTAAAACGTATAACATACCACGTTCGATTTGCTCTTCGTCTTGAATTTTCGAAATTTCAACTTCTTGTTCTTCGGGGTCTTCTGTTGTTCTTTCAGTTTCAAAATCATTAACCTTTCGTTTCTTTGGAAAAGTACCGCCTTTTGATTGAAAAAATGTTTTTATTTTTCTCTGCTGCGAGTCCGTTTCAACTATTGCCGTCGTAGGAGCAGTCCTTCCCATTGCAGCCAAATCTTTGTGCTTGGACTTCGTGTGGCGGGCAGCGTAATCATTGTTAAATACGTCATTACATATACTACATCTAACACTGAAACGGGTAACATTTGTTGCCATATCGCTATCGCACAAAAATATTCCGATGTTGTAGGTTGGTTATAGCAAGCAAGATTTGGACGAACTGCACTATCCATAACATAAGATCAAATTTAACAGCATGCGGAAAACACCTGGTACTGAACATCTAAACAACCAATTCAAACTTCTTATAACAGATTATTATTTACCATGAAATTGATGTGTCGATGAGTTGTTTTGGGATGAGCTTCCTGAATTCTGATAACAGTCCTTTTAGAAATTTCTATTTCCGCCAAAACTTAAAAAATTCGCTCCGACAAAAAAAATTCAAGCATAATTTATCTTCCGACGGAGGGGCTAGCCTCCTCCGACGGGGGGGCTGTAGCCCCCCCTGCCCCCCCTCTGGCGCCACCACTGGTTTTGCTTTGGATTTTTCTCTTTGGTCCTTCTTGGGTATATAGGATTTTATCTATCGTTTTGGGAAAAATGTTGCCCGTAACTTAACCAACTTCCGATGTTCTCCAACTTTTTTGCTTTTTTTCCGATATTCGCTCAAAATAACAATTTTGGTATTGCTGGTATTTAAATCTAAATTTGGATAAATCTTGCCATAAAAACATCTTCTTTTATTCTAAAGTAACATTTCCTTTTAAAGTTACAATAATTTCTGTACATTTTTATATCTCCATTCAAACGATCACTAGTTATGCTAGTAAGTTTCAGCAATCTTTCAATTGTTTTTCCTTTAACAATCTTTGACGAAAGTCTCAGTTTGACACTAGCATGGAAAAACCCTTACACATTTATTACTTAAAATCGTGTGCTAAAGACTTCATTTGAAAAAGAACTATATATCGATTTCTAAATATTTATTAAAGTTTGAATCAATATCAGCTATAAAAGTTGCAAAGAAACATTAATCTATTTTAACTTCTCTATTTGATCATTCTCTCTCTATTAATTCTCTTGTAATAACCCCTGTATGACTGACTCTGATTCCAACTTCCAGAGAAAAATGTTACCCATTTACTGCTTTCGATCTTGGCCATAAACATAGGTTTGTTATTGAATAGTATACATAACTTTTCTCCAATCGACTTTTAGATGTTTATAAAAGATCTATACCACTGCAGAAAATCAAGCTAGCTACAAGAAATTTTACTATTTTGAATTCTTTATTCGATAATTTTTCTCTTATTTCAATTTCTTATATCAGTCATTGTATAGCTGCCTCTGATTGCAACTTAGATGGAAAAACTTCCCCCAATTAATGCTTTTATCTTGGCCCAATACCTTGGTTTTTTATTGGATAGTATTTATAACTTTCCCCTTATCAACTTGTAGTTACTTATCAAAATTCTATACGACTGCAGAATACTAAGCTGGCTTAGATATGGCACCATTTGCAATTCTCTATTCGATCTTTTTTCTCTCTTTTATCATTCTTTTATAAGCCATTGTTAACTTGTCTCTGATTGCCACTTAGATGCAAAAATTTCCTCCTTTTAATGCTTTGATCTTGGCCCAACACCTTGGTTTGTTATTGGATAGTATTTATAACTTTCCTTTAATCGACTTGTAGTTACTAATCAAAGTTCTATACGACTGCAGAATACTAAGCTGGCTTAAATATGGCACCATTTCCAATTCTCTATTCGATCTTTTTTCTCTCTTTTATCATTCTTTTAAGAGCCACTGTTAACTTGCCTCTGATTGCCACTTAGATGCAAAAATTTCCCTCTTTTAATGCTTTGATCTTGGCCCAACACCTTGGTTTGTTATTGGATAGTAATTATAACTTTCCTTTAATCGACTTGTAGTTACTAATCAAAATTCTATACGACTGCAGAATACTAAGCTGGCTTAGATATGGCACCCTTTGCAATTCTCTATTCGATCTTTTTTCTCTCTTTTATCATTCTTTTAAGAGCCACTGTTAACTTGTCTCTGATTGCCACTTAGATGCAAAAATTTCCTCCTTTTAATGCTTTGATCTTGGCCCAACACCTTGGTTTGTTATTGGATAGTATTTATAACTTTCCTTTAATCGACTTGTAGTTACTAATCAAAGTTCTATACCACTGCAGAATACCAAGCTGGCTTAAATATGGCACCATTTCCAATTCTCTATTCGATCTTTTTTCTCTCTTTTATCATTCTTTTAAGAGCCACTGTTAACTTGCCTCTGATTGCCACTTAGATGCAAAAATTTCCCTCTTTTAATGCTTTGATCTTGGCCCAACACCTTGGTTTGTTATTGGATAGTATTTATAACTTTCCCCTTATCAACTTGCAGTTACTAATCAAAGTTCTTTACGACTGCAGAATACTAAGCTGGCTTAAATATGGCACCATTTGCAATTCTGTATTCGTTCCTTTTCCTCTCTTTTATCCCCATTTTAACAGTCATTGTATACTTGCTTCTGATTGCAACTTAGATGCAAAAATTTTCCCCTTTTAAAGCTTTGATCTTGGCCCAACACCTTGGTTTGTTATTGGATAGTATTTATAACTTTCCCCTTATCAACTTGTAGTTACAAATCAAAGTTCTATACGACTGCAGAATACTAAACTGGCATAAATATGGCACCATTTGCAATTCTCTATTCGATCTTTTTTCTCTCTTTTATCATTCTTTTAAAAGCCACTGTTAACTTGCCTCTGATTGCCACTTAGATGCAAAAATGTTCCCCTTTTAATGCTTTGGTCTTGGCCCAACACCTTGGTTTGTTATTGGATAGTATTTATAACTTTTCTTTAATCGACTTGTAGTTACTAATCAAAGTTCTTTACGACTGCAGAATACTAAGCTGGCTTAAATATGGCACCATTTACAATTCTCTATCCGATCTTTTTTCTCTCTTTTATCCTTCTTTTAAGAGCCACTGTTAACTTGCCTCTGATTGCGACTTCGATGCAAAAATTTCCCCCTTTTAATGCTTTGATCTTGGCCCAACACCTTGGTTTGTTATCGGATAGTATTTATAACTTTCCCCTTATCAACTTGCAGTTACTAATCAAAGTTTTATACGACTACAGAATACTAAGCTGGCTTAAATATGACACCATTTGCAATTCTCTATTCGATCTTTTTTCTCTCTTTTATCATCTTTTTAAGAGCCACTGTTAACTTGCCTCTGATTGCCACTTAGACGGAAAAATTTCCCCCTTTTAGTGCTTTGATCATGGCCCAACACCTTGGTTTTTTATTGGATAGTATTTATAACTTTCCCCTTATCAACTTTTAGTTACTAATCAAAGTTCTATACGACTGCAGATTACTAAGCTGGCATAAATATGGCACCATTAACAATTATCTATTCGATCTTTTTTCTCTCTTTTATCATTCTTTTTAAGGCCACTGTCAACTTGCCTCTGATTGCCACTTAGATGCAAAAATTTCCCCCTATTAATGCTTTGATCTTGGCCCAACACCTTGGTTTGTTATTGGATAGTATTTACAACTTGCCCCTTATCAACTTGTAGTTACTAATCAAAGTTTTATACGACTACAGAATACTAAGCTGGCTTAAATATGACACCATTTGCAATTCTCTATTCGATCTTTTTTCTCTCTTTTATCATCTTTTTAAGAGCCACTGTTAACTTGCCTCTGATTGCCAATTAGACGGAAAAATTTCCCCCTTTTAGTGCTTTGATCATGGCCCAACACCTTGGTTTTTTATTGGATAGTATTTATAACTTTCCCCTTATCAACTTTTAGTTACTAATCAAAGTTCTATACGACTGCAGATTACTAAGCTGGCATAAATATGGCACCATTAACAATTATCTATTCGATCTTTTTTCTCTCTTTTATCATTCTTTTTAAGGCCACTGTCAACTTGCCTCTGATTGCCACTTAGATGCAAAAATTTCCCCCTATTAATGCTTTGATCTTGGCCCAACACCTTGGTTTGTTATTGGATAATATTTACAACTTGCCCCTTATCAACTTGTAGTTACTAATCAAAGTTCTACACGACTGCAGAATACTAAGCTGGCTTAAATATGGCACCATTTCCAATTCTCTATTCGATCTTTTTTCTCTCTTTTATCATTCTTTTAAGAGCCACTGTTAACTTGCCTCTGATTGCCACTTAGATGCAAAAATTTCCCTCTTTTAATGCTTTGATCTTGGCCCAACACCTTGGTTTGTTATTGGATAATAATTATAACTTTCCCCTTATCAACTTGTAGTTACTAATCAAAGTTCTATACGACTGCAGATGCTAAGCTGGCTTAAATATGGCACCATTTGCAATTCTCTATTCGATCTCTTTTCTCTCTTTTATCATTCTTTTAAGAGCAACTGTTAACTTGTCTCTGATTGCAACTTAGATGCAAAAATTTCCCCCTTTTAATCTTGGCCCAACACATTGGTTTGTTATTGGATAATAATTATAACTTTCCCCTTATCAACTTGTAGTTACTAATCAAAGTTCTATACGACTACAGAATACTAAGCTGGCTTAAATATGGCACCATTTGCAATTCTCTATTCGATCTTTTTTCTCTCTTTTATCATTCTTTTAAGATCCACTGTTAACTTTCCTCTGATTGCCACTTAGATGCAAAAATCCCCCTTTTAATGCTTTGATCTTGGCCCAACACCTTGGTTTGTTATTGGATAGTATTTATAACTTTCCCCTTATCAACTTGCAGTTACTAATCAAAGTTCTTTACGACTGCAGAATACTAAGCTGGCTTAAATATGGCACCATTTGCAATTCTGTATTCGTTCCTTTTCCTCTCTTTTATCCCCATTTTAACAGTCATTGTATACTTGCTTCTGATTGCAACTTAGATGCCAAAAGTTTCCCCTTTTAAAGCTTTGATCTTGGCCCAACACCTTGGTTTGTTATTGGATAGTATTTATAACTTTCCCCTTATCAACTTGTAGTTACAAATCAAAGTTCTATACGACTGCAGAATACTAAGCTGGCATAAATATGGCACCATTTGCAATTCTCTATTCGATCTTTTTTCTCTCTTTTATCATTCTTTTAAAAGCCACTGTTAACTTGCCTCTGATTGCCACTTAGATGCAAAAATGTTCCCCTTTTAATGCTTTGATCTTGGCCCAACACCTTGGTTTGTTATTGGATAGTATTTATAACTTTTCTTTAATCGACTTGTAGTTACTAATCAAAGTTCTATACGACTGCAGAATACTAAGCTGGCTTAAATATGGCACCATTTGCAATTCTTTATTCGTTCTTTTTTCTTTCTTTTATCATTCTTTTAAGAGCCACTGTTAACTTGCCTCTGATTGCCACTTAGATGCAAAAATTTCCCTCTTTTAATGCTTTGATCTTGGCCCAACACCTTGGTTTTTTTATAGGATAGTATTTATAACTTTCCCCTTATCAACTTGTAGTTACTAATCAAAGTTCTATACGACTGCAGATGCTAAGCTGGCTGAAATATGGCACCATTTGCAATTCTCTATTCGATCTTTTTTCTCTCTTTTATCATTCTTTTAAGAGCAACTGTTAACTTGCCTCTGATTGCAACTTAGATGCAAAAATTTCCCCCTTTTAATACTTTGATCTTGGCCCAACACATTGGTTTGTTATTGGATAGTATTTATAACTTTCTTTTAATCGATTTGTTGTTTCTAATCAAAGTTCTTTACGACTGCAGAATACTAAGCTGGCTTAAATATGGCACCATTTACAATTCTCTATCCGATCATTTTTCTCTCGTTTATCCTTCTTTTAAGAGCCACTGTCAACTTGCCTCTGATTGCCACTTAGATGGAAAAATTTCCCCTTTTTAATGCTTTGATCTTGGCCCAACACATTGGTTTGTTATTGGATAGTATTTATAACTTTCCCCTTATCAACTTGCAGTTACTAATCAAAGTTCTATACGACTACAGAATACTAAGCTGGCTTAAATATGGCACCATTTCAATTCTCTATTCGTTCTTTTTTCTCTCTTTTATCATCCTTTTAAGATCCACTGTTAACTTTCCTCTGATTGCCACTTAGATGCAAAAATTTCCCCCTTTTAATTCTTTGATCTTGGCCCAACACCTTGGTTTGTTATTGGATAGTATTTATAACTTTCCCCTTATCAACTTGCAGTTACTAATCAAAGTTCTATACGACTGCAGAATACTAAGCTGGCTTAAATATGGCACCATTTGCAATTCTCTATTCGTTCTTTTTTCTTTCTTTTATCATTCTTTTAAGAGCCACTGTTAACTTGCCTCTGATTGCCACTTAGATGCAAAAATTTCCCTCTTTTAATGCTTTGATCTTGGCCCAACACCTTGGTTTTTTTATAGGATAGTATTTATAACTTTCCCCTTATCAACTTGTAGTTACTAATCAAAGTTCTATACGACTGCAGATGCTAAGCTGGCTTAAATATGGCACCATTTGCAATTCTCTATTCGATCTTTTTTCTCTCTTTTATCATTCTTTTAAGAGCAACTGTTAACTTGCCTCTGATTGCAACTTAGATGCAAAAATTTCCCCCTTTTAATACTTTGATCTTGGCCCAACACATTGGTTTGTTATTGGATAGTATTTATAACTTTCTTTTAATCGACTTGTTAATTCTAATCAAAGTTCTTTACGACTGCAGAATACTAAGCTGGCTTAAATATGGCACCATTTACAATTCTCTATCCGATCTTTTTTCTCTCTTTTATCCTTCTTTTAAGAGCCACTGTCAACTTGCCTCTGATTGCCACTTAGATGGAAAAATTTCCCCCTTTTAATGCTTTGATCTTGGCCCAACACATTGGTTTGTTATTGGATAGTATTTATAACTTTCCCCTTATCAACTTGCAGTTACTAATCAAAGTTCTATACGACTACAGAATACTAAGCTTGCTTAAATATGGCACCATTTCAATTCTCTATTCGTTCTTTTTTCTCTCTTTTATCATCCTTTTAAGATCCACTGTTAACTTTCCTCTGATTGCCACTTAGATGCAAAAATTTCCCCCTTTTAATGCTTTGATCTTGGCCCAACACCTTGGTTTGTTATTGGATAGTATTTATAACTTTCCCCTTATCAACTTGCAGTTACTAATCAAAGTTCTATACGACTGCAGAATACTAAGCTGGCTTAAATATGGCACCATTTGCAATTCTCTATTCGTTCTTTTTTCTTTCTTTTATCATTCTTTTAAGAGCCACTGTTAACTTGCCTCTGATTGCCACTTAGATGCAAAAATTTCCCTCTTTTAATGCTTTGATCTTGGCCCAACACCTTGGTTTTTTTATAGGATAGTATTTATAACTTTCCCCTTATCAACTTGTAGTTACTAATCAAAGTTCTATACGACTGCAGATGCTAAGCTGGCTTAAATATGGCACCATTTGCAATTCTCTATTCGATCTTTTTTCTCTCTTTTATCATTCTTTTAAGAGCAACTGTTAACTTGCCTCTGATTGCAACTTAGATGCAAAAATTTCCCCCTTTTAATACTTTGATCTTGGCCCAACACATTGGTTTGTTATTGGATAGTATTTATAACTTTCTTTTAATCGACTTGTTAATTCTAATCAAAGTTCTTTACGACTGCAGAATACTAAGCTGGCTTAAATATGGCACCATTTACAATTCTCTATCCGATCTTTTTTCTCTCTTTTATCCTTCTTTTAAGAGCCACTGTCAACTTGCCTCTGATTGCCACTTAGATGGAAAAATTTCCCCCTTTTAATGCTTTGATCTTGGCCCAACACATTGGTTTGTTATTGGATAGTATTTATAACTTTCCCCTTATCAACTTGCAGTTACTAATCAAAGTTCTATACGACTACAGAATACTAAGCTGGCTTAAATATGGCACCATTTACAATTCTCTATCCGATCTTTTTTCTCTCTTTTATCCTTCTTTTAACAGCCACTGTTAACTTGCCTCTGATTGCCAGTTAGATGCAAAAATTTCCCCCTTTTAATGCTTTGATCTTGGACCAACACCTTGTTTTGTTATTGGATAGTATTTATAACTTTCCCCTTATCAACTTGCAGTTACTAATCAAAGTTTTATACGACTACAGAATACTAAGCTGGCTTAAATATGACACCATTTGCAATTCTCTATTCGATCTTTTTTCTCTCTTTTATCATTCTTTTAAGAGCCACTGTTAACTTGCCTCTGATTGCAACTTAGATGCAAAAATTTCCCCCTTTTAAAGCTTTGATCTTGACCAAACCCCTTAGTTTGTTATTGGATAGTATTTATAACTTTCTTTTAATCGACTTGTAGTTTCTAATCAAAGTTCTCTACGACTGCAGATACTAAGCTGGCTTAAATATGGCACCATTTGCAATTCTCTATTCGATCTTTTTTCTCTCTTTTATCATTCTTTTAAGAGCCACTGTTAACTTGCCTCTGATTGCAACTTAGATGCAAAAATTTCCCCCTTTTAATGCTTTGATCTTGGCCCAACACATTGGTTTGTTATTGGATAGTATTTATAACTTTCCCCTTATCAACTTGCAGTGACTAATCAAAGTTCTATACGACTACAGAATACTAAGCTGGCTTAAATATGGCACCATTTGCAATTCTCTATTCGATCTTTTTTCTCTCTTTTATCATCCTTTTAAGAGCCACTGTTAACTTGCCTCTGATAACCACTTAGATGGAAAAATTTCCCCCTTTTAATGCTTTGATCTTGGCCCAACACCTTGGTTTTTTATTGGATAGTATTTATAACTTTCCCCTTATCAACTTTTAGTTACTAATCAAAGTTCTATACGACTGCAGATTACTAAGCTGGCTTAAATATGGCACCATTTGCAATTCTCTATTCGATCTTTTTTCTCTCTTTTATCATCCTTTTAAGTGCCACTGTTAACTTGCCTCTGATTGCAACTTAGATGCAAAAATTTCCCCCTTTTAATGCTTTGATCTTGGCCCAACACTTTGGTTTGTTATTGGATAGTATTTATAACTTTCTTTTAATCGACTTGTAGTTACTAATCAAAGTTCTTTACGACGGCAGAATCCTAAGCTGGCTTAAATGTGGCACCATTTGCAATTCTCTATTCGTTCTTTTTTCTTTCTTTTATCATTCTTTTAAGAGCCACTGTTAACTTGCCTCTGATTGCCAGTTAGATGCAAAAATTTCCCTCTTTTAATGCTTTGATCTTGGCCCAACACCTTGGTTTGTTATAGCATAGTATTTATAACTTTCCCCTTATCAACTTGTAGTTACTAATCAAAGTTCTATACGACTGCAGATGCTAAGCTGGCTTAAATATGGCACCATTTGCAATTCTCTATTCGATCTTTTTTCTCCCTTTTATCATTCTTTTAAGAGCCACTGTTAACTTGCCTCTGATTGCAACTTAGATGCAAAAATTTCCCCCTTTTAATGCTTTGATCTTGGCCCAACACTTTGGTTTTTTATTGGATAGTATTTATAACCTTCTTTTAATCGACTTGTAGTTACTAATCAAAGTTCTTTACGACTGCAGAATCCTAAGCTGGCTTAAATGTGGCACCATTTGCAATTCTCTATTCGTTCTTTTTTCTTTCTTTTATCATTCTTTTAAGAGCCACTGTTAACTTGCCTCTGATTTCCACTTAGATGCAAAAATTTCCCTCTTTTAATGCTTTGATCTTGGCCCAACACCTTGGTTTGTTATAGCATAGTATTTATAACTTTCCCCTTATCAACTTGTAGTTACTAATCAAAGTTCTATACGACTGCAGAATACTAAGCTGGCTTAAATATGGCACCATTTGCAATTCTCTATTCGATCTTTTATCTCTCTTTTATCATTCTTTTATGAGCCACTGTCAACTTGCCTCTGATTGCCACTTAGATGGAAAAATTTCCCCCTTTTAATGCTTTGATCTTGGCCCAACATCTTGGTTTGTTATTGGATAGTATTGATAACTTTCCACTTATCAACTTGCAGTTACTAATCAAAGTTCTATACGACTACAGAATACTAAGCTGGCTTAAATATGGCACCATTTGCAATTCTCTATTCGATCTTTTTTCTCTCTTTTATCATTCTTTTAAGAGCCACTGTTAACTTGCCTCTGATTGCAACTTAGATGCAAAAATTTCCCCCTTTTAATACTTTGATCTTGGCCCAACACCTTAGTTTGTTATTGGATAGTATTTATAACTTTCTTTTAATCGACTTGTAGTTTCTAATCAAAGTTCTCTACGACTGCAGAATACTAAGCTGGCTTAAATATGGCACCATTTACAATTCTCTATCCGCTCTTTTTTCTCTCTTTTATCCTTCTTTTAAGAGCCACTGTCAACTTGCCTCTGATTGCTACTTAGATGGAAAAATTTCCCCCTTTTAATGCTTTGATCTTGGCCCAACACATTCGTTTGTTATTGGATAGTATTTATAACTTTCCACTTATCAACTTGCAGTTACTAATCAAAGTTCTATATGACTGCAGAATACTAAGCTGGCTTAAATATGGCACCATTTGCAATTCTCTATTCGATCTTTTTTCTCTCTTTTATCATTCTTTTAAAGGCCACTGTCAACTTGCCTCTGATTGCCACTTAGATGGAAAAATTTCCCCCTTTTAATGCTTTGATCTTGGCCCAACACCTTGGTTTGTTATTAGATAGTATTTATCACTTTCCTTTAATCGACTTGTAGTTACTAATCAAAATTCTATACGACTGCAGAATACTAAGCTGGCTTAGATATGGCAACATTTGCAATTCTCTATTCGATCCTTTTTCTCTCTTTTATCATTCTTTTAAGAGCCACTGTTAACTTGTCTCTGATTGCCACTTAGATGCAAAAATGTTCCCCTTTTAATGCTTTGATCTTGGCCCAACACCTTGGTTTGTTATTGGATAGTATTTATAACTTTCCCCTTATCAACTTGCAGTTACTAATCAAAGTTCTATACGACTACAGAATACTAAGCTGGCTTAATAATGGCACCCTTTGCAATTCTCTATTCGATCTTTTTTCTTTCTTTTATCATTCTTTTAAGAGCCACTGTTAACTTGCCTCTGATTGCCACTTAGATGCAAATATTTCCCCCTTTTAATGCTTTGATCTTGGCCCAACACCTTGGTTTGTTATTGGATAGTATTTATAACTTTCTTTTAATCGACTTGTAGTTACTAATCAAAGTTCTATACGACTGCAGATGCTAAGCTGGCTTAAATATGGCACCATTTGCAATTCTCTATTCGATCTTTTTTCTCTCTTTTATCATTCTTTTAAGAGCCACTGTTAACTTGCCTCTGATTGCAACTTAGATGCAAAAATTTCCCCCTTTTAATACTTTGATCTTGGCCCAACACCTTAGTTTGTTATTGGATAGTATTTATAACTTTCTTTTAATCGACTTGTAGTTTCTAATCAAAGTTCTCTACGACTGCAGAATACTAAGCTGGCTTAAATATGGCACCATTTACAATTCTCTATCCGCTCTTTTTTCTCTCTTTTATCTATCTTTTAAGAGCCACTGTCAACTTGCCTCTGATTGCTACTTAGATGGAACAATTTCCCCCTTTTAATGCTTTGATCTTGGCCCAACACATTGGTTTGTTATTGGATAGTATTTATAACTTTCCACTTATCAACTTGCAGTTACTAATCAAAGTTCTATATGACTGCAGAATACTAAGCTGGCTTAAATATGGCACCATTTACAATTCTCTATTCGATCTTTTTTCTCTCTTTTATCATTCTTTTAAAGGCCACTGTCAACTTGCCTCTGATTGCCACTTAGATGGAAAAATTTCCCCCTTTTAATGCTTTGATCTTGGCCCAACACCTTGGTTTGTTATTAGATAGTATTTATCACTTTCCTTTAATCGACTTGTAGTTACTAATCAAAATTCTATACGACTGCAGAATACTAAGCTGGCTTAGATATGGCAACATTTGCAATTCTCTATTCGATCCTTTTTCTCTCTTTTATCATTCTTTTAAGAGCCACTGTTAACTTGTCTCTGATTGCCACTTAGATGCAAAAATGTTCCCCTTTTAATGCTTTGATCTTGGCCCAACACCTTGGTTTGTTATTGGATAGTATTTATAACTTTCCCCTTATCAACTTGCAGTTACTAATCAAAGTTCTATACGACTACAGAATACTAAGCTGGCTTAATAATGGCACCCTTTGCAATTCTCTATTCGATCTTTTTTCTTTCTTTTATCATTCTTTTAAGAGCCACTGTTAACTTGCCTCTGATTGCCACTTAGATGCAAATATATCCCCCTTTTAATGCTTTGATCTTGGCCCAACACCTTGGTTTGTTATTGGATAGTATTTATAACTTTCCCCTTATCAACTTGTAGTTACTAATCAAAGTTCTATACGACTGCAGAATACTAAGCTGGCTTAAATATGGCACCATTTGCAATTCTCTATTCGTTCCGTTTTCTCTCTTTTATCCCCATTTAACAGTCACTGTATACTTGCCTCTGATTGCAACTTAGATTCAAAAATTTCCCCCTTTTAATACTTTGATCTTGGCCCAACACCTTGGTTTGTTATTGGATAGTATTTATAACTTTTCTTTAATCGAGTTGTAGTTACTAATCAAAATTCTCTACGACTGCAGAATACTAAGCTGGCTGAAATATGGCACCATTTACAATTATCTATTCGATCTTTTTTCTCTCTTTTATCATCCTTTTTAGAGCCACTGTTAACTAGCCTTTGATTGCCACTTAGATGCAAAAATTTCCCCCTTTAATGCTTTGATCTTTGCCCAACACCTTGGTTTGTTATTTGATAGTATTTATAACTTTCCCCTTATCAACTTGTAGTTACTAATCAAAGTTTTTTACGACTGCAGAATACTAAGCTGGTTACAAACTTGGCATCATTTGCAATTCTCTATTCCATCGTTTTTCTCTCTTTTATCCCCATTTTAACAGTCACTGTATACTTGCCTCTGATTGCCACTTAGATGCAAAAATTTCCCCCTTTTAATGCTTTGATCTTGGCCCAACACCTTGGTTTGTTATTGGATTGTATTTATAACTTTCCCCTTATCAACTTGCAGTTACTAATCAAAGTTCTTTACGACTGCAGAATACTAAGCTGGTTTAAATATGGCACCATTTGCAATTCTCTATTCGTTCTTTTTTCTTTCTTTTATCATTCTTTTAAGAGCCACTGTTAACTTGCCTCTGATTGCCACTTAGATGCACAAATTTCCCTCTTTTAATGCTTTGATCTTGGCCCAACACCTTGGTTTGTTATTGGATAGTATTTATAACTTTCTTTTAATCGACTTGTAGTTACTAATCAAAGTTTTTTACGACTGCAGAATCCTAAGCTGGCTTAAATATGGCACCATTTGCAATTCTCTATTCGTTCTTTTTTCTTTCTTTTATCATTCTTTTAAGAGCCACTGTTAACTTGCCTCTGATTGCCACTCAGATGCGAAAATTTCCCTCTTTTAATGCTTTGATCTTGGCCCAACACCTTGGTTTGTTATTGGATAGTATTTATAACTTTCCCCTTATCAACTTGCAGTTACTAATCAAAGTTCTATACGACTACAGAATACTAAGCTGGCTTAAATACGGCACCATTTGCAATTCTCTATTCGATCTTTTTTCTTTCTTTTATCATCCTTTTAAGAGCCACTGTTAACTTGCCTCTGATTGCAACTTAGATGCAAAAATTTCCCCCTTTTAATGCTTTGATCTTGGCCCAACACCTTGGTTTGTTATTGGATAGTATTTATAACTTTCTTTTAATCGACTTGTAGTTACTAATCAAAGTTTTTTACGACTGCAGAATCCTAAGCTGGCTTAAATATGGCACCATTTGCAATTCTCTATTCGTTCTTTTTTCTTTCTTTTATCATTCTTTTAAGAGCCACTGTTAACTTGCCTCTGATTGCCACTTAGATGCGAAAATTTCCCTCTTTTAATGCTTTGATCTTGGCCCAACACCTTGGTTTGTTATTGGATAGTATTTATAACTTTCCCCTTATCAACTTGCAGTTACTAATCAAAGTTCTATACGACTACAGAATACTAAGCTGGCTTAAATACGGCACCATTTGCAATTCTCTATTCGATCTTTTTTCTTTCTTTTATCATCCTTTTAAGAGCCACTGTTAACTTGCCTTTGATTGCCACTTAGATGCAAAAATTTCCCCCTTTAATGCTTTGATCTTTGCCCAACACCTTGGTTTGTTATTTGATAGTATTTATAACTTTCCCCTTATCAACTTGTAGTTACTAATCAAAGTTTTTTACGACTGCAGAATACTAAGCTGGTTACAAACTTGGCATCATTTGCAATTCTCTATTCCATCGTTTTTCTCTCTTTTATCCCCATTTTAACAGTCACTGTATACTTGCCTCTGATTGCCACTTAGATGCAAAAATTTCCCCCTTTTAATGCTTTGATCTTGGCCCAACACCTTGGTTTGTTATTGGATTGTATTTATAACTTTCCCCTTATCAACTTGCAGTTACTAATCAAAGTTCTTTACGACTGCAGAATACTAAGCTGGTTTAAATATGGCACCATTTGCAATTCTCTATTCGTTCTTTTTTCTTTCTTTTATCATTCTTTTAAGAGCCACTGTTAACTTGCCTCTGATTGCCACTTAGATGCACAAATTTCCCTCTTTTAATGCTTTGATCTTGGCCCAACACCTTGGTTTGTTATTGGATAGTATTTATAACTTTCTTTTAATCGACTTGTAGTTACTAATCAAAGTTTTTTACGACTGCAGAATCCTAAGCTGGCTTAAATATGGCACCATTTGCAATTCTCTATTCGTTCTTTTTTCTTTCTTTTATCATTCTTTTAAGAGCCACTGTTAACTTGCCTCTGATTGCCACTTAGATGCGAAAATTTCCCTCTTTTAATGCTTTGATCTTGGCCCAACACCTTGGTTTGTTATTGGATAGTATTTATAACTTTCCCCTTATCAACTTGCAGTTACTAATCAAAGTTCTATACGACTACAGAATACTAAGCTGGCTTAAATACGGCACCATTTGCAATTCTCTATTCGATCTTTTTTCTTTCTTTTATCATCCTTTTAAGAGCCACTGTTAACTTGCCTCTGATTGCAACTTAGATGCAAAAATTTCCCCCTTTTAATGCTTTGATCTTGGCCCAACACCTTGGTTTGTTATTGGATAGTATTTATAACTTTCTTTTAATCGACTTGTAGTTACTAATCAAAGTTTTTTACGACTGCAGAATCCTAAGCTGGCTTAAATATGGCACCATTTGCAATTCTCTATTCGTTCTTTTTTCTTTCTTTTATCATTCTTTTAAGAGCCACTGTTAACTTGCCTCTGATTGCCACTTAGATGCGAAAATTTCCCTCTTTTAATGCTTTGATCTTGGCCCAACACCTTGGTTTGTTATTGGATAGTATTTATAACTTTCCCCTTATCAACTTGCAGTTACTAATCAAAGTTCTATACGACTACAGAATACTAAGCTGGCTTAAATACGGCACCATTTGCAATTCTCTATTCGATCTTTTTTCTTTCTTTTATCATCCTTTTAAGAGCCACTGTTAACTTGCCTCTGATTGCAACTTAGATGCAAAAATTTCCCCCTTTTAATACTTTGATCTTGGCCCAACACCTTGGTTTGTTATTGGATAGTATTTATAACTTTCTTTTAATCGACTTGTAGTTACTAATCAAAGTTCTTTACGACTGCAGAATCCTAAGCTGGCTTAAATATGGCACCATTTGCAATTCTCCATTCGTTTTTTTTCTCTCTTTTATCATTCTTTTAAGAGCCACTGTTAACTTGCCTCTGATTGCCACTTAGATGCAAATATTTCCCCCTTTTAATGCTTTGATCTTGGCCCAACACCTTGGTTTGTTATTGGATAGTATTTATAACTTTCCTTTTATGAACTTGTAATTTCTAATCAAAGTTCTATACGACTGCAGAATACTAAGCTGGCTTAAATATGGCACCATTTGCAATTCTCTATTCCTTCCTTTTTCTCTCTTTTATCCCCATTTTAACAGTCACTGTATACTTCCCTCTGATTGCAACTTAGATGCAAAAATTTCCCCCTTTTAATATTTTGATCTTGGCCCAACACCTTGGTTTGTTATTGGATAGTATTTATAACTTTCCCCTTATCAACTTGCAGTTACTAATCAAAGTTCTATACGACTACAGAATACTAAGCTGGCTTAAATATGGCACCATTTGCAATTCTCTATTCGATCTTTTTTCTTTCTTTTATCACCCTTTTAAGAGCCACTGTTAACTTGCCTCTGATTGCAACTTAGATGCAAAAATTTCCCCCTTTTAATACTTTGATCTTGGCCCAACACCTTGGTTTGTTATTGGATAGTATTTATAACTTTCTTTTAATCGACTTGTAGTTACTAATCAAAGTTCTTTACGACTGCAGAATCCTAAGCTGGCTTAAATATGGCACCATTTGCAATTCTCCATTCGTTTTTTTTCTCTCTTTTATCATTCTTTTAAGAGCCACTGTTAACTTGCCACTGATTGCCACTTAGATGCAAATATTTCCCCCTTTTAATGTTTTGATCTTGGCCCAACACCTTGGTTTGTTATTGGATAGTATTTATAACTTTCCCCTTATCAACTTGTAGTTACTAATCAAAGTTCTATACGACTGCAGAATACTAAGCTGGCTTAAATATGGCACCATTTGCAATTCTCTATTCCATCGTGTTTCTCTCTTTTATCATTCTTTTAAGAGCCACTGTTAACTTCCCTCTGATTGCCACTTAGATGCAAATATTTCCCCCTTTTAATGCTTTGATCTTGGCCCAACACCTTGGTTTGTTATTGGATAGTATTTATAACTTTCCCCTTATCAACTTGTAGTTACTAATCAAAGTTCTATACGACTGCAGAATACTAAGCTGGCTTAAATATGGCACCATTTGCAATTCTCTATTCCATCGTTTTTCTCTCTTTTATCATTCTTTTAAGAGCCACTGTTAACTTGCCTCTGATTGCAACTTAGATGCAAAAATTTCTCCCTTTTAATACTTTGATCTTGGCCCAACACCTTGGTTTGTTATTGGATAGTATTTATAACTTTCTTTTAATCGACTTGTAGTTACTAATCAAAGTTCTTTACGACTGCAGAATCCTAAGCTGGCTTAAATATGGCACCATTTGCAATTCTCTATTCGATCTTTTTTCTTTCTTTTATCATTTGTTTAAGAGCCACTGTTAACTTGCCTCTGATTGCCACTTAGATGCAAATATTTCCCCCTTTTAATGCTTTGATCTTGGCCCAACACCTTGGTTTGTTATTGGATAGTATTTATAACTTTCCCCTTATCAACTTGTAGTTACTAATCAAAGTTCTATACGACTGCAGAATACTAAGCTGGCTTAAATATGGCACCATTTGCAATTCTCTATTCGTTCCGTTTTCTCTCTTTTATCCCCATTTAACAGTCACTGTATACTTGCCTCTGATTGCAACTTAGATTCAAAAATTTCCCCCTTTTAATACTTTGATCTTGGCCCAACACCTTGGTTTGTTATTGGATAGTATTTATAACTTTTCTTTAATCGAGTTGTAGTTACTAATCAAAATTCTCTACGACTGCAGAATACTAAGCTGGCTGAAATATGGCACCATTTACAATTATCTATTCGATCTTTTTTCTCTCTTTTATCATCCTTTTTAGAGCCACTGTTAACTAGCCTTTGATTGCCACTTAGATGCAAAAATTTCCCCCTTTAATGCTTTGATCTTGGCCCAACACCTTGGTTTGTTATTTGATAGTATTTATAACTTTCCCCTTATCAACTTGTAGTTACTAATCAAAGTTTTTTACGACTGCAGAATACTAAGCTGGTTACAAACTTGGCATCATTTGCAATTCTCTATTCCATCGTTTTTCTCTCTTTTATCCCCATTTTAACAGTCACTGTATACTTGCCTCTGATTGCCACTTAGATGCAAAAATTTCCCCCTTTTAATGCTTTGATCTTGGCCCAACACCTTGGTTTGTTATTGGATTGTATTTATAACTTTCCCCTTATCAACTTGCAGTTACTAATCAAAGTTCTATACGACTACAGAATACTAAGCTGGCTTAAATATGGCACCATTTGCAATTCTCTATTCGATCTTTTTTCTCTCTTTTATCATCCTTTTAAGAGCCACTGTTAACTTGCCTCTGATAACCACTTAGATGGAAAAATTTCCCCCTTTTAATGCTTTGATCTTGGCCCAACACCTTGGTTTTTTATTGGATAGTATTTATAACTTTCCCCTTATCAACTTTTAGTTACTGATCAAAGTTCTATACGACTGCAGATTACTAAGCTGGCTTAAATATGGCACCATTTGCAATTCTCTATTCGATCTTTTTTCTCTCTTTTATCATCCTTTTAAGAGCCACTGTTAACTTGCCTCTGATTGCAACTTAGATGCAAAAATTTCCCTCTTTTAATGCTTTGATCTTGGCCCAACACCTTGGTTTGTTATAGCATAGTATTTATAACTTTCCCCTTATCAACTTGTAGTTACTAATCAAAGTTCTATACGACTGCAGATGCTAAGCTGGCTTAAATATGGCACCATTTGCAATTCTCTATTCGATCTTTTTTCCCTCTTTTATCATTCTTTTAAGAGCCACTGTTAACTTGCCTCTGATTGCCAGTTAGATGCAAATATTTCCCTCTTTTAATGCTTTGATCTTGGCCCAACACCTTGGTTTGTTATAGCATAGTATTTATAACTTTCCCCTTATCAACTTGTAGTTACTAATCAAAGTTCTATACGACTGCAGATGCTAAGCTGGCTTAAATATGGCACCATTTGCAATTCTCTATTCAATCTTTTTTCCCTCTTTTATCATTCTTTTAAGAGCCACTGTTAACTTGCCTCTGATTGCAACTTAGATGCAAAAATTTCCCCCTTTTAATGCTTTGATCTTGGCCCAACACTTTGGTTTGTTATTGGATAGTATTTATAACTTTCTTTTAATCGACTTGTAGTTACTAATCAAAGTTCTTTACGACTGCAGAATCCTAAGCTGGCTTAAATATGGCACCATTTGCAATTCTCTATTCGTTCTTTTTTCTTTCTTTTATCATTCTTTTAAAGGCCACTGTCAACTTGCCTCTGATTGCCACTTAGATGGAAAAATTTCCCCCTTTTAATGCTTTGATCTTGGCCCAACACCTTGGTTTGTTATTAGATAGTATTTATCACTTTCCTTTAATCGACTTGTAGTTACTAATCAAAATTCTATACGACTGCAGAATGCTAAGCTGGCTTAGATATGGCAACATTTGCAATTCTCTATTCGATCCTTTTTCTCTCTTTTATCATTCTTTTAAGAGCCACTGTTAACTTGTCTCTGATTGCCACTTAGATGCAAAAATGTTCCCCTTTTAATGCTTTGATCTTGGCCCAACACCTTGGTTTGTTATTGGATAGTATTTATAACTTTCCCCTTATCAACTTTTAGTTACTGATCAAAGTTCTATACGACTGCAGATTACTAAGCTGGCTTAAATATGGCACCATTTGCAATTCTCTATTCGATCTTTTTTCTCTCTTTTATCATCCTTTTAAGAGCCACTGTTAACTTGCCTCTGATTGCAACTTAGATGCAAAAATTTCCCCCTTTTAATGCTTTGATCTTTGCCCAACACTTTGGTTTGTTATTGGATAGTATTTATAACTTTCTTTTAATCGACTTGTAGTTACTAATCAAAGTTCTTTACGACTGCAGAATCCTAAGCTGGCTTAAATGTGGCACCATTTGCAATTCTCTATTCGTTCTTTTTTCTTTCTTTTATCATTCTTTAAAGAGCCACTGTTAACTTGCCTCTGATTGCCAGTTAGATGCAAAAATTTCCCTCTTTTAATGCTTTGATCTTGGCCCAACACCTTGGTTT
This sequence comes from Rhopilema esculentum, assembly GCF_057945365.1. Lineage (NCBI taxonomy): Eukaryota > Metazoa > Cnidaria > Scyphozoa > Rhizostomeae > Rhizostomatidae > Rhopilema > Rhopilema esculentum. The sequence continues at coordinate 8,135,087 of NC_142834.1, read as the reverse complement.
GTTATAGCATAGTATTTATAACTTTCCCCTTATCAACTTGTAGTTACTAATCAAAGTTCTATACGACTGCAGATGCTAAGCTGGCTTAAATATGGCACCATTTGCAATTCTCTATTCGATCTTTTTTCCCTCTTTTATCATTCTTTTAAGAGCCACTGTTAACTTGCCTCTGATTGCCAGTTAGATGCAAATATTTCCCTCTTTTAATGCTTTGATCTTGGCCCAACACCTTGGTTTGTTATAGCATAGTATTTATAATTTTCCCCTTATGAACTTGTAGTTACTAATCAAAGTTCTATACGACTGCAGATGCTAAGCTGGCTTAAATATGGCACCATTTGCAATTCTCTATTCGATCTTTTTTCCCTCTTTTATCATTCTTTTAAGAGCCACTGTTAACTTGCCTCTGATTGCAACTTAGATGCAAAAATTTCCCCCTTTTAATGCTTTGATCTTGGCCCAACACTTTGGTTTGTTATTGGATAGTATTTATAACTTTCTTTTAATCGACTTGTAGTTACTAATCAAAGTTCTTTACGACTGCAGAATCCTAAGCTGGCTTAAATATGGCACCATTTGCAATTCTCTATTCGTTCTTTTTTCTTTCTTTTATCATTCTTTTAAAGGCCACTGTCAACTTGCCTCTGATTGCCACTTAGATGGAAAAATTTCCCCCTTTTAATGCTTTGATCTTGGCCCAACACCTTGGTTTGTTATTAGATAGTATTTATCACTTTCCTTTAATCGACTTGTAGTTACTAATCAAAATTCTATACGACTGCAGAATGCTAAGCTGGCTTAGATATGGCAACATTTGCAATTCTCTATTCGATCCTTTTTCTCTCTTTTATCATTCTTTTAAGAGCCACTGTTAACTTGTCTCTGATTGCCACTTAGATGCAAAAATGTTCCCCTTTTAATGCTTTGATCTTGGCCCAACACCTTGGTTTGTTATTGGATAGTATTTATAACTTTCCCCTTATCAACTTGCAGTTACTAATCAAAGTTCTATACGACTACAGAATACTAAGCTGGCTTAATAATGGCACCCTTTGCAATTCTCTATTCGATCTTTTTTCTTTCTTTTATCATCCTTTTAAGAGCCACTGTTAACTTGCCTCTGATTGCCACTTAGATGCAAATATTTCCCCCTTTTAATGCTTTGATCTTGGCCCCACACCTTGGTTTGTTATTGGATAGTATTTATAACTTTCCCCTTATCAACTTGTAGTTACTAATCAAAGTTCTATACGACTGCAGAATACTAAGCTGGCTTAAATATGGCACCATTTGCAATTCTCTATTCGTTCCGTTTTCTCTCTTTTATCCCCATTTAACAGTCACTGTATACTTGCCTCTGATTGCAACTTAGATTCAAAAATTTCCCCCTTTAATGCTTTGATCTTGGCCCAACACCTTGGTTTGTTATTTGATAGTATTTATAACTTTCCCCTTATCAACTTGTAGTTACTAATCAAAGTTTTTTACGACTGCAGAATACTAAGCTGGTTACAAACTTGGCATCATTTGCAATTCTCTATTCCATCGTTTTTCTCTCTTTTATCCCCATTTTAACAGTCACTGTATACTTGCCTCTGATTGCCACTTAAATGCAAAAATTTCCCCCTTTTAATGCTTTGATCTTGGCCCAACACCTTGGTTTGTTATTGGATTGTATTTATAACTTTCCCCTTATCAACTTGCAGTTACTAATCAAAGTTCTTTACGACTGCAGAATACTAAGCTGGCTTAAATATGGCACCATTTGCAATTCTCTATTCGTTCTTTTTTCTTTCTTTTATCATTCTTTTAAGAGCCACTGTTAACTTGCCTCTGATTGCAACTTAGATGCACAAATTTCCCTCTTTTAATGCTTTGATCTTGGCCCAACACCTTGGTTTGTTTTTGGATAGTATTTATAACTTTCTTTTAATCGACTTGTAGTTACTAATCAAAGTTTTTTACGACTGCAGAATCCTAAGCTGGCTTAAATATGGCACCATTTGCAATTCTCTATTCGATCTTTTTTCTTTCTTTTATCATTCTTTTAAGAGCCACTGTTAACTTGCCTCTGATTGCCACTTAGATGCGAAAATTTCCCCCTTTTAATGCTTTGATCTTGGCCCAACACCTTGGTTTGTTTTTGGATAGTATTTATAACTTTCCTTTTATGAACTTGTAATTTCTAATCGAAGTTCTATACGACTGCAGAATACTAAGCTGGCTTAAATATGGCACCATTTGCAATTCTCTATTCCTTCCTTTTTCTCTCTTTTATCCCCATTTTAACAGTCACTGTATACTTCCCTCTGATTGCAACTTAGATGCAAAAATTTCCCCCTTTTAATACTTTGATCTTGGCCCAACACCTTGGTTTGTTATTGGATAGTATTTATAACTTTCTTTTAATCGACTTGTAGTTACTAATCAAAATTCTATACGACTGCAGAATGCTAAGCTGGCTTAGATATGGCAACATTTGCAATTCTCTATTCGATCCTTTTTCTCTCTTTTATCATTCTTTTAAGAGCCACTGTTAACTTGTCTCTGATTGCCACTTAGATGCAAAAATGTTCCCCTTTGAATGCTTTGATCTTGGCCCAACACCTTGGTTTGTTATTGGATAGTATTTATAACTTTCCCCTTATCAACTTGCAGTTACTAATCAAAGTTCTATACGACTACAGAATACTAAGCTGGCTTAATAATGGCACCCTTTGCAATTCTCTATTCGATCTTTTTTCTTTCTTTTATCATTCTTTTAAGAGCCACTGTTAACTTGCCTCTGATTGCCACTTAGATGCAAATATTTCCCCCTTTTAATGCTTTGATCTTGGCCCAACACCTTGGTTTGTTATTGGATAGTATTTATAACTTTCCCCTTATCAACTTGTAGTTACTAATCAAAGTTCTATACGACTGCAGAATACTAAGCTGGCTTAAATATGGCACCATTTGCAATTCTCTATTCGTTCCGTTTTCTCTCTTTTATCCCCATTTAACAGTAACTGTATACTTGCCTCTGATTGCAACTTAGATTCAAAAATTTCCCCCTTTTAATACTTTGATCTTGGCCCAACACCTTGGTTTGTTATTGGATAGTATTTATAACTTTCCCCTTATCAACTTGCAGTTACTAATCAAAATTCTATACGACTGCAAAATACTAAGCTGGCTTAAATATGGCACCATTTCCAATTCTCTAATCGTTCTTTTTTCTTTCTTTTATCATTCTTTTAAAAGCCACTGTTAACTTGCCTCTGATTGCCACTTAGATGCACAAATTTCCCTCTTTTAATGCTTTGATCTTGGCCCAACACCTTGGTTTGTTATTGGATAGTATTTATAACTTTCTTTTAATCGAGTTGTAGTTACTAATCAAAATTCTCTACGACTGCAGAATACTAAGCTGGCTGAAATATGGCACCATTTACAATTATCTATTCGATCTTTTTTCTCTCTTTTATCATCCTTTTTAGAGCCACTGTTAACTAGCCTTTGATTGCCACTTAGATGCAAAAATTTCCCCCTTTAATGCTTTGATCTTGGCCCAACACCTTGGTTTGTTATTTGATAGTATTTATAACTTTCCCCTTATCAACTTGTAGTTACTAATCAAAGTTTTTTACGACTGCAGAATACTAAGCTGGTTACAAACTTGGCATCATTTGCAATTCTCTATTCCATCGTTTTTCTCTCTTTAATCCCCATTTTAACAGTCACTGTATACTTGCCTCTGATTGCCACTTAGATGCAAAAATTTCCCCCTTTTAATGCTTTGATCTTGGCCCAACACCTTGGTTTGTTATTGGATTGTATTTATAACTTTCCCCTTATCAACTTGCAGTTACTAATCAAAGTTCTTTACGACTGCAGAATACTAAGCTGGCTTAAATATGGCACCATTTGCAATTCTCTATTCGTTCTTTTTTCTTTCTTTTATCATTCTTTTAAGAGCCACTGTTAACTTGCCTCTGATTGCCACTTAGATGCACAAATTTCCCTCTTTTAATGCTTTGATCTTGGCCCAACACCTTGGTTTGTTATTGGATAGTATTTATAACTTTCTTTTAATCGACTTGTAGTTACTAATCAAAGTTTTTTACGACTGCAGAATCCTAAGCTGGCTTAAATATGGCACCATTTGCAATTCTCTATTCGTTCTTTTTTCTTTCTTTTATCATTCTTTTAAGAGCCACTGTTAACTTGCCTCTGATTGCCACTTAGATGCGAAAATTTCCCTCTTTTAATGCTTTGATCTTGGCCCAACACCTTGGTTTGTTATTGGATAGTATTTATAACTTTCCCCTTATCAACTTGCAGTTACTAATCAAAGTTCTATACGACTACAGAATACTAAGCTGGCTTAAATATGGCACCATTTGCAATTCTCTATTCGATCTTTTTTCTTTCTTTTATCATCCTTTTAAGAGCCACTGTTAACTTGCCTCTGATTGCAACTTAGATGCAAAAATTTCCCCCTTTTAATACTTTGATCTTGGCCCAACACCTTGGTTTGTTATTGGATAGTATTTATAACTTTCTTTTAATCGACTTGTAGTTACTAATCAAAGTTCTTTACGACTGCAGAATCCTAAGCTGGCTTAAATATGGCACCATTTGCAATTCTCCATTCGTTTTTTTTCTCTCTTTTATCAATCTTTTAAGAGCCACTGTTAACTTGCCTCTGATTGCCACTTAGATGCAAATATTTCCCCCTTTTAATGCTTTGATCTTGGCCCAACACCTTGGTTTGTTTTTGGATAGTATTTATATTTTTCCTTTTATGAACTTGTAATTTCTAATCGAAGTTCTATACGACTGCAGAATACTAAGCTGGCTTAAATATGGCACCATTTGCAATTCTCTATTCCTTCCTTTTTCTCTCTTTTATCCCCATTTTAACAGTCACTGTATACTTCCCTCTGATTGCAACTTAGATGCAAAAATTTCCCCCTTTTAATACTTTGATCTTGGCCCAACACCTTGGTTTGTTATTGGATAGTATTTATAACTTTCCCCTTATCAACTTGCAGTTACTAATCAAAGTTCTTTACGACTGCAGAATCCTAAGCTGGCTTAAATATGGCACCATTTGCAATTCTCCATTCGTTTTTTTTCTCTCTTTTATCATTCTTTTAAGAGCCACTGTTAACTTGCCTCTGATTGCCACTTAGATGCAAATATTTCCCCCTTTTAATGCTTTGATCTTGGCCCAACACCTTGGTTTGTTTTTGGATAGTATTTATAACTTTCCTTTTATGAACTTGTAATTTCTAATCAAAGTTCTATACGACTGCAGAATACTAAGCTGGCTTAAATATGGCACCATTTGCAATTCTCTATTCCTTCCTTTTTCTCTCTTTTATCCCCATTTTAACAGTCACTGTATACTTCCCTCTGATTGCAACTTAGATGCAAAAATTTCCCCCTTTTAATACTTTGATCTTGGCCCAACACCTTGGTTTGTTATTGGATAGTATTTATAACTTTCCCCTTATCAACTTGCAGTTACTAATCAAAGTTCTATACGACTACAGAATACTAAGCTGGCTTAAATATGGCACCATTTGCAATTCTCTATTCGATCTTTTTTCTTTCTTTTATCACCCTTTTAAGAGCCACTGTTAACTTGCCTCTGATTGCAACTTAGATGCAAAAATTTCCCCCTTTTAATACTTTGATCTTGGCCCAACACCTTGGTTTGTTATTGGATAGTATTTATAACTTTCTTTTAATCGACTTGTAGTTACTAATCAAAATTCTATACGACTGCAGAATGCTAAGCTGGCTTAGATATGGCAACATTTGCAATTCTCTATTCGATCCTTTTTCTCTCTTTTATCATTCTTTTAAGAGCCACTGTTAACTTGTCTCTGATTGCCACTTAGATGCAAAAATGTTCCCCTTTTAATGCTTTGATCTTGGCCCAACACCTTGGTTTGTTATTGGATAGTATTTATAACTTTCCCCTTATCAACTTGCAGTTACTAATCAAAGTTCTATACGACTACAGAATACTAAGCTGGCTTAATAATGGCACCCTTTGCAATTCTCTATTCGATCTTTTTTCTTTCTTTTATCATTCTTTTAAGAGCCACTGTTAACTTGCCTCTGATTGCCACTTAGATGCAAATATTTCCCCCTTTTAATGCTTTGATCTTGGCCCAACACCTTGGTTTGTTATTGGATAGCATTTATAACTTTCCCCTTATCAACTTGTAGTTACTAATCAAAGTTCTATACGACTGCAGAATACTAAGCTGGCTTAAATATGGCACCATTTGCAATTCTCTATTCGTTCCGTTTTCTCTCTTTTATCCCCATTTAACAGTCACTGTATACTTGCCTCTGATTGCAACTTAGATTCAAAAATTTCCCCCTTTTAATACTTTGATCTTGGCCCAACACCTTGGTTTGTTATTGGATAGTATTTATAACTTTTCTTTAATCGAGTTGTAGTTACTAATCAAAATTCTCTACGACTGCAGAATACTAAGCTGGCTGAAATATGGCACCATTTACAATTATCTATTCGATCTTTTTTCTCTCTTTTATCATCCTTTTTAGAGCCACTGTTAACTAGCCTTTGATTGCCACTTAGATGCAAAAATTTCCCCCTTTAATGCTTTGATCTTGGCCCAACACCTTGGTTTGTTATTTGATAGTATTTATAACTTTCCCCTTATCAACTTGTAGTTACTAATCAAAGTTTTTTACGACTGCAGAATACTAAGCTGGTTACAAACTTGGCATCATTTGCAATTCTCTATTCCATCGTTTTTCTCTCTTTTATCCCCATTTTAACAGTCACTGTATACTTGCCTCTGATTGCCACTTAGATGCAAAAATTTCCCCCTTTTAATACTTTGATCTTGGCCCAACACCTTGGTTTGTTATTGGATAGTATTTATAACTTTCTTTTAATCGACTTGTAGTTACTAATCAAAGTTCTTTACGACTGCAGAATCCTAAGCTGGCTTAAATATGGCACCATTTGCAATTCTCCATTCGTTTTTTTTCTCTCTTTTATCATTCTTTTAAGAGCCACTGTTAACTTGCCTCTGATTGCCACTTAGATGCAAATATTTCCCCCTTTTAATGCTTTGATCTTGGCCCAACACCTTGGTTTGTTTTTGGATAGTATTTATAACTTTCCTTTTATGAACTTGTAATTTCTAATCAAAGTTCTATACGACTGCAGAATACTAAGCTGGCTTAAATATGGCACCATTTGCAATTCTCTATTCGTTCCGTTTTCTCTCTTTTATCCCCATTTTAACAGTCACTGTATACTTCCCTCTGATTGCAACTTAGATGCAAAAATTTCCCCCTTTTAATACTTTGATCTTGGCCCAACACCTTGGTTTGTTATTGGATAGTATTTATAACTTTCCCCTTATCAACTTGCAGTTACTAATCAAAGTTCTATACGACTACAGAATACTAAGCTGGCTTAAATATGGCACCATTTGCAATTCTCTATTCGATCTTTTTTCTTTCTTTTATCACCCTTTTAAGAGCCACTGTTAACTTGCCTCTGATTGCAACTTAGATGCAAAAATTTCCCCCTTTTAATACTTTGATCTTGGCCCAACACCTTGGTTTGTTATTGGATAGTATTTATAACTTTCTTTTAATCGACTTGTAGTTACTAATCAAAATTCTATACGACTGCAGAATGCTAAGCTGGCTTAGATATGGCAACATTTGCAATTCTCTATTCGATCCTTTTTCTCTCTTTTATCATTCTTTTAAGAGCCACTGTTAACTTGTCTCTGATTGCCACTTAGATGCAAAAATGTTCCCCTTTTAATGCTTTGATCTTGGCCCAACACCTTGGTTTGTTATTGGATAGTATTTATAACTTTCCCCTTATCAACTTGCAGTTACTAATCAAAGTTCTATACGACTACAGAATACTAAGCTGGCTTAATAATGGCACCCTTTGCAATTCTCTATTCGATCTTTTTTCTTTCTTTTATCATTCTTTTAAGAGCCACTGTTAACTTGCCTCTGATTGCCACTTAGATGCAAATATTTCCCCCTTTTAATGCTTTGATCTTGGCCCAACACCTTGGTTTGTTATTGGATAGCATTTATAACTTTCCCCTTATCAACTTGTAGTTACTAATCAAAGTTCTATACGACTGCAGAATACTAAGCTGGCTTAAATATGGCACCATTTGCAATTCTCTATTCGTTCCGTTTTCTCTCTTTTATCCCCATTTAACAGTCACTGTATACTTGCCTCTGATTGCAACTTAGATTCAAAAATTTCCCCCTTTTAATACTTTGATCTTGGCCCAACACCTTGGTTTGTTATTGGATAGTATTTATAACTTTTCTTTAATCGAGTTGTAGTTACTAATCAAAATTCTCTACGACTGCAGAATACTAAGCTGGCTGAAATATGGCACCATTTACAATTATCTATTCGATCTTTTTTCTCTCTTTTATCATCCTTTTTAGAGCCACTGTTAACTAGCCTTTGATTGCCACTTAGATGCAAAAATTTCCCCCTTTAATGCTTTGATCTTGGCCCAACACCTTGGTTTGTTATTTGATAGTATTTATAACTTTCCCCTTATCAACTTGTAGTTACTAATCAAAGTTTTTTACGACTGCAGAATACTAAGCTGGTTACAAACTTGGCATCATTTGCAATTCTCTATTCCATCGTTTTTCTCTCTTTTATCCCCATTTTAACAGTCACTGTATACTTGCCTCTGATTGCCACTTAGATGCAAAAATTTCCCCCTTTTAATACTTTGATCTTGGCCCAACACCTTGGTTTGTTATTGGATAGTATTTATAACTTTCTTTTAATCGACTTGTAGTTACTAATCAAAGTTCTTTACGACTGCAGAATCCTAAGCTGGCTTAAATATGGCACCATTTGCAATTCTCCATTCGTTTTTTTTCTCTCTTTTATCATTCTTTTAAGAGCCACTGTTAACTTGCCTCTGATTGCCACTTAGATGCAAATATTTCCCCCTTTTAATGCTTTGATCTTGGCCCAACACCTTGGTTTGTTTTTGGATAGTATTTATAACTTTCCTTTTATGAACTTGTAATTTCTAATCAAAGTTCTATACGACTGCAGAATACTAAGCTGGCTTAAATATGGCACCATTTGCAATTCTCTATTCGTTCCGTTTTCTCTCTTTTATCCCCATTTTAACAGTCACTGTATACTTCCCTCTGATTGCAACTTAGATGCAAAAATTTCCCCCTTTTAATACTTTGATCTTGGCCCAACACCTTGGTTTGTTATTGGATAGTATTTATAACTTTCCCCTTATCAACTTGCAGTTACTAATCAAAGTTCTATACGACTACAGAATACTAAGCTGGCTTAAATATGGCACCATTTGCAATTCTCTATTCGATCTTTTTTCTTTCTTTTATCACCCTTTTAAGAGCCACTGTTAACTTGCCTCTGATTGCAACTTAGATGCAAAAATTTCCCCCTTTTAATACTTTGATCTTGGCCCAACACCTTGGTTTGTTATTGGATAGTATTTATAACTTTCTTTTAATCGACTTGTAGTTACTAATCAAAATTCTATACAACTGCAGAATGCTAAGCTGGCTTAGATATGGCAACATTTGCAATTCTCTATTCGATCCTTTTTCTCTCTTTTATCATTCTTTTAAGAGCCACTGTTAACTTGCCTCTGATTGCCACTTAGATGCAAATATTTCCCCCTTTTAATGCTTTGATCTTGGCCCAACACCTTGGTTTGTTATTGGATAGCATTTATAACTTTCCCCTTATCAACTTGTAGTTACTAATCAAAGTTCTATACGACTGCAGAATACTAAGCTGGCTTAAATATGGCACCATTTGCAATTCTCTATTCGTTCCGTTTTCTCTCTTTTATCCCCATTTAACAGTCACTGTATACTTGCCTCTGATTGCAACTTAGATTCAAAAATTTCCCCCTTTTAATACTTTGATCTTGGCCCAACACCTTGGTTTGTTATTGGATAGTATTTATAACTTTTCTTTAATCGAGTTGTAGTTACTAATCAAAATTCTCTACGACTGCAGAATACTAAGCTGGCTGAAATATGGCACCATTTACAATTATCTATTCGATCTTTTTTCTCTCTTTTATCATCCTTTTTAGAGCCACTGTTAACTAGCCTTTGATTGCCACTTAGATGCAAAAATTTCCCCCTTTAATGCTTTGATCTTGGCCCAACACCTTGGTTTGTTATTTGATAGTATTTATAACTTTCCCCTTATCAACTTGTAGTTACTAATCAAAGTTTTTTACGACTGCAGAATACTAAGCTGGTTACAAACTTGGCATCATTTGCAATTCTTTATTCCATCGTTTTTCTCTCTTTTATCCCCATTTTAACAGTCACTGTATACTTGCCTCTGATTGCCACTTAGATGCAAAAATTTCCCCCTTTTAATGCTTTGATCTTGGCCCAACACCTTGGTTTGTTATTGGATAGTATTTATAACTTTCTTTTAATCGACTTGTAGTTACTAATCAAAGTTCTTTACGACTGCAGAATCCTAAGCTGGCTTAAATATGGCACCATTTGCAATTCTCCATTCGTTTTTTTTCTCTCTTTTATCATTCTTTTAAGAGCCACTGTTAACTTGCCTCTGATTGCCACTTAGATGCAAATATTTCCCCCTTTTAATGCTTTGATCTTGGCCCAACACCTTGGTTTGTTTTTGGATAGTATTTATAACTTTCCTTTTATGAACTTGTAATTTCTAATCAAAGTTCTATACGACTGCAGAATACTAAGCTGGCTTAAATATGGCACCATTTGCAATTCTCTATTCCTTCCTTTTTCTCTCTTTTATCCCCATTTTAACAGTCACTGTATACTTCCCTCTGATTGCAACTTAGATGCAAAAATTTCCCCCTTTTAATACTTTGATCTTGGCCCAACACCTTGGTTTGTTATTGGATAGTATTTATAACTTTCCCCTTATCAACTTGCAGTTACTAATCAAAGTTCTATACGACTACAGAATACTAAGCTGGCTTAAATATGGCACCATTTGCAATTCTCTATTCGATCTTTTTTCTTTCTTTTATCACCCTTTTAAGAGCCACTGTTAACTTGCCTCTGATTGCAACTTAGATGCAAAAATTTCCCCCTTTTAATACTTTGATCTTGGCCCAACACCTTGGTTTGTTATTGGATAGTATTTATAACTTTCTTTTAATCGACTTGTAGTTACTAATCAAAATTCTATACGACTGCAGAATGCTAAGCTGGCTTAGATATGGCAACATTTGCAATTCTCTATTCGATCCTTTTTCTCTCTTTTATCATTCTTTTAAGAGCCACTGTTAACTTGTCTCTGATTGCCACTTAGATGCAAAAATGTTCCCCTTTTAATGCTTTGATCTTGGCCCAACACCTTGGTTTGTTATTGGATAGTATTTATAACTTTCCCCTTATCAACTTGCAGTTACTAATCAAAGTTCTATACGACTACAGAATACTAAGCTGGCTTAATAATGGCACCCTTTGCAATTCTCCATTCGATCTTTTTTTATTCTTTTATCATTCTTTTAAGAGCCACTGTTAACTTGCCTCTGATTGCCACTTAGATGCAAATATTTCCCCCTTTTAATGCTTTGATCTTGGCCCAACACCTTGGTTTGTTATTGGATAGTATTTATAACTTTCCCCTTATCAACTTGTAGTTACTAATCAAAGTTCTATACGACTGCAGAATACTAAGCTGGCTGAAATATGGCACCATTTACAATTATCTATTCGATCTTTTTTCTCTCTTTTATCATCCTTTTTAGAGCCACTGTTAACTAGCCTTTGATTGCCACTTAGATGCAAAAATTTCCCCCTTTAATGCTTTGATCTTGGCCCAACACCTTGGTTTGTTATTTGATAGTATTTATAACTTTCCCCTTATCAACTTGTAGTTACTAATCAAAGTTTTTTACGACTGCAGAATACTAAGCTGGTTACAAACTTGGCATCATTTGCAATTCTCTATTCCATCGTTTTTCTCTCTTTTATCCCCATTTTAACAGTCACTGTATACTTGCCTCTGATTGCCACTTAGATGCAAAAATTTCCCCCTTTTAATGCTTTGATCTTGGCCCAACACCTTGGTTTGTTATTGGATTGTATTTATAACTTTCCCCTTATCAACTTGCAGTTACTAATCAAAGTTCTTTACGACTGCAGAATACTAAGCTGGCTTAAATATGGCACCATTTGCAATTCTCTATTCGTTCTTTTTTCTTTCTTTTATCATTCTTTTAAGAGCCACTGTTAACTTGCCTCTGATTGCCACTTAGATGCACAAATTTCCCTCTTTTAATGCTTTGATCTTGGCCCAACACCTTGGTTTGTTATTGGATAGTATTTATAACTTTCTTTTAATCGACTTGTAGTTACTAATCAAAGTTTTTTACGACTGCAGAATCCTAAGCTGGCTTAAATATGGCACCATTTGCAATTCTCTATTCGTTCTTTTTTCTTTCTTTTATCATTCTTTTAAGAGCCACTGTTAACTTGCCTCTGATTGCCACTTAGATGCGAAAATTTCCCTCTTTTAATGCTTTGATCTTGGCCCAACACCTTGGTTTGTTATTGGATAGTATTTATAACTTTCCCCTTATCAACTTGCAGTTACTAATCAAAGTTCTATACGACTACAGAATACTAAGCTGGCTTAAATATGGCACCATTTGCAATTCTCTATTCGATCTTTTTTCTTTCTTTTATCATCCTTTTAAGAGCCACTGTTAACTTGCCTCTGATTGCAACTTAGATGCAAAAAATTCCCCCTTTTAATACTTTGATCTTGGCCCAACACCTTGGTTTCTTATTGGATAGTATTTATAACTTTCTTTTAATCGACTTGTAGTTACTAATCAAAGTTCTTTACGACTGCAGAATCCTAAGCTGGCTTAAATATGGCACCATTTGCAATTCTCCATTCCTTCCTTTTTCTCTCTTTTATCCCCATTTTAACAGTCACTGTATACTTCCCTCTGATTGCAACTTAGATGCAAAAATTTCCCCCTTTTAATACTTTGATCTTGGCCCAACACCTTGGTTTGTTATTGGATAGTATTTATAACTTTCTTTTAATCGACTTGCAGTTACTAATCAAAGTTCTATACGACTACAGAATACTAAGCTGGCTTAAATATGGCACCATTTGCAATTCTCTATTCGATCTTTTTTCTTTTTTTTATCACCCTTTTAAGAGCCACTGTTAATTTGCCTCTGATTGCAACTTAGATGCAAAAATTTCCCCCTTTTAATGCTTTGATCTTGGCCCAACACCTTGGTTTGTTTTTGGATAGTATTTATAACTTTCCTTTTATGAACTTGTAATTTCTAATCAAAGTTCTATACGACTGCAGAATACTAAGCTGGCTTAAATATGGCACCATTTGCAATTCTCTATTCGTTCCTTTTTCTCTCTTTTATCCCCATTTTAACAGTCACTGTTAACTTGCCTCTGATTGCAACTTAGATGCAAAAATTTCCCCCTTTTAATACTTTGATCTTGGCCCAACACCTTGGTTTGTTATTGGATAGTATTTATAACTTTCCCCTTATCAACTTGCAGTTACTAATCAAAGTTCTATACGACTACAGAATACTAAGCTGGCTTAAATATGGCACCATTTGCAATTCTCTATTCGATCTTTTTTCTTTCTTTTATCACCCTTTTAAGAGCCACTGTTAACTTGCCTCTGATTGCAACTTAGATGCAAAAATTTCCCCCTTTTAATACTTTGATCTTGGCCCAACACCTTGGTTTGTTATTGGATAGTATTTATAACTTTCTTTTAATCGACTTGTAGTTACTAATCAAAATTCTATACGACTGCAGAATGCTAAGCTGGCTTAGATATGGCAACATTTGCAATTCTCTATTCGATCCTTTTTCTCTCTTTTATCATTCTTTTAAGAGCCACTGTTAACTTGTCTCTGATTGCCACTTAGATGCAAAAATGTTCCCCTTTTAATGCTTTGATCTTGGCCCAACACCTTGGTTTGTTATTGGATAGTATTTATAACTTTCCCCTTATCAACTTGCAGTTACTAATCAAAGTTCTATACGACTACAGAATACTAAGCTGGCTTAATAATGGCACCCTTTGCAATTCTCTATTCGATCTTTTTTCTTTCTTTTATCATTCTTTTAAGAGCCACTGTTAACTTGCCTCTGATTGCCACTTAGATGCAAATATTTCCCCCTTTTAATGCTTTGATCTTGGCCCAACACCTTGGTTTGTTATTGGATAGTATTTATAACTTTCCCCTTATCAACTTGCAGTTACTAATCAAAGTTCTATACGACTACAGAATACTAAGCTGGCTTAATAATAGCACCCTTTGCAATTCTCTATTCGATCTTTTTTCTTTCTTTTATCATTTTTTTAAGAGCCACTGTTAACTTGCCTCTGATTGCCACTTAGATGCAAATATTTCCCCCTTTTAATGCTTTGATCTTGGCCCAACACCTTGGTTTGTTATTGGATAGTATTTATAACTTTCCCCTTATCAACTTGTAGTTACTAATCAAAGTTCTATACGACTGCAGAATACTAAGCTGGCTTAAATATGGCACCATTTGCAATTCTCTATTCGTTCCGTTTTCTCTCTTTTATCCCCATTTAACAGTCACTGTATACTTGCCTCTGATTGCAACTTAGATTCAAAAATTTCCCCCTTTTAATACTTTGATCTTGGCCCAACACCTTGGTTTGTTATTGGATAGTATTTATAACTTTTCTTTAATCGACTTGTAGTTACGAATCAAAGTTCTTTACGACTGCAGAATCCTAAGCTGGCTTAAATATGGCACCCTTTGCAATTCTCTATTCGATCTTTTTTCTTTCTTTTATCATTTTTTTAAGAGCCACTGTTAACTTGCCTCTGATTGCCACTTAGATGCAAATATTTCCCCCTTTTAATGCTTTGATCTTGGCCCAACACCTTGGTTTGTTATTGGATAGTATTTATAACTTTCCCCTTATCAACTTGCAGTTACTAATCAAAGTTCTATACGACTACAGAATACTAAGCTGGCTTAATAATGACACCCTTTGCAATTCTCTATTCGATCTTTTTTCTTTCTGTTATCATTCTTTTAAGAGCCACTGTTAACTTGCCTCTGATTGCCACTTAGATGCAAATATTTCCCCCTTTTAATGCTTTGATCTTGGCCCAACACCTTGGTTTGTTATTGGATAGTATTTATAACTTTCCCCTTATCAACTTGTAGTTACTAATCAAAGTTCTATACGACTGCAGAATACTAAGCTGGCTTAAATATGGCACCATTTGCAATTCTCTATTCGTTCCGTTTTCTCTCTTTTATCCCCATTTAACAGTCACTGTATACTTGCCTCTGATTGCAACTTAGATTCAAAAATTTCCCCCTTTTAATACTTTGATCTTGGCCCAACACCTTGGTTTGTTATTGGATAGTATTTATAACTTTTCTTTAATCGAGTTGTAGTTACTAATCAAAATTCTCTACGACTGCAGAATACTAAGCTGGCTGAAATATGGCACCATTTACAATTATCTATTCGATCTTTTTTCTCTCTTTTATCATCCTTTTTAGAGCCACTGTTAACTAGCCTTTGATTGCCACTTAGATGCAAATATTTCCCCCTTTTAATGCTTTGATCTTGGCCCAACACCTTGGTTTGTTTTTGGATAGTATTTATAACTTTCCTTTTATGAACTTGTAATTTCTAATCAAAGTTCTATACGACTGCAGAATACTAAGCTGGCTTAAATATGGCACCATTTGCAATTCTCTATTCCTTCCTTTTTCTCTCTTTTATCCCCATTTTAACAGTCACTGTATACTTCCCTCTGATTGCAACTTAGATGCAAAAATTTCCCCCTTTTTAATACTTTGATCTTGGCCCAACACCTTGGTTTGTTATTGGATAGTATTTATAACTTTCTTTTAATCGACTTGTAGTTACTAATCAAAGTTTTTTACGACTGCAGAATCCTAAGCTGGCTTAAATATGGCACCATTTGCAATTCTCTATTCGTTCCGTTTTCTCTCTTTTATCCCCATTTAACAGTCACTGTATACTTGCCACTGATTGCCACTTAGATGCAAAAATTTCCCCCTTTTAATGCTTTGATCTTGGCCCAACACCTTGGTTTGTTATTGGATAGTATTTATAACTTTCCCCTTATCAACTTGCAGTTACTAATCAAAGTTCTATACGACTACAGAATACTAAGCTGGCTTAAATATGGCACCATTTGCAGTTCTCTATTCGATCTTTTTTCTTTCATTTATCACCCTTTTAAGAGCCACTGTTAACTTGCTTCTGATTGCAACTTAGATGCAAAAATTTCCCCCTTTTAATACTTTGATCTTGGCCCAACACCTTGGTTTGTTATTGGATAGTATTTATAACTTTCTTTTAATCGACTTGTAGTTACTAATCAAAATTCTATACGACTGCAGAATGCTAAGCTGGCTTAGATATGGCAACATTTGCAATTCTCTATTCGATCCTTTTTCTCTCTTTTATCATTCTTTTAAGAGCCACTGTTAACTTGTCTCTGATTGCCACTTAGATGCAAAAATGTTCCCCTTTTAATGCTTTGATCTTGGCCCAACACCTTGGTTTGTTATTGGATAGTATTTATAACTTTCCCCTTATCAACTTGCAGTTACTAATCAAAGTTCTATACGACTACAGAATACTAAGCTGGCTTAATAATGGCACCCTTTGCAATTCTCTATTCGATCTTTTTTCTTTCTTTTATCATTCTTTTAAGAGCCACTGTTAACTTGCCTCTGATTGCCACTTAGATGCAAATATTTCCCCCTTTTAATGCTTTGATCTTGGCCCAACACCTTGGTTTGTTATTGGATAGTATTTATAACTTTCCCCTTATCAACTTGTAGTTACTAATCAAAGTTCTATACGACTGCAGAATACTAAGCTGGCTTAAATATGGCACCATTTGCAATTCTCTATTCGTTCCGTTTTCTCTCTTTTATCCCCATTTAACAGTCACTGTATACTTGCCTCTGATTGCAACTTAGATTCAAAAATTTCCCCCTTTTAATACTTTGATCTTGGCCCAACACCTTGGTTTATTATTGGATAGTATTTATAACTTTCCCCTTATCAACTTGCAGTTACTGATCAAAATTCTATACGACTGCAGAATACTAAGCTGGCTTAAATATGGCACCATTTCCAATTCTCTAATCGTTCTTTTTTCTTTCTTTTATCATTCTTTTAAAAGCCACTGTTAACTTGCCTCTGATTGCCACTTAGATGCACAAATTTCCCTCTTTTAATACTTTGATCTTGGCCCAACACCTTGGTTTATTATTGGATAGTATTTATAACTTTCCCCTTATCAACTTGCAGTTACTAATCAAAATTCTATACGACTGCAGAATACTAAGCTGGCTTAAATATGGCACCATTTGCAGTTCTCTATTCGATCTTTTTTCTTTCATTTATCACCCTTTTAAGAGCCACTGTTAACTTGCTTCTGATTGCAACTTAGATGCAAAAATTTCCCCCTTTTAATACTTTGATCTTGGCCCAACACCTTGGTTTGTTATTGGATAGTATTTATAACTTTCTTTTAATCGACTTGTAGTTACTAATCAAAATTCTATACGACTGCAGAATGCTAAGCTGGCTTAGATATGGCAACATTTGCAATTCTCTATTCGATCCTTTTTCTCTCTTTTATCATTCTTTTAAGAGCCACTGTTAACTTGTCTCTGATTGCCACTTAGATGCAAAAATGTTCCCCTTTTAATGCTTTGATCTTGGCCCAACACCTTGGTTTGTTATTGGATAGTATTTATAACTTTCCCCTTATCAACTTGCAGTTACTAATCAAAGTTCTATACGACTACAGAATACTAAGCTGGCTTAATAATGGCACCCTTTGCAATTCTCTATTCGATCTTTTTTCTTTCTTTTATCATTCTTTTAAGAGCCACTGTTAACTTGCCTCTGATTGCCACTTAGATGCAAATATTTCCCCCTTTTAATGCTTTGATCTTGGCCCAACACCTTGGTTTGTTATTGGATAGTATTTATAACTTTCCCCTTATCAACTTGTAGTTACTAATCAAAGTTCTATACGACTGCAGAATACTAAGCTGGCTTAAATATGGCACCATTTGCAATTCTCTATTCGTTCCGTTTTCTCTCTTTTATCCCCATTTAACAGTCACTGTATACTTGCCTCTGATTGCAACTTAGATTCAAAAATTTCCCCCTTTTAATACTTTGATCTTGGCCCAACACCTTGGTTTATTATTGGATAGTATTTATAACTTTCCCCTTATCAACTTGCAGTTACTAATCAAAATTCTATACGACTGCAGAATACTAAGCTGGCTTAAATATGGCACCATTTCCAATTCTCTAATCGTTCTTTTTTCTTTCTTTTATCATTCTTTTAAAAGCCACTGTTAACTTGCCTCTGATTGCCACTTAGATGCACAAATTTCCCTCTTTTAATGCTTTGATCTTGGCCCAACACCTTGGTTTGTTATTGGATAGTATTTATAACTTTCTTTTAATCGACTTGTAGTTACTAATCAAAGTTTTTTACGACTGCAGAATCCTAAGCTGGCTTAAATATGGCACCATTTGCAATTCTCTATTCGTTCTTTTTTCTTTCTTTTATCATTCTTTTAAGAGCCACTGTTAACTTGCCTCTGATTGCCACTTAGATGCGAAAATTTCCCTCTTTTAATGCTTTGATCTTGGCCCAACACCTTGGTTTGTTTTTGGATAGTATTTATAACTTTCCCCTTATCAACTTGCAGTTACTAATCAAAGTTCTATACGACTGCAGAATACTAAGCTGGCTTAAATATGGCACCATTTGCAATTCTCTATTCGTTCCGTTTTCTCTCTTTTATCCCCATTTAACAGTCACTGTATACTTGCCTCTGATTGCAACTTAGATTCAAAAATTTCCCCCTTTTAATACTTTGATCTTGGCCCAACACCTTGGTTTGTTATTGGATAGTATTTATAACTTTTCTTTAATCGAGTTGTAGTTACTAATCAAAATTCTCTACGACTGCAGAATACTAAGCTGGCTGAAATATGGCACCATTTACAATTATCTATTCGATCTTTTTTCTCTCTTTTATCATCCTTTTTAGAGCCACTGTTAACTAGCCTTTGATTGCCACTTAGATGCAAATATTTCCCCCTTTTAATGCTTTGATCTTGGCCCAACACCTTGGTTTGTTTTTGGATAGTATTTATAACTTTCCTTTTATGAACTTGTAATTTCTAATCAAAGTTCTATACGACTGCAGAATACTAAGCTGGCTTAAATATGGCACCATTTGCAATTCTCTATTCCTTCCTTTTTCTCTCTTTTATCCCCATTTTAACAGTCACTGTATACTTCCCTCTGATTGCAACTTAGATGCAAAAATTTCCCCCTTTTAATACTTTGATCTTGGCCCAACACCTTGGTTTGTTATTGGATAGTATTTATAACTTTCTTTTAATCGACTTGTAGTTACTAATCAAAGTTTTTTACGACTGCAGAATCCTAAGCTGGCTTAAATATGGCACCATTTGCAATTCTCTATTCGTTCCGTTTTCTCTCTTTTATCCCCATTTAACAGTCACTGTATACTTGCCACTGATTGTCACTTAGATGCAAAAATTTCCCCCTTTTAATGCTTTGATCTTGGCCCAACACCTTGGTTTGTTTTTGGATAGTATTTATAACTTTCCTTTTATGAACTTGTAATTTCTAATCAAAGTTCTATACGACTGCAGAATACTAAGCTGGCTTAAATATGGCACCATTTGCAATTCTCTATTCCTTCCTTTTTCTCTCTTTTATCCCCATTTTAACAGTCACTGTATACTTGCCACTGATTGCCACTTAGATGCAAAAATTTCCCCCTTTTAATGCTTTGATCTTGGCCCAACACCTTGGTTTGTTATTGGATAGTATTTATAACTTTCCCCTTATCAACTTGCAGTTACTAATCAAAGTTCTATACGACTACAGAATACTAAGCTGGCTTAAATATGGCACCATTTGCAATTCTCTATTCGATCTTTTTTCTTTCTTTTATCACCCTTTTAAGAGCCACTGTTAACTTGCTTCTGATTGCAACTTAGATGCAAAAATTTCCCCCTTTTAATACTTTGATCTTGGCCCAACACCTTGGTTTGTTATTGGATAGTATTTATAACTTTCTTTTAATCGACTTGTAGTTACTAATCAAAATTCTATACGACTGCAGAATGCTAAGCTGGCTTAGATATGGCAACATTTGCAATTCTCTATTCGATCCTTTTTCTCTCTTTTATCATTCTTTTAAGAGCCACTGTTAACTTGTCTCTGATTGCCACTTAGATGCAAAAATGTTCCCCTTTTAATGCTTTGATCTTGGCCCAACACCTTGGTTTGTTATTGGATAGTATTTATAACTTTCCCCTTATCAACTTGCAGTTACTAATCAAAGTTCTATACGACTACAGAATACTAAGCTGGCTTAATAATGGCACCCTTTGCAATTCTCTATTCGATCTTTTTTCTTTCTTTTATCATTCTTTTAAGAGCCACTGTTAACTTGCCTCTGATTGCCACTTAGATGCAAATATTTCCCCCTTTTAATGCTTTGATCTTGGCCCAACACCTTGGTTTGTTATTGGATAGTATTTATAACTTTCCTTTTATGAACTTGTAATTTCTAATCAAAGTTCTATACGACTGCAGAATACTAAGCTGGCTTAAATATGGCACCATTTGCAATTCTCTATTCGTTCCGTTTTCTCTCTTTTATCCCCATTTAACAGTCACTGTATACTTGCCTCTGATTGCAACTTAGATTCAAAAATTTCCCCCTTTTAATACTTTGATCTTGGCCCAACACCTTGGTTTGTTATTGGATAGTATTTATAACTTTCCCCTTATCAACTTGCAGTTACTAATCAAAATTCTATACGACTGCAGAATACTAAGCTGGCTTAAATATGGCACCATTTCCAATTCTCTAATCGTTCTTTTTTCTTTCTTTTATCATTCTTTTAAAAGCCACTGTTAACTTGCCTCTGATTGCCACTTAGATGCACAAATTTCCCTCTTTTAATGCTTTGATCTTGGCCCAACACCTTGGTTTGTTATTGGATAGTATTTATAACTTTCTTTTAATCGACTTGTAGTTACTAATCAAAGTTTTTTACGACTGCAGAATCCTAAGCTGGCTTAAATATGGCACCATTTGCAATTCTCTATTCGTTCTTTTTTCTTTCTTTTATCATTCTTTTAAGAGCCACTGTTAACTTGCCTCTGATTGCCACTTAGATGCGAAAATTTCCCTCTTTTAATGCTTTGATCTTGGCCCAACACCTTGGTTTGTTTTTGGATAGTATTTATAACTTTCCCCTTATCAACTTGCAGTTACTAATCAAAATTCTATACGACTGCAGAATACTAAGCTGGCTTAAATATGGCACCATTTGCAATTCTCTATTCGTTCCGTTTTCTCTCTTTTATCCCCATTTAACAGTCACTGTATACTTGCCTCTGATTGCAACTTAGATTCAAAAATTTCCCCCTTTTAATACTTTGATCTTGGCCCAACACCTTGGTTTGTTATTGGATAGTATTTATAACTTTTCTTTAATCGAGTTGTAGTTACTAATCAAAATTCTCTACGACTGCAGAATACTAAGCTGGCTGAAATATGGCACCATTTACAATTATCTATTCGATCTTTTTTCTCTCTTTTATCATCCTTTTTAGAGCCACTGTTAACTAGCCTTTGATTGCCACTTAGATGCAAATATTTCCCCCTTTTAATGCTTTGATCTTGGCCCAACACCTTGGTTTGTTTTTGGATAGTATTTATAACTTTCCTTTTATGAACTTGTAATTTCTAATCAAAGTTCTATACGACTGCAGAATACTAAGCTGGCTTAAATATGGCACCATTTGCAATTCTCTATTCCTTCCTTTTTCTCTCTTTTATCCCCATTTTAACAGACACTGTATACTTCCCTCTGATTGCAACTTAGATGCAAAAATTTCCCCCTTTTAATACTTTGATCTTGGCCCAACACCTTGGTTTGTTATTGGATAGTATTTATAACTTTCTTTTAATCGACTTGTAGTTACTAATCAAAGTTTTTTACGACTGCAGAATCCTAAGCTGGCTTAAATATGGCACCATTTGCAATTCTCTATTCGTTCCGTTTTCTCTCTTTTATCCCCATTTAACAGTCACTGTATACTTGCCACTGATTGCCACTTAGATGCAAAAATTTCCCCCTTTTAATGCTTTGATCTTGGCCCAACACCTTGGTTTGTTTTTGGATAGTATTTATAACTTTCCTTTTATGAACTTGTAATTTCTAATCAAAGTTCTATACGACTGCAGAATACTAAGCTGGCTTAAATATGGCACCATTTGCAATTCTCTATTCCTTCCTTTTTCTCTCTTTTATCCCCATTTTAACAGTCACTGTATACTTGCCACTGATTGCCACTTAGATGCAAAAATTTCCCCCTTTTAATGCTTTGATCTTGGCCCAACACCTTGGTTTGTTATTGGATAGTATTTATAACTTTCCCCTTATCAACTTGCAGTTACTAATCAAAGTTCTATACGACTACAGAATACTAAGCTGGCTTAAATATGGCACCATTTGCAATTCTCTATTCGATCTTTTTTCTTTCTTTTATCACCCTTTTAAGAGCCACTGTTAACTTGCTTCTGATTGCAACTTAGATGCAAAAATTTCCCCCTTTTAATACTTTGATCTTGGCCCAACACCTTGGTTTGTTATTGGATAGTATTTATAACTTTCTTTTAATCGACTTGTAGTTACTAATCAAAATTCTATACGACTGCAGAATGCTAAGCTGGCTTAGATATGGCAACATTTGCAATTCTCTATTCGATCCTTTTTCTCTCTTTTATCATTCTTTTAAGAGCCACTGTTAACTTGTCTCTGATTGCCACTTAGATGCAAAAATGTTCCCCTTTTAATGCTTTGATCTTGGCCCAACACCTTGGTTTGTTATTGGATAGTATTTATAACTTTCCCCTTATCAACTTGCAGTTACTAATCAAAGTTCTATACGACTACAGAATACTAAGCTGGCTTAATAATGGCACCCTTTGCAATTCTCTATTCGATCTTTTTTCTTTCTTTTATCATTCTTTTAAGAGCCACTGTTAACTTGCCTCTGATTGCCACTTAGATGCAAATATTTCCCCCTTTTAATGCTTTGATCTTGGCCCAACACCTTGGTTTGTTATTGGATAGTATTTATAACTTTCCCCTTATCAACTTGTAGTTACTAATCAAAGTTCTATACGACTGCAGAATACTAAGCTGGCTTAAATATGGCACCATTTGCAATTCTCTATTCGTTCCGTTTTCTCTCTTTTATCCCCATTTAACAGTAACTGTATACTTGCCTCTGATTGCAACTTAGATTCAAAAATTTCCCCCTTTTAATACTTTGATCTTGGCCCAACACCTTGGTTTGTTATTGGATAGTATTTATAACTTTCCCCTTATCAACTTGCAGTTACTAATCAAAATTCTATACGACTGCAAAATACTAAGCTGGCTTAAATATGGCACCATTTCCAATTCTCTAATCGTTCTTTTTTCTTTCTTTTATCATTCTTTTAAAAGCCACTGTTAACTTGCCTCTGATTGCCACTTAGATGCACAAATTTCCCTCTTTTAATGCTTTGATCTTGGCCCAACACCTTGGTTTGTTATTGGATAGTATTTATAACTTTCTTTTAATCGACTTGTAGTTACTAATCAAAGTTTTTTACGACTGCAGAATCCTAAGCTGGCTTAAATATGGCACCATTTGCAATTCTCTATTCGATCTTTTTTCTTTCTTTTATCATTCTTTTAAGAGCCACTGTTAACTTGCCTCTGATTGCCACTTAGATGCGAAAATTTCCCTCTTTTAATGCTTTGATCTTGGCCCAACACCTTGGTTTGTTTTTGGATAGTATTTATAACTTTCCCCTTATCAACTTGCAGTTACTAATCAAAGTTCTATACGACTGCAGAATACTAAGCTGGCTTAAATATGGCACCATTTGCAATTCTCTATTCGTTCCGTTTTCTCTCTTTTATCCCCATTTAACAGTCACTGTATACTTGCCTCTGATTGCAACTTAGATTCAAAAATTTCCCCCTTTTAATACTTTGATCTTGGCCCAACACCTTGGTTTGTTATTGGATAGTATTTATAACTTTTCTTTAATCGAGTTGTAGTTACTAATCAAAATTCTCTACGACTGCAGAATACTAAGCTGGCTGAAATATGGCACCATTTACAATTATCTATTCGATCTTTTTTCTCTCTTTTATCATCCTTTTTAGAGCCACTGTTAACTAGCCTTTGATTGCCACTTAGATGCAAAAATTTCCCCCTTTAATGCTTTGATCTTGGCCCAACACCTTGGTTTGTTATTTGATAGTATTTATAACTTTCCCCTTATCAACTTGTAGTTACTAATCAAAGTTTTTTACGACT
The DNA here is from genome assembly GCF_057945365.1 of Rhopilema esculentum. Classification (NCBI taxonomy): domain Eukaryota; kingdom Metazoa; phylum Cnidaria; class Scyphozoa; order Rhizostomeae; family Rhizostomatidae; genus Rhopilema; species Rhopilema esculentum. Next base: position 8,110,529 of record NC_142834.1, on the reverse strand, counting down.
GCAGAATACTAAGCTGGTTACAAACTTGGCATCATTTGCAATTCTCTATTCCATCGTTTTTCTCTCTTTTATCCCCATTTTAACAGTCACTGTATACTTGCCTCTGATTGCCACTTAGATGCAAAAATTTCCCCCTTTTAATGCTTTGATCTTGGCCCAACACCTTGGTTTGTTATTGGATAGTATTTATAACTTTTCTTTAATCGAGTTGTAGTTACTAATCAAAATTCTCTACGACTGCAGAATACTAAGCTGGCTGAAATATGGCACCATTTACAATTATCTATTCGATCTTTTTTCTCTCTTTTATCATCCTTTTTAGAGCCACTGTTAACTAGCCTTTGATTGCCACTTAGATGCAAAAATTTCCCCCTTTAATGCTTTGATCTTGGCCCAACACCTTGGTTTGTTATTTGATAGTATTTATAACTTGCCCCTTATCAACTTGTAGTTACTAATCAAAGTTTTTTACGACTGCAGAATACTAAGCTGGTTACAAACTTGGCATCATTTGCAATTCTCTATTCCATCGTTTTTCTCTCTTTTATCCCCATTTTAACAGTCACTGTATACTTGCCTCTGATTGCCACTTAGATGCAAAAATTTCCCCCTTTTAATGCTTTGATCTTGGCCCAACACCTTGGTTTGTTATTGGATTGTATTTATAACTTTCCCCTTATCAACTTGCAGTTACTAATCAAAGTTCTTTACGACTGCAGAATACTAAGCTGGCTTAAATATGGCACCATTTCCAATTCTCTAATCGTTCTTTTTTCTTTCTTTTATCATTCTTTTAAGAGCCACTGTTAACTTGCCTCTGATTGCCACTTAGATGCACAAATTTCCCTCTTTTAATGCTTTGATCTTGGCCCAACACATTGGTTTGTTATTGGATAGTATTTATAACTTTCTTTTAATCGACTTGTAGTTACTAATCAAAGTTTTTTACGACTGCAGAATCCTAAGCTGGCTTAAATATGGCACCATTTGCAATTCTCTATTCGTTCTTTTTTCTTTCTTTTATCATTCTTTTAAGAGCCACTGTTAACTTGCCTCTGATTGCCACTTAGATGCGAAAATTTCCCTCTTTTAATGCTTTGATCTTGGCCCAACACCTTGGTTTGTTATTGGATAGTATTTATAACTTTCCCCTTATCAACTTGCAGTTACTAATCAAAGTTCTATACGACTACAGAATACTAAGCTGGCTTAAATATGGCACCATTTGCAATTCTCTATTCGATCTTTTTTCTTTCTTTTATCATCCTTTTAAGAGCCACTGTTAACTTGCCTCTGATTGCAACTTAGATGCAAAAATTTCCCCCTTTTAATACTTTGATCTTGGCCCAACACCTTGGTTTGTTATTGGATTGTATTTATAACTTTCCCCTTATCAACTTGCAGTTACTAATCAAAGTTCTTTACGACTGCAGAATACTAAGCTGGCTTAAATATGGCACCATTTCCAATTCTCTAATCGTTCTTTTTTCTTTCTTTTATCATTCTTTTAAGAGCCACTGTTAACTTGCCTCTGATTGCCACTTAGATGCAAATATTTCCCCCTTTTAATGCTTTGATCTTGGCCCAACACCTTGGTTTGTTATTGGATAGTATTTATAACTTTCCCCTTATCAACTTGTAGTTACTAATCAAAGTTCTTTACGACTGCAGAATCCTAAGCTGGCTTAAATATGGCACCATTTGCAATTCTCCATTCGTTTTTTTTCTCTCTTTTATCATTCTTTTAAGAGCCACTGTTAACTTGCCTCTGATTGCCACTTAGATGCAAATATTTCCCCCTTTTAATGCTTTGATCTTGGCCCAACACCTTGGTTTGTTTTTGGATAGTATTTATAACTTTCCTTTTATGAACTTGTAATTTCTAATCAAAGTTCTATACGACTGCAGAATACTAAGCTGGCTTAAATATGGCACCATTTGCAATTCTCTATTCCTTCCTTTTTCTCTCTTTTATCCCCATTTTAACAGTCACTGTATACTTCCCTCTGATTGCAACTTAGATGCAAAAATTTCCCCCTTTTAATACTTTGATCTTGGCCCAACACCTTGGTTTGTTATTGGATTGTATTTATAACTTTCCCCTTATCAACTTGTAGTTACTAATCAAAGTTCTATACGACTACAGAATACTAAGCTGGCTTAAATATGGCACCATTTGCAATTCTCTATTCGATCTTTTTTCTTTCTTTTATCACCCTTTTAAGAGCCACTGTTAACTTGCCTCTGATTGCAACTTAGATGCAAGAATTTCCCCCTTTTAATACTTTGATTTTGGCCCAACACCTTGGTTTGTTATTGGATAGTATTTATAACTTTCTTTTAATCGACTTGTAGTTACGAATCAAAGTTCTTTACGACTGCAGAATCCTAAGCTGGCTTAAATATGGCACCATTTGCAATTCTCTATTCGTTTTTTTCTCTCTTTTATCATTCTTTTAAGAGCCACTGTTAACTTGCCACTGATTGCCACTTAGATGCAAATATTTCCCCCTTTTAATGTTTTGATCTTGGCCCAACACCTTGGTTTGTTATTGGATAGTATTTATAACTTTCCCCTTATCAACTTGTAGTTACTAATCAAAGTTCTATACGACTGCAGAATACTAAGCTGGCTTAAATATGGCACCATTTGCAATTCTCTATGCCATCGTGTTTCTCTCTTTTATCATTCTTTTAAGAGCCACTGTTAACTTGCCTCTGATTGCCACTTAGATGCAAATATTTCCCCCTTTTAATGCTTTGATCTTGGCCCAACACCTTGGTTTGTTATTGGATAGTATTTATAACTTTCCCCTTATCAACTTGTAGTTACTAATCAAAGTTCTATACGACTGCAGAATACTAAGCTGGCTTAAATATGGCACCATTTGCAATTCTCTATTCCATCGTTTTTCTCTCTTTTATCACCCTTTTAAGAGCCACTGTTAACTTGCCTCTGATTGCAACTTAGATGCAAAAATTTCCCCCTTTTAATACTTTGATCTTGGCCCAACACCTTGGTTTGTTATTGGATAGTATTTATAACTTTCTTTTAATCGACTTGTAGTTACTAATCAAAGTTCTTTACGACTGCAGAATCCTAAGCTGGCTTAAATATGGCACCATTTGCAATTCTCTATTCGATCTTTTTTCTTTCTTTTATCATTCTTTTAAGAGCCACTGTTAACTTGCCTCTGATTGCCACTTAGATGCAAATATTTCCCCCTTTTAATGCTTTGATCTTGGCCCAACACCTTGGTTTGTTATTGGATAGTATTTATAACTTTCCCCTTATCAACTTGTAGTTACTAATCAAAGTTCTATACGACTGCAGAATACTAAGCTGGCTTAATTATGGCACCATTTGCAATTCTCTATTCGATCTTTTTTCTTTCTTTTATCATTCTTTTAAGAGCCACTGTTAACTTGCCTCTGATTGCCACTTAGATGCAAAAATTTCCCTCTTTTAATGCTTTGATCTTGGCCCAACACCTTGGTTTGTTATTGATTAGTAATTATAACTTTCCCCTAATTGACTTGTAGTTACCAATCAAAGTTCCGTACGACTGCAGAATTTTGAGTCTGCTACAAACATGGCACCACTTGCAATTCTCTATTCCATCGTTTTTCTCTCTTTTCTCTTTGTTAGAACAGTCAATGTATACTTGCCTTTGATTGCAAACTAGATAGAAAAACTTTGTCATTTATATATTTTGATCTTGGCCCAATACCTTGGTTTGTTATTGGATAGTAATTATATTTCTTCTCTCATCGACTTGTCGATTTTAATTAAAGTTTTTTACCACTGCAGAAAATTGAGATTGCACCATTTTCAGTGCTCTTCTTTATCATTTTTCTCTCCTCTCCTTTTTTTTATAGCAGCCACGGTATCGTTGTCTGTGATTGCAACCTAGATAGAATAACTTCCCCCATATATTGCTTTTGATCGTGACTTTAAACATTGGTTGGTATTTTATAGTGGTTATATTTTTCTTTAAATTGACTTGGGATATATTTGTAAGTTTTTAGTTCTGAAGTTAATCAAGATTATATGTAACCCTTTTTCAACATATCTTTTCATTATCTTTCTCTTTTTTTCCTCTAATTGAAAAAGTTTTCGGTATTATCGCAACAACATTCTCGTTATTTTTTTATAGTAAAATTCAGTTTGCAGCATGGATGAAAATAAACCGTTTTTTGTTACTCTGCAAAAAGTCTATTATTTCAAGACTGAAATGATTCTTTTTTTGCTGATATTTTTTTGAAATGATTAACTGAGCTTCTTCCCTAGGTTTTAATTAGGAATCTCAAATTCTTTCATTGCATTAAATCTTAAAGTTTGTGCCTACACCACTCTTGAATTACAATTATAGATTTAAGAACTGTTTTCCTCCCTTATGTTAAGTTTTTATTTTGTCACCCTAGGAAAAATCTATGAATTTGTTATCCTACGAAGGCTGGAGAGCACTTGACCCTAAACCTCATTTTAGGAAGTTTTGGTCGCTCAGAATATCTTTTATAACTCTATATGAAAAGAGGGTAATGTCTTACAAGCCATTAGTTAACTTTTTAATTCGAAATAAGTGAGCCTTTTCTGATAATGTCTGTCCGTTGGGAACAATAGTTATAAAAAGTGACCATTTTGAGATTTATTTACCTTTGCTTAAATAGTGAACTTCTTTATCCATATACTTTTTGTTTAATGGTTTAGTTTTTGAATTTGCAGGCTACAGAAAATCAACTCCCTGCGACTGTATTGTTTTTGGTTATGCGGAGGCGCCAACGTTCTTCACTGGAAGCACGAGGCAAAGATGGCGTCCGACGGTTCGCTTGAAAGGGCCTTCAAATATTTGATGTATCGAAAAGACCCAAGTCTGAATTCACTAGTTGGTGGTAAGTTAAACAATATTCTGTAATTTTTCGCAACTTTAATGTTCGATTATTTTTTTAAATAGTATTTTAAGATCAACTTTAATACAGTTGTCATTTTCAAGCTATTTTCAAAAACCTTTATAAGTTTATAGTAAAACCTCTTCACTTTTATTCTGTAAGTTAGATGTATGCAAATTTATGTTCAAAATGTATAACCATCACAATTACCTTTTGTGGAATATTCTATGACTTATTGTGGAAAGAGGAAGGGTCATATCATCATGTCAGACTAACTATAAAAGTCATTTGTCTCCCAACCTCTCAAATTTCGATAAGTTTTACAGTATCCATTCTTTCTCAGGAAAGAACAACTCAGTATTTTAGAGGTTCGGCTCTTTTAGGGTGTGGTCTGTCCAAATTTTGCTCCTGCGTTAGATAATCAGACAACTATTTTAAGTCCTGTAAAAGTTTGGTTTGTTTATAATATGTACATCCAATTAAAATACGTCAGTATATAATTGCAGACAGGGATCTTGCAAAATTCAATGAAATAATGAATGCCATGGTTATTGTTCTGGCACTGGATTTTATTACATTTTGACTATTAATCCAGCAAGCAAGAGCATTAAATATTTGCACAAAAACACAAATAGAAGGCCCAACATCAACTGTCTAAAAAGTCAAGCTTTCTTCATTTGAATACTCCATGAAAATTCTTACAAAGAAACAGTTTAACAGTAAGCTGTGATCTAACATTTCTGTTGTTTGCAATGATTTAATATAGCCTGTTTGCGATAATTTTTCAAGATTTGCAAGAAGCAAACACAGAGCCAGCTCCACCATAAACTTAAATATCAACCCAACATGAATTGTCAGCAAATAAAGGATGTTTCACCAACTTTGTCTGCAAATTGGATTAGAGGACCCCTGTTGTGACAGTAGCTAGCAACAGCTCTGTGTGGTGGTTTGCAGAACCATCTGATAAAGCATTCAAGTTTCAATGAAACTTGTGACAACCAACAACAAAATTACATTGGCACCAACATTTCACTTTGTTTTCATGAGCCTTACATCACCAGCCTAACAGTGCTCACAGTAAACGGCCACCGAAACAAGTCTGGCATGAAATTTAAAAAAGAGTTATTAGGTGTGTGCAGGTGTCAGAGTAATTTTATGCACAAGTAGTTAATGCACATACATGCCTGTATGAATAGCTGAACTGAAATAACTTTTTACCTTCAGCAGTATCAAAAAGATTTTGTGCTTGTGATTTCTTAGCCCAAAGGAGCTAATATTACTTTGCAACCTTTTCTGATGAAGTTTGAAAATTTCTTAATTTATATGTGGTTGTGTTCCACTGTGCGTTATCCCCTAAGCAAAAGTGATAAATAAAAATCTTCATTAAACTCAATGAATTGATTAAACTTCAAATATTGGTAGTTTTGTGTCCATAAACTGAAACATTGCATTAAAAAATAAACTGAAACATTAGAAATTTGACATCATTTTCAGTTTACTTCGGCTCAGGGGCATCGCGACTGAGGGGTGTGGGGGAGGGGGGTTGTCATACCTCCTTCCTACAGTAGAAATCCACTTGTTGGAAGAAACGCTTTAGGTATTTCAGAGACCTTCCTGTCATATAATCAGTAAATGATCAAGCAAAGGTAGTTGCTTTGTTGGTTAAATATGATATTCCATGATATGAATGAAGGTAAACAAACTAGTGGTTTGAAGATTTGTTGTTGGCACTAAATCTGCAATTCACTATAAGCTCCAGGTTTTTTTCAACATTCAAAAGGCATGCTAAGATGGAAATAAGGATTTAAATTGACAACCACTGCTTTTTTGATACCTAACTTTAAAAGTAACTGACAACATGGTCTATTTCAAGACCACAGCGAATTGTGACAGTTGTTAAAACTATTAGAAAAGTCTGTTATTACAGGCCTGGCTGTGAGCATTTTAGCAGGCGAGCGGTACATCACTCTCCTCAGTAAAGTCAGGCAGGTGATTTTGAGTCTCTTGAAAATCGTCAATAAAGGTATATGAATAAACAACAGTCCCTAACAGCTAAGTTTACAAAACAGGATGGCGATTCTCTGACAGAAATGAAACGATAGTTTCGTATAGTCGCAAATCAGTAACATTCTCACTAACAAGATTTGAATAGAACCAAAATTAAATCACATAGTGTGATTTTGTTATAACATTAGTACAAACTAGCATTCATTCGAAAACTGTCATTTTGATGTTCAAGTACTTGAAGGCTTGTTATTTCCAAGTTCGTTGTCGCAGAACATACACATTTTTTGTGAAGCGAAGCTAATAAATTCAGCTAGTACTGGAAGTTTTAAGATTAAAAGATTTGCTGTTACAGTCTTCGTCATAAGGAAATCATCATGCGTATGGCAAACCACAGGCATTATTTCTTTCATGCGTGCGATTCACACTCTTAAAAATCAGGCTATTTCGGTCCCAGTTTACACAATCCTGTTCAAAAACGGAACCGAGACGGTACAAAATTCGTTTTCTTTCGTAACAGGGTCAAAACCATTCTGGATGGCAGAGCACAATTAGCTCGGTTCCAGAGTGCTAGCGTAAACGAACGGGCGAGCCGCGACCGACCGTTTTGTCACGGTGCCAAACTTGCATGCAGGGCCGCCTAAAGAATTGGAGGTCTTGGGGCTAAAGTGGAGAATCAGGGCCCTGCAAGCGAAGCGAGCAGAAATTTTTTGCGACCACGCCCTTTAAGCTAGCTTAAAATCGTTTATTCGCTTCAAATGTTTTACTGTTTATGGGCATAATTTTGTTATTTTTAATCAATTTTATTTCAAAACAGAATTCATTACTTTGTAAGGCCCCATTCACCTCGAGGCCCTGGGGCAATTTGCAGAGGCCAAGGGGCAGGGTGACTTACGTGAATTTTGAAAAAATGAAAGCTCTTATAACATTTTTGTCGGAAAATCTAAATTTCTCGCCCCTTTTATGAATTCTCCTATCTACATCACTAGATTGGTATTAACCTTGATTGCCGGAAGATATTCTTTTTGCGGGTCTATTCGTCGCCTGCCTCTCGCATCTATGATAAAAAAGCCAATTTTCTTTTGAGCAATTTCATCGATATTTACTCCGATAATGGCGAAAACGGGAAGGTAAAAGTTTTGGACACTACCTGACGACCGCCATGTTTCGGGAAGAATTAGAACAAAGCAAAGCGATAAGCCATGATACAGAGCGAAATAGGCACTATTAAAAGAATTAGCCAATGTTGCTCAGCTTATGAAAAACAAAGCTTTGAATGTTTCGTTGATGAAAACAATTTTATTCAAAAACGACGGTCAAATATACAACTCATGTGTGCGATCAATCGCTCGCATTATTGGTGCCATGCGTGTGCCGATGTGTGCGCGTGCGATAGCACGCATTAAACGACAAAGACTGCTGTTAGAGTTATCATGGCTGATACTGTTATCAATTAGATTTGAGATAATAATAGTTTTTGGTTTGTTTTGGTTGGTTGGTGGTTCTGGAAGGTTTGGCTTGCATATGTTATAGAGAAAGTTTCTTTTCAAATCATGTCTTTGCACTAGTCTGCTTGTAAGTGATTGGCACATTTCATACCAAAAACGTTTTAACATTAAGCCAGTTATCTTAAGCTTATTAATTTGGAGAGCAGTTTTATTTGGTATATACAAGCAATTTTTCTCACAGAACTAAGAGGAGTTGACATGGATGGAAGCTTCACATCATGATGCTTGGCTAGAAGCAACATCAGTGGGAAAGACATTGGAGAAGATCTCTTTTACAATGCAGATGATCCAATTTTGTATGTCATCTTTTAATTTCTTTCTTTTTGGTTTTTTGCAATCATTAATTGCAGATAAGAACTTAAGTTATTTCCCAGACCTTTTTCGTGAAGAAATTTCCAGAAGGGCAATAGGCACCCTGCAAATTGACAAGGGTCATGGCCCTCTCAACTATTATATGAGAAGTTAGACGCTAGGTAGTCAAGATTTTGAAGAAAAAATAATGCTATGTTCACTCTCCTTATCACTGATGTAGATCTGCATCTATTTTAATCAGTTTCTCAAAAGCTCTTGCAGTTCATAGTTGTCTGTTTTCAATAGTGATTGGCTTTTCAATTAAAGGAATGCAATGCAACTATCTGTTTAATTGTCACTCGTTATCTCAATCAATGATCCGAAATGTTTGTAAACACTACATTTTGTTTTTTGTTGTTGCTCTGCTTTAATTTCAATTGGTTTCCCAAAACCCAAACCAATTGAAGTTCATAGTCATTTATTAAAATTCTTTGATAACATTATTGGGTTTTCACAAAAAACTAATGCAATGCAACTATCTCAACTTTCATTCCTCATCTCAATCAATGATCCCAAGTTTTTAAACAGCATTTGTTTTTTGTGTAGCTTTTTTATTATTATGGTTTGTTTTGAAAGTGCATTTTAAGCATATACATATGAAGCATAGGCATTTCCATTCGTTTTCACATAAAATTGTAGAATTGAGCCTAATATGGATAGATCTGACCTTGATTCCTTAACATACCGGTTTCTAAATGTATTTAAGGTATCTATGAAATTAAATTTGACAAGTTCAGATAAAGGTACACTGTTTATTTTTGATTTGAGTTGATTTTTTTCTTGCAAAACCATCTTAAAATTTTGGTTGAATATCTTATTTTCACGTCTTCAAATGCGACAAAGCCCATGTTATCTGTGACATCACAAAGTTTGCAAACAAGAAAGCAGTTGGTGTTTATTACACTAAGCAAAATGGATGTCACTATTGAAACTACAGGTTATGATAGCTGAATAGGGAGAATTTTAAGTTAGGGTCCATATCCAATCTTTTTTAGCTCATCAAACTGCCCTTTTTTGCAAAGTTTCATATTGTTGTACCAAAGTATGACTGAAATATAACATGATAATACTGTCTATAAGGTCTGGGGCAGTGTACCCCAGTCTAAAAATAAAACAAGGGGGCAATTTTCAGGTGGGGTCTTTATCCTATCATTTTCTGCTTATCAGAATGCCACCTATTGCAAAGTTTGCTGCTATTGTACCCACTTTCAGCAGAGATATCAAAATATCGTCGTTAGTGGCGGTAAAGCACCGTAGTCTAAAGGGGGAAATTTTTAGTCGATGTCTATTTCCTATCTTTATCAGCGTATCAAACTGTCCTATACTGCAAAGATTTGTGCTGAGTTCTAAAGTGCGACTGAGATGCGATAACACCAACCCAAGGTCTGTAGCAAAGTACCCCAGTTTAAAAATAGAAAAAGTGGAAATTTTCAGTTAGGTTCTTTATCCTATCTTTTGTGCCGTATCAAATTGCCCTTAGTTTCGTATCAGTTTGACTAACAGCCCTGAATAACTGGTATGAAGACGAAACTTATTGCAAACCTTGTGACATCACTGATTCTTATGCTTTGTCACTTGCACTCATTATTTACAAAACCCCCAAAACAAACTTTCCTGTGCAAATTTTTGAGTTAACTTTGTTTTGTATTGCAACAACCTGTAGAAGTTTCGATTTCTTTCAAAAAAACTATGTGTGAAGTTATTTCATACGCACTTTAAGCACAACTGTTGCCTGATTACTGCATTAAGCCCGAAACTCGGAGTAGCAACTTAGAACCATCCTGTTCTATATACCAAATAGCATGAACAGCTCTTCCTGTATGGTAAAAAACACTTTATGACAGACAAGAACACAAGCAGTAATTTTCATCAAGCACATAATATGTATGAAGTGCCCAAGTCTGACCCAACTTTTCTGCCGCTTTGTCTTGTATCTTTTGTTGGTAAAACACCGTTTTGCAAGGGCATTCATTAATCCTTATGAATCAGTTAGTGGTGGACTTGATAGGGCAAGGCTAATTGCTGTAAAATATATAGGGAAAGTCAAAATAGATAAGCCCCTCTGTCCCCATGCTGCCACTTCTAAAATTCTTTTAGTTTGAAAACCTAAAATTTTTTAGTATTTTCCCTGATTACTGTTCTTTTTGCTATGAAAACAACAGGCTAAAAACATATTTTTTGTGCTTGTCTTTTATGTGTTTTAATAAAATAGAACTGGACAGCATTAGAACAGCAAAATCTATTTCCAATGATTTTATACCTTGGTCACAGGTTTTTTGTTTGCCCTCTCTAATAAACTTCTCATCTTTTTGTTTTTTCTGTTTCCCCCTTCTGTGTTTCCATAATAATGATGTCTTTTGCCTAAAAATCTGATAAATAAAACATTTAAGTCTTGTTTGAACTAAATACCACTACTGTGAAATTTCTTCAGAGAATGAATGGTGAAGTCTTAATCAACAGCAAATTAAAAAGCCACTTGTAAGATATCTTTTTTGAGAAAAGCAAGTAGTTCAATGGATAGACCCGTTCTCGTTCAGATCTTTTATTTAATCATGGAAACATTTATGACCATTTGATGAAAAAAGTCGTAACGCTACACATAGTCTGGGTAACAAGAGTAAAATCTTTGTGACCAGGTAACAAATGTTAAGGGGACCATATTATTCTATTCATTGTTGCCAGCTGTCAAAATGTTGTAGCACAGCCCTGGTACCTGGCTAACACATTTCAAAATTAGAGCCTTGTATTAAATGCACTACTGTTTGAATACAAAGCCAAAATATAAGCTCATGCCTCTTTATCTTCACTTTGCATTTCGAAACGGCAAACAAGACACAATAGTTTAGTCAAACCTGTTATGAATACGTAGCTAAAAACAATACTATAATATGGTATTAAATGCAAATGCCTCAACTCACTCTCCTTGTGAAGGCCTTGTCAGTGACAGTCTTTTTTGGGACAGCAGCGCTTGTTGTGGCAAAAACTGACCATTAATGGAAGGAAAATAAAGGGGCCTTGGCTAGCCATCTTAGTTCCTTTTTTTCCTGATATATCTAAGTAATAAACTATTTCCAGCTGACTTATGTGGCAAAAATATGTTGGCAAATTGTTTTATTACCCATTTATCTAATCAATATCTTTTTCCTCATTGCCATGGTTCTTGATAGGCCAATTTTCTTTTACCCAATAAAGACAGATGAAATTCATTTTTGCCATCATATTTGGCAGGCAGACTATAGTAGATTAATAAATTTACCAAGACTTTAAAATTATTTGCAGATTAATTGTGATAAAAAATGGGAGTTTTCTCAGCTGTTGCCTAAGTTTGCAGCTTACCAAAGTTTTGTAATATTTTGTTAAAACTTTCTTTTTTTTCTTTGTTTGATTTACTGAAGATTTTTATAGAAATACCAGGTTTTGGCTTCAGAATTGATAACCTTATATTGCAGTAGGTTTATTGCAAGATATACTTTAGGCGTTTCAATTTTTTATGATTTAGGCAGCCTGAGATGCTTGAAAAAGTAGATTCTGAGCTATTATGAATATGTGGAGAAGCAAATGAAACCATGTCTTAAAATGAGATCTTGTAGTTGAAACTTTGTGACAAAGTAGTGATGTTTTCTTTGAATTGGACAGCTAAGTGCTTACTTCTGATTTTTATAAAAAGATTACTGTAGCTGATTTTAATGGTTTTCATACCAATTTTTTAGGTAAGAGAAATGGAAGCGATGGGTGCAAGATAAAGAACAGCCAACTATTTGTAGATTTGTTACAGTTGATGACTCTGAATACCTGATTTTAAGTTTTATAATAATAAGGTGATACATGTAAGTAATATCATTTTTTCCCAGGGTTATTTATTGAGGCCTGTCCTAAGAAGGGGACATGAAATGATGAATATGTCAGTCACATGTGTTGTTTAAAAGAGTGTTCCTGTTTTCTCAAAACAAACGTAAAAGTTCTCAAAGCAGCACAATTGTATGCAGTTTCAGAACCACAGGCCTTTCAAGTTTTGGAATTTAGTAAACCTGGGAATTTTGGCATGGTTAACCTGGGGTAGTTTGCCAATTTTTCACCAAGAATAAATTATTAAATTTTGGAATAAGTTTAAGACAGAGGATCCAAGTTGCTCCTTGAGCCTGATGGATTACCAGAGATTGGGGAATAGATGTCAGATGTCAAAGCTTTTAAATGTATTGAGCCATTAAAGGGGCACACATCTGTGATAATAAACTGTGTCTCAAAAGCTTATAGAAGCAGAACATTTTGTTTTGAAATTATTATCTGTGCGAGACTTTTGAAAAGGATTGCAGACTTTTAGCCACTCTGCTCTTCAATCCCTTGCAAGAGGAATAATTTCATCTACCTGCCAAATCTCAATTGTAAAATGTTACAAACAATATTGTTGATATATATTGACTTTGGGTCTATTGACCTCGGGTTTTATATCTTATTCGCCATAGGAGTAGGACTATTCTATGCAGCGACAAAACTTTCTTACTCTTGTTTTTAGCATGTGTAGCCCCCTAAAATGTTTAGCCCCTTCACGCAGTTATCTGCTCCAATGCCCTTGATGTTATGTAGAATTTTACATAGCCCCCAATTTTACATTACATAGTTTCCCACCCTTGTTTCTCGATTTATTTTCTACGGGAATGCATTAGGGGTTATTGTTTTAGATGAGAAACTGAAATAGAATTTTCCAAGAAATTCAGTAAAATTTCGAAATAAATATAGTTGTTTTCAGGGGACTATAGTTCCCCCCCCCGGCCACTGCATCCTTAATTCTCCTTTCTGAAGCGCCGTAAATTCGATCAAATAAAAATATTTTGTCTCCGAATCCCGCTTTGTTGGTTATTTATTCTTTTATTTGTTGTCATAGATTTGTTTTTGCGATTTTATTTTGATTGTATTTTGTAAGCCTGAACATCTTGTTAATTAAATTATTGGCGTCAAAGGCTGTTTGGTCCAATGGCATGACCATGACCCTTGAGAGGCGAGAGTTCGACCTTTCAAACGTTTTCTTTTGCTTGAAATACTTTTATCTTTTTTTGGTCGTCTTTCATTTTTCTGCTTAAATTTAGCAACATGTGATTTTGTATGAATTCTAAGGGAATTCTTTTTGAAAACCTGTATCCAATTTTTCTTATGTTGAAAAGTAGAATTACCCGCTTAGCTGCGCTCATCTGATAAGTTTTAAGAGTTAAAAAAACATAAAATTCGCAAAAACTCTGAATTTATTGAAATTAAGTAGAAATTCATCTAACTTTAAACTTTCAACCCTTTTGCAATGTTTGTAGACTTAGCATCGCAGTAATGATGCCTTCTAGTGATCTCTGGTGAAGCAAAATATACTAGCACTTGTTACCCTCGCTAACCAAGCGACCTTGTGGTCCAGTGGTATTAGTGGGTGACTGCTAATGTCAAAGGTCACAAGGTCGTGGGTTCGAATCCCGGCTCAAGCGCTGTTTTTCCTCCAGAAAATTCAAGCGGCAATCACATGGACAATGGAACAATAGATGGACAATGGAACAATGGGAAATGCGAAAACAATGGGCATTCAAAATGGGAACAAAGAGCTGGGATTCGGACGGCGCATGCGCTTCCCGGTGGGCGGTAGTCCCTGGCTCCGGACATCCGGAGCCGGGGAAGACCGCTTACCGGGGGATACCAACGGAGTCAGCAGGCTGGTCTCCGACTGACAAGTCAGGGGGACATGTTCGTCTCCAAGATGAAAAGTAGGGGGACAGTCTGCACTCCGAGAGAAAACACAGGGGGAAGGTTCAAAATTATTTTTCGAAAATTTTTTTACAAGTATAAAGGGTCCCCCACCCCGCCCCGCCATGCTGGGCCTCTCCCACGGAGTGCCCCAACGCCCCACCTGCACTGCAAGACCCTGATGAGGCCCAGCCAGTCGTTCTACGCTCCATCCATCTTACCATCTCTCCAGGTTGCTCTTTATCTCTAAGGTGAGGGGATTTATTTTCTCCTACACCATCTCTTCCACTGCCCGTCATTTTAACAAGTATATTGTACAACAAAGAACCAGTACCAAAACTCATCTCCTAAGGCCTAACCTAGCCTATTTTTGAGGGGTAAATCATATTGCACCATTTCTCCCCGTTGCTGCAAGACACCATTGGCTTACTGGGGGCACTGCCCTGCAAACCTAAAACAGACAACCTAACCAGCCGAAAGATCACACTGCTTTTAGGAAAAAAATTGAGGGTTTTTGTAAACAGTGCTAAAATGCGCACTCCTTGCAGTTTGATCAGTGTGAGATGTGAGAGGTGTTGCAGACCCGTTGACCAAGACTACCAAAGCCTACCTACCAGCAACTTTGATAACTTGACTAGTAAGGCCACTGTTCACAACGTCTACGCGCCACCCAGCATTTCTCGTCATTGCCCGGTACGTGCCAAGCACACAGAAAAATCGTCCCGTTGCAGTGTTATGGACGAGGGGAAATTTGGCAGCGAATGGTCGAAAAGAGCCTAAGCGTCGGCAGTTCATCACGCAATATACTAATCATATAAAAATAAAATGCTTACTTAAAACGCGGAGAGAAATATAACTCAGTAAAAATATATTGCTAAAACAGGTTACAAACAATAAACTCAGAAGTTATACTTAACATAGATTTTATTAAAAAGTTTTAAGAAGAAAATAACAGCAGAGGGTGGTGAAAAGACAAGACAATTTTAATTCACATCATGACAAAGAAGGTTTTCTGCCCTATATGGATGTAAAAATCGATTTTGAAAAAGCAGGAAGGCAGCGGAGGAATTTTTTAAACCCCCGTTGCCTTCCTGCTTTTTAAAATACGAAAACCCTATAGGTATAGAGGGGGCAAGCTGAATTGCAAAAGTATTTAGATTGTTCAGAAAACGAGAGCAGTTTTGGAAAAAGAGAAATGAAACCAACACATTATTAAAATCTGCAAAACATTTGGAAACATAAAAGGGGGCCAAAGGAACTTTGAAAAATCTCCTAGCTTAACGAACTCTTGAATAATTGACCAGTTCTTGATTTTGAAATCAGTCGAAAAAAAGACTTTTCCAAAAATACTTAAAACGGCTTTCACGAAAGAATTTTATCAGAAAATTAATGTAAAAGGATGGCAAGCTTGCTAATTTGGTATAGAAACAAATGCTAGAAATTAAAATGGATATTTTTTGAAAAATGGGAAAGCACAACTTTGGTTTGGAAATGTTGGGGGAAGTAGAGGGTAGAAAATGAGAAAGAAACTAGTAACAGTAGAAATAAAAATATTATTCAAAAGAGCTATTTAAAATAAATTGCTAAGTTATACGAACAAATATAATTATATGCCTACTTAATGAATTCAGAGTAGATTATTTTAAGTTCCATTTGGCTAATGATTAAATATATTACCTAGTAATTAAATGTTTTCTCTATTCATAATATCAAGTATGTGCGAATTGAAGGGCTATCTTGCAAAGAAATCCCCTGTCCTGAAAAATTACAAAATTTAACCTTAAGAACATAGGACGCAGCTAGCTGCTCTTGAATAAAAGATTAGAAAAAGCATCAGTGAATCTTGCAGTTTTAATTTAACCTCAGGTTATTACTTGCGAATATTGATAAAGAAAAACCTAGTTTATTAAAAAATAACTAGCTGTTTAGTCAATTGGGTCTAATCTTGCAGTTTTACAACATAAGCTGTGAAACTTACACAATAATAATAATTATAATAATTCTTTTGATTCCAATTAAACTGGTAGGATATTATCAAATATTATCAGTTTCTTAGATCTAAATATATATATATCAATTTCATAGCACGTAAAATGGATATATTAGGGAAATATCCGCCCCAAAAACTGTATTAGATTACTTTTAACAATTTATTCAACTTATTTATTTACTTTTAACAATTTATTTAACTTTATAATTCGCCCTTATTTTACGTTACTATTACTGTCAGCATTATTCATATTGAATTATTGGTCGTTGCTCACATCTTCCCATTATCGAAATAATAGTTGAATAAATAACTTAAAAGTTAGTTATTGCTTATAAAGAATTACTTAATTATTTAACCCTAGGAAAATCAAAGAAAAATTCTTACACTAATAAATGATAAAAGGCGCACATAAACGTGATGAACTGCAAGATTACCTATTCAACAGAACGTTTCGCCGTACCCTTGACCGATAGGGTAAATTAAATAATAATAAAAAGAACTACATATACAAAAAACCCTCGCACCCGACTAGAGAGCCAGGACGGATCAGAAATTGCTATCCTTACAACACAACCCCGATCAACACTTTTAGTTGCTAGATTGCAGCCTTTCGTTTCCATTGCGGCACTCCCATTCACCAAGACATCGTTGCAGCAAAGAGAGTACTCTAATACAATATGATTCACTCGCCGTTAAAGTTACCTATCATTGAAACAGCCACCGAAAACATTGCCCCCACCCAGTGTTTGGAGGTAAACAAAGCTACGTATTAATGTCCCAATGATGAGTTTGGATCCTGATTAAATGTGTACAATATACAAGCAAAGATGACAAGCAATAAAAGAGATAGTGGAAGAGAGGTAATAAATCCTCTTACCTTGGAGATGAAGGACAAACTTGAAGAGATGGCAAGACACGATGAAGCGGAGAACGACCAGCTGGAGACCACCAGAATCTTGCAGCGCAGGCAGGACGTCGGAGCACTCCGCGGGAAGAGGCCCAGCACGGCGGGGCGGGGTGGGGGTGTGTCCGCACAAACATTCACTGTTCCCAATCCCTAATACAAGAAGCCGTAAAGAGAATGTGCAGACACGATGCAGGTGCAAAATGGTGGAATAGAGCTGTCTGGCTTGGATGCTTTTCAAACTATGAACCAGGGAACTAACTATGGAACCGAACAAAAAAAATTCGGGAACCCAAAAAATTCTGGTATATCAGGGATAATTGAAATCGGGAAGGGAAATGAACCAAAGGTCTCAAAACGTTTTACCACTATCTAAACGTGAACGTTTATCTTTGGGATGCTTAGAAATGTAAACCTCCTTATCTTTGCAGATAGGTTTGGATTATTCTCAAAGAAAGTAGTGAAAACCTTGGAAATATAATAATTGGGTAAAAAATTGGAAGATTGTGAAGAAGGAGCCCAGTTTGTTGTACACTTATATAGAAAAAGCACCATTGAAAAACGCCCGGGTCTGTTTTGTTGGTCTGAAAAACAGCAAAAAAACCTACTCATGTTAGGAAAAGCATTTCCCTTTGAAAGACAAGGACACTGGACCCTCCTGACTTATCTTAAAGTAAAGGGGGGGCTGTTAGTGGTGGAAAATCGGGTAATCAAATATACCAGGGAATGGGCTGTTGCCATAGGCTCTATCACACCAGTTGTGCACCTGCATTTAAAGAATACTTAATACAACAACAATTTACAAATATTTTCAAAATCGAACTTTCTCCTATCAGCTGAATTTTGTAAAAATGGTCCCCAAATTTGGTAGTTTCAAGCACTTCGTAAAGAAGGTTAAAGTTACAACTTTTTTGGACTAATGTGACGCACGGGCCAAGTGACAGACATGCTCTTCATTATTGAATCATTATTGAAGCTTCATGCCATTCACAATGACCTTGACGTTGCATCATCATAGATGTCGTTCATACTTGCTTTCTTCTATCTTTGAATGGTTTGTCCGGCCGTTCATATAGGGAGAATCACAGATGAAGTAACGAAGGGAAGCATTTAAAGGAGAAAGAAGTCGAAAAAAGATAAATCTAACCCTAAGGAGAGCAGTCTTATCAGGAGAGATAAACGGACGCGTTTTACATTACGGCTTGGTTGTAGGTCTACCCTATGTCTGTGTGTGGTGTGTTTGAACGCTAGGGAAACTTGACGGAAAAAGGAACAGTGGGATGTTTTCGCAACTTGGGACCTTCTGTTCTGAGGAAAATATTATTTTTGTGATGCTCTGAAAAAAATACTGTAAATATTAAGCTGGGACAAGTAAAAATGTCTGGTTTTTAGAATAGGCTGGAAAGAGGAAAAAATAACAGGAAGAGAAGCATTATAAAAAGGAAAACCGAAAAGAAAGCGTAGAAATGCATGGATCACCATCTCTTAGTCTCTGCGTGCTCTAAGCTCCATTTGCCATTTCCTGTTTTCCTACAAACTCCCGGCGACAGTTTAGCTGTGAATCTTGCACATCACTTCCGTCCTTACTTCTATCGCGACACTCTTTTATTTCGTTGCTGCTATCAATTCATACTGACAAAGAATCCCATCATGACTTAACTTTGATTGACGTTGAGTGGTACCCGTGAGAATGGTCTTTTCCTTCAGGTTAATTCCTTTGTAATAGATATCCTTTCCTCTGGCCAGTTGCTGGGGTAGGCTAACATCGCTATTCTTTTACCAAACCTGACCAATGCATCTTCTTCTTTAGTACAGTTTAAAGCGTGGAACCCAGCTACAGGCACGTGACGTCACAAAAATTCAGCCTTAAGACTTAAAACAAGGGCCCTTCCCTTAAAATCGAAATTCAGCTGATGGATAGGAAGTTCTAAGTTGGTCATTTAAGCAGCTTTTCTTACCTACGACTTTTTCTGTTTTTGTTAAACAGTTTATAATTCTGTATTCTTATATTGATCTTAGCCGGTCAGAATTTAGATAAAATATGGAAATCATCAGATAGAAAGCTAAACTTTTGATGTCAAGAAAATCATAAGGGCCAAATTTTTCCACTTCGAGAGACCAGGGTACGGTTAGATTCCCTAACATTTCAAGTGATATTTGCCAGTTAAAATATACAGCATTGAGCTAAAAAGTAATTTAGTTTCAGTTTTTCAACTTCGAAACTAGACAAGTTAAAACTATAGAACAAAATCAAAAAATGTTTTGTGTAAATTGGACTGAAAACCTAGTGAGAAATTTTGTATATTTAAAAAACTTTTGGAAAAGCCCCATCTCTAAAACTCTGCCTTGTTTTGAAACGGAAAAAAACTCTGCCTTGTTTTGAAGCGAAAAAGGCTCTGCCTTGTTTTGAAACGGAAAAAGATTCTGCCTTTTTTGAAACGGAAAAAGACTCTGCCTTGTTTTGAAACGGAAAAAGACTCTGCCTTGTTTTGAAGCGGAAAAAAACTCTGCCTTGTTTTGAAGCGGAAAAAAATTGCCTTGTTTTGAAACGGAAAAAGACTCTGCCTTGTTTTGAAACGGAAAAGACTCGGCCTTGTTTTGAAACGGAAAAAGACTCTGCCTTGTTTTGAAGCGGAAAAAGCTCTGCCTTGTTTTGAAACGGAAAAAGACTCTGCCTTGTTCTGCTGAAGAAGCTGCTCAAATGACCTTCCCTTATGGTGGAAAAAAATACAGTAAATGCTGGCAAGCATATTTAAAAAGGGTGTTCCAACAGTTGCCTATCACTGTCCAATACTGAAAGTGTCGATACATGCACAAAGACATTCCAGTAACCACTTTACCTTGCCCAACGTGAAAACCTACGCGCTTTAGATCCTTCAAATGACAATTTACACGCTTACTTCTCCAAACGCGCAAAAGGATGGAACTTTTTGCAAAGTATCAAAATGCCATCAAGCATACCCACTGGGAAATGACCAAAATTTGCTCTAATGAGCGTTTTGCAACCAATAACTTGCCAGCAAATACTGCATTTCTAATCCATTCACAATCTTATTTGTGTATACATGTAAGGCTTTAATAACAATCTTCCGTTTTCTCAAGAGTACTTCAGTCCATCTTCACTGCTCCTCTTCTTGTGAACATCTTCTTGTTGACATCTTCTTGTGCATATTCTTTTTCTGCATCTTCTTCTTGTGAATCTTCTTCTTGTGCGTCTTCTTCTCGTGCATAATCCTCAGGACAATTTCCCTTCAAAATAGAAATAAAAAAGTCAAATTATTATTCTGCAAGCAAACAATGAAAAAGACGATGGGAATAAATAACGGAGTAACGGATATGGCAAAAAGCAATTATCTTGTCACAAAGCTAACGTTTTAAAATCTTAAGCATATCATTGAATAGCTGCTCATGTTTTTGTTAAAAATCGAAAGATAAAAAAGAGTTTTTAAGATTGATGGCAGAAGATTTAACTGTGTTCAGGGTGTATGAAAAGCCACATGTATAAAATAAAAATTATTTCCAAATTTATAGTATTATATAATTCTAATAAGAGTCTAGCCAAATAGTTTGTTGATCGCCTAAAGTAGTACTAAAAATATCAGTTCATGAAAGAAGTATTAACTGGTGAAGGTTCACGCATTTCAGCAATACCTTATTTAAAGATAAAGCCATAAACGTTGCTGTAATTTGGTATTGAAATATTTAAAAGGACCTTAGAAAATTGGTTTAGACCAAGCCCAGGTTCTCCTTCATAAGGCACAGCTTGCTTATATCGATTCGAAATCGATGGATTTGGCATATAAGAAGTAATTCAAAGAGAGAAGCCAAGCATTAAGGTGTTTTGGCAGAAAGTGGGTGATAAAATTTCATGTAAAGCTAGTAAAATAATAAAAGCATTGCAGATTTACCTGATGATGTTGGTCTTCATTTGTCTCTTGACATCTTGTTAGAATCTCTCGTTCCAGCAAAACTTTCGCCGATTCAAGTAGAAAGCAAAATAGTCATCACATAGAAAGGTTTTCGAGACTGCAAAAAAGTAAAAAATATTTTCTGAAATAATAAAAAAAACACGAAGAATTTTTATGCTTTCAATAAAACAAAAAAGAAATTTTAAAAAACATTTCTTATTAAAAAGAATTTAATAAAAAATTACAGTAAGAAAATTCAATTTAAAAGTAGAACAGAACTCCGAAAATGTTCAACAGGCAAAAATTGGTGGAGAATTATCAGAAACAAGCGAATGAATGCAAAATACAGAACTTAAAAGAAACAGGCCTTGATAAGAGAAATGAAAATGATAAGAGAAATGAACCATGTCAAATGAATTTTCAAGCTGTTTAGAGTTGTCAAAATAACGTAATGAGGTTACATGAAAAAACCTGATAAAAATGCTTACCTTTGAGTTTCCTTTAGGGCAATCCTAAAATCAGGACCATTCTTGAATAAAGGTTCAGGAAAAAGAGAGAGAGAACAATCACATTGTCAGCATGATAATGCGTCAATTTCTCACAAGGTCTGCATTCTATGTTTCAATGCATCTGAACAATCAATGACTCTCAAAAAACACGGAGATAGGCACCAGCATTCTTTCACAACTTTAAACTTCTTTGCAGAAAAACTGCTAGTTGTGGCAGCTCAATCATTTTCTGAACATTTAAGTTGATGCAATGTCTTGTCACATATCCAAATCAGGACAGATCTGTGACACCCTCCATTGATTAAAGAGATCTTCTCGAACCCTACAAAAGGAAAATCGTGCCACATTTTGAAATCAATAGGCCAACAAAATTAAGGGCTTCATTGAAAGAACAACACATCTTCAATAGAATGCTGCAAGGAATGAAGGCATCCTAAACAATTAGGTTTACATAACAATACACACATCATTTAACCAAATCTTTTTTAAAGTTCATAGGGACACAAAAAGAAAAAGCAAATTAAAGTTGGTTGTCAAAATTAGGTAAAAGGAACAGTAGAAACAAGCAACCAAAGGTAAAGGACTGAAACTTTAAATAATAAACCCTTTATAAGAGAAGTTAAAACATTTATTTAACTAAAAGATATATCCATGTCAAATAAAAAACTTAACTTTCAAACCGTTGCGAGTGGTCATATTAAGGTTATGAGGATTGATTAAAAAAGTCTGAGAAACTTCATTACCATTAAATTTCCTTCAAGGCAATCCCAAAATCAATACCATTCTTGACTTCACGTCCAGGAAAAGAGAGAAAGAGAGGACAATCACATACTCAGCATGACATTGCTTCAATTTCTCACAAGGTCTGCAATCGATATTTCCTTGCCTCTGGACGATCAATGTCTTTAAAAAATACATGGAGATAGGCACCAGCATTCTTTCACGACTTTAAACTTTTTTCCAGCAAAACTGCTAGATGTGGCAGCTCAATCATTTTCTGAACATTTAAGTTAATGCAGTTTCTTGTCACATATCCAAATCAGGACAGATCTGTGACACCCTCCATTGATTGAAGAGATCTTCTCGAACCCTACAAAAGGAAAATCGTGCCACATTTTGAAATCAATAGGCCAACAAAATTAAGGGCTTCATTGAAAGAACAACACATCTTCAAGAGAATGCTGCAAGGAATGAAGGCATCTTATACAATTAGGGTTATGTAACAACACACACATCATTTAAACAACTCTTTTTTAAAAGTTCATAGGGACACAAAAAGAACAAGCAAATCAAAGTTGGTTGTCAAAATTAGGGAAAGGAACATGAGAATCAAGCAACCAAACGCAAAGGACTGAAACTTAAAATAATAAACCCTTTATAAGAGAAGTTAAAACATTTATTTAACTAAAAGATATATCCATGTCAAATAAGAAAATTAACTTTCAAACTGTTGCGAGTGGTCATATTAAGGTTATGAGGATTGATAAAAAAATCTGAGAAACTTCCTTACCATTAGAGTTCCTTCAAGGCAATCCTTAGCTTCCAAATCACGAACAGAGTGGGAACAATCATATACTCAGCAAGGATTTACTTCAATTTCTCACAAGGTCTGCATTCGATAATTCAATGGATCTGAACGATCAATGTCTTTAAAAATACATGGAGATAGGCACCAGCATTCTTTCATGAGTTTAAACCTCTTCGCAGCAAAACTGCTAGTTGTGGAAGCTAAATCATTTTCTGGACATTTAAGTTGATGCAATGTCTTCTCACATATCCAAATCAGGACAGATCTGTGACACCCTCCATTGATTGAAGAGATCTCCTCGAACCCTACAAAAGGAAAATCGTGCCACATTTTGAAATCAATAGACCAACAAAATTAAGGGCTTCATTGAAAAAACAACACATCTTCAAGAGAATGCTGCAAGGAATGAAGGCATCTTATACAATTAGGGTTATGTAACAACACACACATCATTTAAACAACTCTTTTTTAAAAGTTCATAGGGACACAAAAAGAGCCAACAAATTAAAATTGGTTGTCAAAATTAGGGAAAGGAACATGAGAATCAAGCAACCAAATGCAAAGGACTGAAACTTAAAATAATAAACCCTTTATAAGAGAAGTTAAAACATTTATTTAACTAAAAGATATATCCATGTCAAATAAGAAAATTAACTTTCAAACTGTTGCGAGTGGTCATATTAAGGTTATGAGGATTGATAAAAAAATCTGAGAAACTTCCTTACCATTAGAGTTCCTTCAAGGCAATCCTTAGCTTCCAAATCACGAACAGAGTGGGAACAATCATATACTCAGCAAGGATTTACTTCAATTTCTCACAAGGTCTGCATTCGATAATTCAATGGATCTGAACGATCAATGTCTTTAAAAATACATGGAGATAGGCACCAGCATTCTTTCATGAGTTTAAACCTCTTCGCAGCAAAACTGCTAGTTGTGGAAGCTAAATCATTTTCTGGACATTTAAGTTGATGCAATGTCTTCTCACATATCCAAATCAGGACAGATCTGTGACACCCTCCATTGATTGAAGAGATCTCCTCGAACCCTACAAAAGGAAAATCGTGCCACATTTTGAAATCAATAGACCAACAAAATTAAGGGCTTCATTGAAAAAACAACACATCTTCAAGAGAATGCTGCAAGGAATGAAGGCATCTTATACAATTAGGGTTATGTAACAACACACACATCATTTAAACAACTCTTTTTTAAAAGTTCATAGGGACACAAAAAGAGCCAACAAATTAAAATTGGTTGTCAAAATTAGGGAAAGGAACATGAGAATCAAGCAACCAAATGCAAAGGACTGAAACTTAAAATAATAAACCCTTTATAAGAGAAGTTAAAACATTTATTTAACTAAAAGATATATCCATGTCAAATAAGAAAATTAACTTTCAAACTGTTGCGAGTGGTCATATTAAGGTTATGAGGATTGATAAAAAAATCTGAGAAACTTCCTTACCATTAGAGTTCCTTCAAGCAATCCTTAGCTTCCAAATCACGAACAGAGTGGGAACAATCATATACTCAGCAAGGATTTACTTCAATTTCTCACAAGGTCTGCATTCGATAATTCAATGGATCTGAACGATCAATGTCTTTAAAAATACATGGAGATAGGCACCAGCATTCTTTCATGAGTTTAAACCTCTTCGCAGCAAAACTGCTAGTTGTGGAAGCTAAATCATTTTCTGGACATTTAAGTTGATGCAATGTCTTCTCACATATCCAAATCAGGACAGATCTGTGACACCCTCCATTGATTGAAGAGATCTCCTCGAACCCTACAAAAGGAAAATCGTGCCACATTTTGAAATCAATAGACCAACAAAATTAAGGGCTTCATTGAAAAAACAACACATCTTCAAAAGAATGCTGCAAGGAATGAAGGCATCTTATACAATTAGGGTTATGTAACAACACACACATCATTTAAACAACTCTTTTTTAAAAGTTCATAGGGACACAAAAAGAGCCAACAAATTAAAATTGGTTGTCAAAATTAGGGAAAGGAACATGAGAATCAAGCAACCAAATGTAAATGACTGAAACTGAAAATAATAAACCCCTTTATAAGAGAAGTGAAAACATTTATTTAATTAAAAGATATATCCATGTCAAATAAGAAACTTAACTTTCAAACTGTTGCGAGTGGTCATATTAAGGTTATGAGGATTGATGAAAAAATCTGAGAAACTACCTTACCATTGAAGTTCCTTCAAGACAATCCTTAGCTTCCAAATCACGAACAGAGTGGGAACAATCATAAACTCAGAAAGGATTTGCTTCAATTTCTCACAAGGTCTGCATTCGATGTTTCAATGCATCTGAACGATCAATGACTCTCAAAAGACATGGAGATAGGCACCAGCATTCTTTCATGACTTTAAACCTCTTGCAGAAAAACTGCTAGCTGTGGCAGCTCAATCATTTTCTGAACATTTAAGTTAATGCAGTTTCTTGTCACATTTCCAAATCAGGAGAGATCTGTGACACCCTCCATTAATTAAAGAGATCTTCTCGAACCCTACAAAAAGAAAATCGTGCCACATTTTGAAATCAATAGGCCAACAAAATTAAGGGCTTCATTGAAAGAACAACACATCTTCAATAGAATGCTGCAAGGAATGAAGGCATCCTATACAATTAGGTTTATGTAACAACACACACATCATTTAAACAACTCTTTTATAAAAGTTCATAGGGACACAAAAAGAAAAAACAAATTAAAGTTGGTTGTCAAAATTAGGGAAAGGAACATGAGAATCAAGCAACCAAATGCAAAGGACTGAAACTTAAAATAATAACCACTTTATAAGAGAAGTTAAAACATTTATTTAACTAAAAGATATATCCATGTAGAATAAAAAACTTAACTTTCAAACTGTTGCGAGTGGTCATATTAAGGTTATGAGGATTGATAAAAAAATCTGAGAAACTACCTTACCATTAAAGTTCCTTCAAGGCAATCCTTAGCTTCCAAATCACGAACAGAGTGGGAACAATCATATACTCAGCAAGGATTTGCTTCAATTTCTCACAAGGTCTGCATTCGATAATTCAATGCATCTCAACGATCAGTGACTCTCAAAAGACATGGAGAGAGGCACCAGCATTCTTTCACGACTTTAAACCTCTTTGCAGAAAAACTGCTAGCTGTGGCAGCTCAATCATTTTCTGAACATTTAAGTTAATGCAGTTTCTTGTCACATTTCCAAATCAGGACAGATCTGTGACACCGTCCATTGATTGAAGAGATCTTCTCGAACCCTACGAAAGGAAAATCGTGCCACATTTTGAAATCAATAGGCCAACAAAATTAAGGGCTTCATTGAAAGAACAACACATCTTCAATAGAATGCTGCAAGGAATGAAGGCATCCTATACAATTAGGTTTATGTAACAACACACACATCATTTAAACAACTCTTTTATAAAAGTTCATAGGGACACAAAAAGAAAAAACAAATTAAAGTTGGTTGTCAAAATTAGGGAAAGGAACATGAGAATCAAGCAACCAAAGGCAAAGGACTGAAACTTAAAATAATAAACCCTTTATAAGAGAAGTTAAAACATTTATCTAACTAAAAGATATATCCATGTCAAATAAGAAAATTAACTTTCAAACTGTTGCGAGTGGTCATATTAAGGTTATGAGGATTGATAAAAAAATCTGAGAAACTACCTTACCATTAAAGTTCCTTCAAGGCAATCCTTAGCTTCCAAATCACGAACAGAGTGGGAGCAATCATATACTCAGCAAGGATTTGCTTCAATTTCTCACAAGGTCTGCATTCGATAATTCAATGCATCTGAACGATCAATGACACTCAAAAGACATGGAGAGAGGCACCAGCATTCTTTGATGACTTTAAACCTCTTTGCAGAAAAACTGCTAGTTGTGGCAGCTCAATCATTTTCTGAACATTTAAGTTGATGCAATGTCTTGTCACATATCCAAATCAGGACAGATCTGTCACATCTCCATTGATTGAAGAGATCTTCTCGAAGCCTACAAAAGGAAAATCGTGCCACATTTTGAAATCAATAGGCCAACAAAATTAAGGGCTTTATTGAAAGAACAACACATCTTCAATAGAATGCTGCAAGGAATGAAGGCATCCTATACAATTAGGTTTATGTAACAACACACACATCATTTAAACAACCCTTTTTAAAAGTTCATAGGGACACAAAAAGAACAAACAAACTAAAGTTGGTTGTCAAAATTAGGGAAAGGAACATGAGAATCAAGCAACCAAAGGCAAAGGACTGAAACTTAAAATAATAAACCCTTTATAAGAGAAGTTAAAACATTTATTTAACTAAAAGATATATCCATGTCAAATAAGAAAATTAACTTTCAAACTGTTACGAGTGGTGATATTAAGGTTATGAGGATTGATAAAAAAATCTGAGAAACTTCCTTACCATTAAAGTTCCTTCAAGGCAATCCTTAGCTTCCAAATCACGGACATAGTGGGAGCAATCATATACTCAGCAAGGATTTGCTTCAATTTCTCACAAGGTCTGCATTCGATGTTTCAATGCATCTGAACGATCAATGACTTTCAAAAGACATGGAGATAGGCACCAGCATTCTTTCATGACTTTAAACCTCTTTGCAGAAAAACTGCTAGCTGTGGCAGCTCAATCATTTTCTAAACATTTAAGTTAATGCAGTTTCTTGTCACATATCCAAATCAGGACAGATCTGTGACACCCTCCATTAATTAAAGAGATCTTCTCGAACCCTACAAAAAGAAAATCGTGCCACATTTTGAAATCAATAGGCCAACAAAATTAAGGGCTTCATTGAAAGAACAACACATCTTCAATAGAATGCTGCAAGGAATGAAGGCATCTTATACAATTAGGGTTATGTAACAACACACACATCATTTAAACAACTCTTTTTTAAAAGTTCATAGGGACACAAAAAGAGCCAACAAATTAAAATTGGTTGTCAAAATTAGGGAAAGGAACATGAGAATCAAGCAACCAAATGCAAAGGACTGAAACTTAAAATAATAAACCCTTTATAAGAGAAGTTAAAACATTTATTTAACTAAAAGATATATCCATGTCAAATAAGAAAATTAACTTTCAAACTGTTGCGAGTGGTCATATTAAGGTTATGAGGATTGATAAAAAAATCTGAGAAACTTCCTTACCATTAGAGTTCCTTCAAGGCAATCCTTAGCTTCCAAATCACGAACAGAGTGGGAACAATCATATACTCAGCAAGGATTTACTTCAATTTCTCACAAGGTCTGCATTCGATAATTCAATGGATCTGAACGATCAATGTCTTTAAAAATACATGGAGATAGGCACCAGCATTCTTTCATGAGTTTAAACCTCTTCGCAGCAAAACTGCTAGTTGTGGCAGCTCAATCATTTTCTGAACATTTAAGTTAATGCAGTTTCTTGTCACATTTCCAAATCAGGAGAGATCTGTGACACCCTCCATTAATTAAAGAGATCTTCTCGAACCCTACAAAAAGAAAATCGTGCCACATTTTGAAATCAATAGGCCAACAAAATTAAGGGCTTCATTGAAAGAACAACACATCTTCAATAGAATGCTGCAAGGAATGAAGGCATCCTATACAATTAGGTTTATGTAACAACACACACATCATTTAAACAACTCTTTTATAAAAGTTCATAGGGACACAAAAAGAAAAAACAAATTAAAGTTGGTTGTCAAAATTAGGGAAAGGAACATGAGAATCAAGCAACCAAATGCAAAGGACTGAAACTTAAAATAATAACCACTTTATAAGAGAAGTTAAAACATTTATTTAACTAAAAGATATATCCATGTAGAATAAAAAACTTAACTTTCAAACTGTTGCGAGTGGTCATATTAAGGTTATGAGGATTGATAAA
Organism: Rhopilema esculentum; assembly: GCF_057945365.1. NCBI lineage: Eukaryota > Metazoa > Cnidaria > Scyphozoa > Rhizostomeae > Rhizostomatidae > Rhopilema > Rhopilema esculentum. The sequence goes on along the minus strand of NC_142834.1, from coordinate 8,081,318 downwards.
AAAATCTGAGAAACTACCTTACCATTAAAGTTCCTTCAAGGCAATCCTTAGCTTCCAAATCACGAACAGAGTGGGAACAATCATATACTCAGCAAGGATTTGCTTCAATTTCTCACAAGGTCTGCATTCGATAATTCAATGCATCTCAACGATCAGTGACTCTCAAAAGACATGGAGAGAGGCACCAGCATTCTTTCACGACTTTAAACCTCTTTGCAGAAAAACTGCTAGCTGTGGCAGCTCAATCATTTTCTGAACATTTAAGTTGATGCAATGTCTTGTCACATTTCCAAATCAGGACAGATCTGTGACACCGTCCATTGATTGAAGAGATCTTCTCGAACCCTACGAAAGGAAAATCGTGCCACATTTTGAAATCAATAGGCCAACAAAATTAAGGGCTTCATTGAAAGAACAACACATCTTCAATAGAATGCTGCAAGGAATGAAGGCATCCTATACAATTAGGTTTATGTAACAACACACACATCATTTAAACAACTCTTTTATAAAAGTTCATAGGGACACAAAAAGAAAAAACAAATTAAAGTTGGTTGTCAAAATTAGGGAAAGGAACATGAGAATCAAGCAACCAAAGGCAAAGGACTGAAACTTAAAATAATAAACCCTTTATAAGAGAAGTTAAAACATTTATCTAACTAAAAGATATATCCATGTCAAATAAGAAAATTAACTTTCAAACTGTTGCGAGTGGTCATATTAAGGTTATGAGGATTGATAAAAAAATCTGAGAAACTACCTTACCATTAAAGTTCCTTCAAGGCAATCCTTAGCTTCCAAATCACGAACAGAGTGGGAGCAATCATATACTCAGCAAGGATTTGCTTCAATTTCTCACAAGGTCTGCATTCGATAATTCAATGCATCTGAACGATCAATGACACTCAAAAGACATGGAGAGAGGCACCAGCATTCTTTGATGACTTTAAACCTCTTTGCAGAAAAACTGCTAGTTGTGGCAGCTCAATCATTTTCTGAACATTTAAGTTGATGCAATGTCTTGTCACATATCCAAATCAGGACAGATCTGTCACATCTCCATTGATTGAAGAGATCTTCTCGAAGCCTACAAAAGGAAAATCGTGCCACATTTTGAAATCAATAGGCCAACAAAATTAAGGGCTTTATTGAAAGAACAACACATCTTCAATAGAATGCTGCAAGGAATGAAGGCATCCTATACAATTAGGTTTATGTAACAACACACACATCATTTAAACAACTCTTTTATAAAAGTTCATAGGGACACAAAAAGAAAAAACAAATTAAAGTTGGTTGTCAAAATTAGGGAAAGGAACATGAGAATCAAGCAACCAAATGCAAAGGACTGAAACTTAAAATAATAACCACTTTATAAGAGAAGTTAAAACATTTATTTAACTAAAAGATATATCCATGTAGAATAAAAAACTTAACTTTCAAACTGTTGCGAGTGGTCATATTAAGGTTATGAGGATTGATAAAAAAATCTGAGAAACTACCTTACCATTAAAGTTCCTTCAAGGCAATCCTTAGCTTCCAAATCACGAACAGAGTGGGAACAATCATATACTCAGCAAGGATTTGCTTCAATTTCTCACAAGGTCTGCATTCGATAATTCAATGCATCTCAACGATCAGTGACTCTCAAAAGACATGGAGAGAGGCACCAGCATTCTTTCACGACTTTAAACCTCTTTGCAGAAAAACTGCTAGCTGTGGCAGCTCAATCATTTTCTGAACATTTAAGTTGATGCAATGTCTTGTCACATTTCCAAATCAGGACAGATCTGTGACACCGTCCATTGATTGAAGAGATCTTCTCGAACCCTACGAAAGGAAAATCGTGCCACATTTTGAAATCAATAGGCCAACAAAATTAAGGGCTTCATTGAAAGAACAACACATCTTCAATAGAATGCTGCAAGGAATGAAGGCATCCTATACAATTAGGTTTATGTAACAACACACACATCATTTAAACAACTCTTTTATAAAAGTTCATAGGGACACAAAAAGAAAAAACAAATTAAAGTTGGTTGTCAAAATTAGGGAAAGGAACATGAGAATCAAGCAACCAAAGGCAAAGGACTGAAACTTAAAATAATAAACCCTTTATAAGAGAAGTTAAAACATTTATCTAACTAAAAGATATATCCATGTCAAATAAGAAAATTAACTTTCAAACTGTTGCGAGTGGTCATATTAAGGTTATGAGGATTGATAAAAAAATCTGAGAAACTACCTTACCATTAAAGTTCCTTCAAGGCAATCCTTAGCTTCCAAATCACGAACAGAGTGGGAGCAATCATATACTCAGCAAGGATTTGCTTCAATTTCTCACAAGGTCTGCATTCGATAATTCAATGCATCTGAACGATCAATGACACTCAAAAGACATGGAGAGAGGCACCAGCATTCTTTGATGACTTTAAACCTCTTTGCAGAAAAACTGCTAGTTGTGGCAGCTCAATCATTTTCTGAACATTTAAGTTGATGCAATGTCTTGTCACATATCCAAATCAGGACAGATCTGTCACATCTCCATTGATTGAAGAGATCTTCTCGAAGCCTACAAAAGGAAAATCGTGCCACATTTTGAAATCAATAGGCCAACAAAATTAAGGGCTTTATTGAAAGAACAACACATCTTCAATAGAATGCTGCAAGGAATGAAGGCATCCTATACAATTAGGTTTATGTAACAACACACACATCATTTAAACAACCCTTTTTAAAAGTTCATAGGGACACAAAAAGAACAAACAAACTAAAGTTGGTTGTCAAAATTAGGGAAAGGAACATGAGAATCAAGCAACCAAAGGCAAAGGACTGAAACTTAAAATAATAAACCCTTTATAAGAGAAGTTAAAACATTTATTTAACTAAAAGATATATCCATGTCAAATAAGAAAATTAACTTTCAAACTGTTACGAGTGGTGATATTAAGGTTATGAGGATTGATAAAAAAATCTGAGAAACTTCCTTACCATTAAAGTTCCTTCAAGGCAATCCTTAGCTTCCAAATCACGGACATAGTGGGAACAATCATATACTCAGCAAGGATTTGCTTCAATTTCTCACAAGGTCTGCATTCGATGTTTCAATGCATCTGAACGATCAATGACTTTCAAAAGACATGGAGATAGGCACCAGCATTCTTTCATGACTTTAAACCTCTTTGCAGAAAAACTGCTAGCTGTGGCAGCTCAATCATTTTCTAAACATTTAAGTTAATGCAGTTTCTTGTCACATATCCAAATCAGGACAGATCTGTGACACCCTCCATTAATTAAAGAGATCTTCTCGAACCCTACAAAAAGAAAATCGTGCCACATTTTGAAATCAATAGGCCAACAAAATTAAGGGCTTCATTGAAAGAACAACACATCTTCAATAGAATGCTGCAAGGAATGAAGGCATCCTATACAATTAGGTTTATGTAACAACACACACATCATTTAAACAACTCTTTTATAAAAGTTCATAGGGACACAAAAAGAAAAAACAAATTAAAGTTGGTTGTCAAAATTAGGGAAAGGAACATGAGAATCAAGCAACCAAAGGCAAAGGACTGAAACTTAAAATAATAAACCCTTTATAAGAGAAGTTAAAACATTTATCTAACTAAAAGATATATCCATGTCAAATAAGAAAATTAACTTTCAAACTGTTGCGAGTGGTCATATTAAGGTTATGAGGATTGATAAAAAAATCTGAGAAACTACCTTACCGTTAAAGTTCCTTCAAGGCAATCCTTAGCTTCCAAATCACGAACAGAGTGGGAACAATCATATACTCAGCAAGGATTTGCTTCAATTTCTCACAAGGTCTGCATTCGATAATTCAATGCATCTGAACGATCAATGACACTCAAAAGACATGGAGAGAGGCACCAGCATTCTTTGATGACTTTAAACCTCTTTGCAGAAAAACTGCTAGTTGTGGCAGCTCAATCATTTTCTGAACATTTAAGTTGATGCAATGTCTTGTCACATTTCCAAATCAGGACAGATCTGTCACATCTCCATTGATTGAAGAGATCTTCTAGAACCCTACGAAAGGAAAATCGTGCCACATTTTGAAATCAATAGGCCAACAAAATTAAGGGCTTCATTGAAAGAACAACACATCTTCAATAGAATGCTGCAAGGAATGAAGGCATCCTATACAATTAGGTTTATGTAACAACACACACATCATTTAAAAAAACCTTTTTTAAAAGTTCATAGGGACACAAAAAGAAAAAACAAATTAAAGTTGGTTGTCAAAATTAGGGAAAGGAACATGAGAATCAAGCAACCAAAGGCAAAGGACTGAAACTTAAAATAATAAACCCTTTATAAGAGAAGTTAAAACATTCATTTAATTAAAAGATATATCCATGTCAAATAAGAAAATTAACTTTCAAACTGATGCGAGTGGTCGTATTAAGGTTATGAGGATTGATAAAAAAATCTGAGAAACTTCCTTACCATTAATTTCCTTCAAGGCAATCCTTAGCTTCCAAATGACGAACAGAGAGGGAACAATCACATAGTCAGCATCATAATGCTTCAATTTCTCATAAGGTCTGCATTCGATATTTCAATGCATCAGAACGATCAATGACTCTCAAAAGACATGGAGATAGGCACCAGCATTCTTTCAGGACTTTAAACCTCTTTGCAGGAAAACTGCTAGTTGTGGCAGCTCAATCATTTTCTGAACATTTAAGTTGATGCAATGTCTTGTCACATATCCAAATCAGGACAGATCTGTGACACCCCCAGAGATCTTTTTGAAGCCTACAAAAGGAAATTTGTACCACATGAAGCAAGCTGACAAAAAGGTATTAGGGGTGTTCTTTAAAAAACCTTCCCTTGCTACAACATCCTACAGTTTGGCTAGAAAAGATCAATTTTAATTTTGTTGCATTTAACTTTGGAAATTGACAGAAAACATACAGCATCGTTCTTTAGTTTGATAGCAAGATGCTTATTTTCAGTAAAATATGTAGGATCATTTCAATAATTATTTGATTCCAGTCCCATCTTTTTTTGCAAATTTGTCAAAAAATTGAGGAGGGCAAAAATTAGGTTTTGGTATTGGGAACAGTATTAAAAGAAATAGAACTGAGAGTCTGTTCAGGAAACAATGTCTGTCTACAGCCATAGCCGGGGAGCCCCCACACATTGTTGGAGGGCTATAGCCCCCTTACATTTTTTGCCAAGTATGATATTCAGGTTGTGGCATCAATGATAATGGTGGAAAAACTACAGTAAAAGCTTGCAAATTTTGTTGGGGAGATGAAACTATCAGTCCTTTGTTTCAAAACACTACTGTCTTAAACCAATCAGTGTTGCGGGTTCATAGCACATGCCCGTTAATAGCAGTATTCGCACAACAGTACTGCCTGTGACCACACAACTCTTGAATTTCCTGCCAGAGCTTCAAGTGATAATGGGCATGTGCAATTACCCCAAAACGGGGGCTAGTACATGTCTGGAAGACAGGCATGATTCATCTCCAAAACAAAATTTGTCTAGAGACGCCCACTCCAAAATGTGGTTTAAGGTGGACGCCGAGGCATATTTAGCAAAATGATACCAAGTGTCAACAAGGTTGTGACGTAGGGGAGGGTTTTGAAATCCTTTGGTGACATCATTTATGTGACAGAAATTCTGGCAAATTACAATAAACCTTTCGAACAAATTCGAACAATTTTCCCAACTAAAAATCCTTGAAAAAATTAATTGCTGATTGGAAATGCTCAATGTAGAGATATTTTTTAAACTAGATATAAACTATTTAAATTTGGTAACACTGGAACCTCTGTCTATATTTAATGCATAAATTAAATATGGCAATATCAAAATTGACTGCTTTATGTATATTGGAATTCATAAACCACAATTTGTGATAAATTTGAAACACCCGCCACACGAGGTGAACTTTCTGTTCCACACGAAACCCCGCACCACGTGTGAACACTAGGGAAATGTTCTGTAGCGTTTGGGTGTTATTCTTTGAAAATATTTCCTATTAAATGGGTTGATAAACGACAATAAAAGTTACTTATAAAGTTTCAAAAATAATTAAATCTCAGTTGTTTAGTTTTCCCATACCTTTAGTGTCGGTAAAATGTCAAAACATTCGTCGCCATCTTTTCTTCAAACCATGCCATGCTCCATTTTTGCAAGGGCTGCTGGGATATCCTCCTCCTCAGTTAATACCTGAGATAAATGTATTTTCCAAAAGTGCAGACAAATGTTTTACAGGATAGGAAATACCAAATAATTTTTTTCTGTGGTCCTTGTTCTTTTTTACAAAGTCACTAGACAATAATCACTTTTATAAAAATAACAGAGCTAAGTAACTGTTACAAATTGAGCTTTTATGGAAGGTGTTACATTTCAACCACGCAAATAGATATATCTAGTTTTTCGAATTAGCTAAACAAGGTTTTCGAATTGACTCTACGAGCAAAGTATTCAGCTAATGATGATCCGAACTGCTAATACTGTGCAGCGGAGAGCGTCTAAGTCCTTTATTATTACGATATCCTATTTAACTTTCTAATTAGCAAATTAACATATGTTCTTGAGAATATATTTATTGATTAGAATTGGTAATCGAAATCATCGCAATACAAAGCATCTGCAGGTATTATCATGGTTTATTTTGGGCATGCTGGTAAAATAGCTAATATTGTCAAAAGGACAGAACGAATTATGTTTTCATAGCAAATGTAAACAATCAAGCATTGTAAATGCGAAATATTAAAACATTTTTTGTATCCGTAGTTCATGCATATTTTGAAGTCCAAACTCGATTCCACAAAGCCACATTCCTCTGGCTAAAATTATTTGTTCAGTACTAATGAAGTTTCCAATACTTATGAAGGAACCAGTCTATCTTTTATAGAAAATGATTCAAAATGGCCATAGATAAAAAAAAAACTTTCCAACTTTTGGGAATACTGGGAATGTTATTTTAGAAAAGTATCTATGATACATCAGCTAATGAACAAATTTCATTAACTCTAGCTTAGATAAAGTCGCTCTTATCTTTAATTTAATTTCTATAAGCCGGAGTACAGCAAGTCCTGGAAGATTTTTGCAAAATGTACTCCACTGTTCATTTTGTTCATATATTAATATATGTTCATAATATATGAAGATTAATGTTCATATATTAATAATTGCACTACATCCAATTTAAAAATAACCAACAAGATTACAATGAAAAAAGACAATGTTTAAAGGAGATTAATACAATGATACATAATAAGAATACAAAAGTGGGTTAATATTGTATGCAGGGAATTACTCAAAGGAGGAGCTCTCTCAATAGGTAAACTAATCGAGGAGAGAGCCCTCCCCCTATTTGAATAATTTCAGGTGAATTTGGTTGGATTTGAATAATGGGACAATTCCAGCTAAATCCATACAATATTTTATATTTTATAGTACTATATAAGTACTATAAAAATCTAGGACTGTTCAGTTGCACTTTAAAAAGAATATAGTTTAAAGTCAATGACAAAAAATAATGCAAATGAAACCCAGATAAGATTTGAATTATGAATTAAAGGCTACCTTCCAATGGCTATGCAAATGGTAATTAAGCTTGTGTTGCCAAATTATTCCTTTAAAGAAGTACAGGAATATTGAAACAAAGCTCCGAATTTTTCTGGATAAATTCTAGGATAGATTCGCACGATAAGTTCTGTCATTCATTAAACACAAATGAACATGAACTTGTAGAACCGATTCTGAATTATCTAATGAAGGCATTAAATATAAAAAATGATATCTGAAAAAAATATCTGGGAAGAAGCCTGATTTGATCAAGACAACTATGTTTGTTTGATTATCAATCTATGATTGTTTTTAAAGCAATCGAGATGCAGCCAAAAATTATACACAAAAGTCACCCAGAGAAAAGTTGGGGAAAAGACATTTGACTTCTTTGTTATTATGTAGAAATTAAATCCGTTCACCGTATGTTAAAATTGGCAAAAAATGTAAAGCAGACTGGGAAAATATAATTAGTATTGGTTAATAAAATGAAACTTTAGTAACTAATATTTTTGTATGTTTATAAATGTGATAAACTTAAACGTCCTGCATAATGTGTCAATTGTCAAGTTACACAGTTTCATAAATATAATTTATTGGGAGACCTTGGCATTTTTTCACAAAAATTTCATGCAACCAGTACAACCTATTCAATCAACAAATAATAACAACCATACAACCAATTATTTTCTATAACGTATTTTGTCCGTTTTGGATATTACAAGGTTGTTCCAAACATATATGTAAAAAGTTAAAAAGTTTATAAATAGATAAAAATAGAAGATCTTGGAATTCGATAAAAGTTTGTCTAGAAGATTTGCATAGATGAGCTTACCCTGCTGACACTTCTTCAATATAGCTTTGCCAAAATGATAAAATAAGTTGCATAATTTTCAAAATCTCTCCCCAATGAAACAAACATTGTGATGAGATCGTATTTGATAGATACATCAGTTCAGAAATTACGTGTCTTGTATTAGTTATATTGATGTGTCCATGAGAAGAAATATGGAAAATGATCACGAAAATGAATAAAACATGTGCCTTCAGAGTTCTAAGATATTTTTCTAGTTCCAATGACAAACATGAAGAAAGTTATTGTAATGGACCGTTAAAAAATTCTGATCAAGGCTACAATTTTGTTCCATCTAGAATAGGGCTGAAAGATTTAGAGCCTATTAGTCAGAAAGGGTTAGGCTACCAATCAGTAGGTAATCATAGCCTTTTGAACATGGGTTCTATAAGACGATCTCCTAACCCCACAAGATCTAGCAAGGTATTAGAAAACTCCAGTACCACGTCAAATGAAAAGAGCTCTTTTTCAGATTCGTTTAATTTGCTACCATTTTTAAAACACTGTGCTGCAAAAGTGCTGCATAAACCTCGTCTTATAATAGAACAAGCAACGAGGTTATTCAGCCACGAGATTGGTTTTCCAAGAAACACAATTTACGTATTATTTGTGAAGCAGAGAGTGCAAGAAGAGAATACAAAGGGAATTCACAACACGGAAAAAGCGTGCTTCAAAATGCAATCATCTCAATTTACACGTGTCGTATAAATCCCATTACAAATCACATTTTACTTTAATTAGTTACAATCTCTGAATTAAGGGTCTAAGGGCGCAGTATAGTTGAATAAAAAACACCTTGATCTCTATATTGGTATACCTTTAAAAAGCACACCCTTTGAATATATTACTATGCTCTGCACAATGCAATAAAATTGGAACATGGGCCTAGTGGATGGTGAGAGCTTAGGGGGAGGTGATAGTTAACGCTTAGGGAGGGAGGGGGTGGTGCTAAGTGATACTCAAGTATTGCCGCTCAAGTATTACCGCTTCAATTAAATGGAGCTAACTGCACGAATGGAGCCTAAATGTCGAAAAATTTTGCTGATTGGGGGGAGGAGGGAACTGTAGCTCTCTCAGTTCCTTTGTCTCCTGCGCCTAGGAGAGCACATTTTGAAATCAATTCTGTACAATAAGTGAATTCAAACTGGATAAATATTACCCAGTTTGTTTAATTACATGGATGTCCATTCAGTTTCAAAGTTATATCAGCAATAACTGAGTTTTCGTGTCTTGCTTTGGCAAATACAACTTGAATTATGCTGGTGCCTCTAGTACCCCCTGTCAACATCTTTTAATTCTTTCGAGAGAAGATTCCATATAACGATCCAGGCAACTCATTTCTTTTGCTGTACGCTGAACATATTCTTCAAAAAACTTTGGCCAGATCATTTCAAATTGTTCCCGTTTCTGTTCGCTTATTGATGCATTGTTAATTACTTCATTTATATATTGTCTTGAAAATTTTTTCCTTTCTTTAATATCCTGAAACAAATTCTCACTAAGTAATGCAAAAAATACGTAAAAAATCTGGAAGAGTTAAGGCTAGAGAGAAAAGTTTTGGTGAAACCGATAAGGAATCAGATACTTTTGTTGAAACGTTTGGGTGACTGTGGCAAGGAGAAGTAGATTCAAAAATAGTTTTTAGCAAGGCTCAAGTGAATAAATCAACTAATCGATATGTGAATCTAGACTGGGTAGCCAAACATTTTCCGCAAATTTTACAAGTGAATTGAACAAAAGTATTGATTTATCGATAGCCGATATCTGCATCAGCATCTACAATGCAACAAAAAACTTCCCTCTAAATTGAAACTATTTATAGCAGAAATCACAGGTTTCGTATTTAGCCAATCAGTGTTTCGATAAGATCTAAATCTGCATTTTTTGGACAAAATCGAAGCCAGTTCTTAATAAGATTTATTTCCGGTATAGACATCCCATTTCGAAAGCATGGACAAATATTTGAGCTGAAACCTTATGAATTTCGTTAAAACCCTAATACTCAAACAAAATGACATTTTATTGCTCTTGCTCTTAATATCAACATAAGAAATCATGAAAATTTGGGAGATCTACACAGCCAGTTAGCAGAAAGTTTAAGTCGAAAGAATATTGAATGTGACAGGCACCCAAAACTCCACACAAAATGGCTTTGGGTGTCCACAGGATTACCCACAGATTATTGGCAGTAAACAGTAACATTTCGATTGGAAAAATTCATCAAAAAAAGGGGAGACTTAAAGTGAACGAAACAAGAAAATGGCGCTAAACTCAAAACAAATTGTTGTAAAAGGAGAGAAATAATTTCAATTAAAACTGCTTGAAAGGAAACAAATTGACTCAAGAATAAAATATTTATCGGAAAATGTTTGAAGTAAAGAGATTGCTGGTAGATCAATCTAAATATTCCCGATAACGTTATTTTCTTATTAATCAAATTATATCGCACACCCTTTTTGAATGCTTGTTGTATAGAATAGGTGAGTTTTTAGCTAGCTTGTAGAATGGAGTTGAAATTCTCCTTAACAAATTTTCTGGAAGAATTTCTGAAACATTCAGATTATCTAAAAGCTTAAAGGAATTTTACTAAAAATGGACTTTACAATTCAGGATAAGTTATATGTCGATTGATCAAATACATGATTGATTGATATACATTTTATGCATAAATATCATTTTGATTGATAAGCCAAAAATAGTTAAATTGTTACTGAAAGCTCCTCGGACTCTTTGATCTGAAACCGTTTTTACTACGAGTAGCTTTCATGCAAATAAAAAACTTCGCCTGTGTGGGCGCTTTTGTCTGTATTAACTAATATTGAAAAGTTAATACTTTTTCAGTAAAGAAAAAGGTAATTCCTCTTTCTGAAAAAGTAAGTTAGAACATCGTAGACAGCATAAGAAAGGCTAGCGACAAACCCTTACCTCGTCATCTTGCTTAAAAGAAGCCGCTTGCTGATACATCAAACCTGCCCGTCCAACTGGCTCCCCAGAATTAGATGTTCTGTTAAAAATGACGGACGTGAGAAGTCTTATGGTTTAGAAATTGAAATATCAACAACCACAGCTGTGATTAACTGATGTAGCATACAATCGCAACAATAAGCCATGTCTCTTTACTCGAGATTTTCGTGCTAAAAAGACAGGTTTTTCAACGACCATAATTTTATAGTGACACTAGCCTCCTTTTCATACTAAAGACAAGTCCTATTGAGGCCACCTAGGCTGATTTTACTCCATTTTTATGACGCAGATGTGGATGGAAAACAATCATGCATGCATGTACTTATAAATAAGATTCATCGGGAAACAACACAAAACAAATGCTTTTAGAATAATTAGAAAAATTTCTGGGCAACTGTAAACTGTCAGTTTAGCTGTAAAGGATTCTCTTGTAGGTGGAAATGTCAAAGCCCAGGAATTAGTGATAAAGATAAATTTTGTAAGCATACTATTTGAAGGATATATTTCAGTGAAAGCACTAGAAGGGAATGAGAATACGGCTCATAAATTGAAGTAAGTTACCAAAATGACATTTGTATCGAGAGTGTTTTACATAATTTCAACATATCAATAAATCTATACCATAATTATTGCAAACTTACTTTCCTCGTTTCAGAAAATCAGCTGTGGCATCGCCTTTTGAGCCATCTTGGATAATTCCAGATTTTCTGAAAAATTTAGGAATAACATTTCAAAAGGATAGAAACAAAGGCATCAAAAGAAAATGAAAGATCAAGTTTTTATAGGGCAAAAACAAAACTAAATTGTTACTAGGAAAACACTTGTTTGCAAGTTTGATTTACTAATTGAAGGAAATTAATAAAAATAGTCGTATATGAAAAATTCAAACAAACAGATTTTCTATCAGAAGAAAGGCAATCAATAAGTCTGATCAATGAGAGTAGAATTATCTGTGTATCTTACAACTGAGACGGTTACTTTAAGTGCAAAAACTTGAGGCCGTTTCATGCAAATTGCCATCATCCACAAGCTTCATTATTCGACACGAATTGCTCACTTTGATTACAGAATTGTCTCACTAACATAGAAGAGCAATGTGAAAAATCTACTCTCATTTCATAACTAACACAAAGAGCAAAAACGAAAACAAAACCAATGGACTATTCGTAATCACTGTTTTATAAGAATGAGATCTCAATTTGATATATATCGTCAACCTTTGGCTCTCACTAAAAAGGCCAATTTTCTCTGCAAAGCACAACGAATAAACAGAAAAAGAAGTTTGCATTTTAAGAGCTTTAACATTTAATTCTAATGGGGAACAGCAGATTGCTAGTAAAGTAGAAATTGGTGACAAACCCATTTTATATTAAGGCTCAAACGTCTTTCAGGGTCTATAAGTCAGTGCACCTATAATCTGCAAAATATTTTACTTACAAAGGGTGCTAGGTGATGGAAAAAGACAGAGTCAGAAATCTTCAAAATATTATTTAAAGCCCACGACAGCCGACGTAGCAACAGTCAAGCCAAAGTCAATTATTTCAGTTTTGTCAACCTGATCGACTTTAAATGGACTTAAAGTAAGACGAATGAGAATTGAGACCACCAAATTTCCTGCCATTATTGAAAATTGACAAACTTTGACTTTGTGTGGCCAAAGTGTGACACGAATTGTAAGTGAGAAAAGCGGCCGTTTATTAATTCTCTTCCACAAATCTATAGAAATCCTTAACCTGGAAGGAATTTTGTAAATGCTATGTCTATCGATGTTAATTAAACCTGTTTACTGTTTGTAATAACAGCACTTTAAAAGATAAACGATGAAAGGAAAAAACTTACTTCTGTTTTGCCAACATTGATATTAAACGAGATTGGAGTAACTGTGACGTCATCACATGTCCAAGTGCGCCAAAAACCTTTTCAGCATGAACCGAGTCCCTGGTAGTTACCTAACAAGAGAAAATGTCTGTCATCTGAATAATCTTTATAAATAATAATGAAATCTTCTTATTCGATTGGCATGTTTCCTAGTGTTAAACATTGAATAGAAAAGACCCAGTTCTCTCATCGCTTATAGAAAACTTCATTCTTATCAAAGCTATCATCTTACTTTGCATTAGATGCACCACATGATGAATTGTGTCACTGCCCTGAAATATTTTCGTTAGTATTTGATTGCAACAAAAAGCATACAAACCTCACTACCATTGATCTTTTGCAACGATAAATGAGACAACCTGTATAGAACAAAGGGTTTCCACATTGAGAATTCCGTGATTGTGTTTCCTGCTTCTTCGATAACCAGTTCTTCGAGAGCACGTAAATTTGCCAGGGCACTTATTTGGTTGAAGTGACAAATGTTGGTCTCGCCAAATGACAAAGTCTAGAAAAATCCAGGAAATATAATCGTATATTTAGGATAATCAAAGCAGTTGCCTAATGATCGCAATAAGCATGAAACTCAGACTAGCAACTTAGAACCGTTCTGTTCTTTACATTAAACGCGTCTACAACTTGACAGACCGGTAAACAGTATATTTTCATTATTAAAATAACAAAGTACCTTAAAAGCGTCAGAAAATTTTTTAAGGTGGAAACAAAAATAAAGGAATGACTTCAAATTTGGAAAATCAATGAAAGGCAAAGAAATCAGGTGTAGAATTATAACCGATAATATTTCAGTCTTTATTATATTTCATAATAAAATTGAAAAATAGCAAAACAATTTTTTAAACGTTGAAAGAATAAGGTAACCAAAAACCAGATAAAACGATTTGTAGAATTGGCCCAACTTATGTTTCTTTTATATATATAGTAGCTTTAAACAGTTCCCAGACAAGGCAGCAAAATAAAGATCTATTGGAGATGAGACTGTTGAAGTATTCAAACATGTTTTATTAGCAAGCCCAAAGATTTAACAGACTTGAAAATATCTTTAAGGAAACGAAATGGAGTACGAAATTTCAATTTTCACCAAGTCTACTGTTTACATGTTGACATAATCCATATTCTATCAAAGTCTATTTTCAAACTTATTCTTGGAGAGGTGGCATTTATTTGATTGCTGCTGATGCCTGATTTTCGTGACAGCAGGCCAAATCAAATGAAGCAAGAGCCTCATTGCGTTATCCTTTTATACACCAACAGAAAGGGAAGAATGCTCCTTACTGCTAAATAAACAGACATTTAACTGCATTTTGAACTTGAATGTTTTGCATAGGCACCACTGAACACTATCAAGTTCCCTAGGCCTAGCTAGTTGACTTAAGAAAACAGCAGATAATAAAATCTTTCATTGAACTAAAAATGGGAAAGAAGAATGACAAATTCCTTGAAATGAGACCTCCAACCATAGTATCGTAAGTTAATATAGACAGTTTAAAAGCACAAAGACACTTTCATTCTTGATGGTAGAAAGCCAATTAAGCAATAAAAACCGTCAAATTTATAAAAAAATACTGTGTCGAGGAACAGAACCGACCTCCAACTAAACTTGTTATTTGGTAAAAATTCATTAAAACATGTATAGAATCGTCCGCACAGGAGCCCAACAGAAATGCAGACACTATCTGTTCAATTTTTGGTGGTCCAAGTACCCAGATATGCTATTAGAAATTGAATCTAGCTTAGACTAATAAATGCACAAAAAGCCACTTTAAGTGTCGGGTCTGTAATTAACTGACTATTTCTTATTGCGCAATTCCGGACAAGTCATATATTTCCTGTATTCTGTCGTGACATGGTCATACGTTGAGAAGATAAGCTAATTTGTAAAACTGAAGAGATATTTTAACTTAATGAATTTCGATGGTATAAAGCAGGGCTGAGACTCAATGATAAAAAGCAGGGTTTTTCCCTACCAAAGTAACTTAGATTTAGCCTTGAAAAAGTTATCATCTTATTCAAAGCTTAGACATAAACAACATTAGATTAAAAACAGAAATCAGATGCATCTTTTCGTCTCAAGAGCCTTTGCATGACCTAAGATCAAAGGCAAATGAACGTTCATAAAACTATATGCCAACATCCAGAAAGATGATATGATGATAGAGACCTATGACAATAGAAAAGGCAAAGGGAATCATTATTAAGATTCATAAATAACGTCATTGAAATATACCGTGCACTTGTCTATTATAGAACTGAATTGCCTTATCTATAAAAGCCCTGAATTGTGAGTTTTTAAAACAATTGTCCTATCAAATTGGCTCTAGAAGGAAAAAGAATATTGAAATACGTTGCTCACCGATACGTTAACGAATCTGTTTTTGATCTTTGAGAGGAAAGGCACGATGCTATCAAAATGTATAAAGTGAAATGAAATGAAAGTGACAGAGGAGGCTGCCTTTTCGCCCCAGTTTCTATCAACAGCCTCTAATGATCCGGGTCCATAGAAATTCAGGCGATTATCGTCAAGTTCTGCCAAGTGGCACACACTGTAATCTGTCTTGTTTGAGGATCTAGAAACAAAAACGAGAAACGCTATGCTAATTCGTAGTAAATTCAACATACAATTACATCGTTTTTTGAGTTATATCACATAAACACAAAATCAGATATGAACCAACCCAGTGAGCCAACCAATGGACAAGAACAACACTATTAACGTTTATATGTTTTACACACGTCGTGGCTTTTGTAAAGCAAGTTGGAAAATGCAATATGAGTTACAGATAAAGAATCCAAATTTTCGATTTTTATTTCAGTATTCTTGAATAAGGAAATCTTGAATGTAGTGCTTGAGTTTCTTTGAAACTTCTGGTTATTTTGGGATCATTTCACAAATCATTTCATAAACAGCAACTGAAGTTTAGAAAGGACAAAAAACAGGTATTTGAAAAGATAATTTTAGAGACGAAAATAATATCTTTTCAAAATGACAATATTGCTGAATATTGCACTAACATTTCGTTCTGCTGGTATCTTCTCCACAGCCCCGTATTTCAAACACAAAAACTGAGAGTTGAGATATAAAAAACTTACGTCTTTCTTGGGGTCGTCGAGTCCTCAGATTTGTCTTTGAGCTCATTTTCTGCGTTGGAACTAGCAATAAAAAGAAATACAAAATGAAATCTGGAATTTGATTACAGAGAAATAAAAGCCTCATAATATCTAAAACCACTGCAGTTTTCATTGAGGATACATTCTTGGAAAAGGCAGTTATCCAACTACCAAAGTTGGCACACCTTGATGATTAAGATCTATCTAAACATGCAATGAATTATGGTTTAGCAAATTGCTTCAGGCTTCCGTGTTTTAAATTTGCCTTCTCATTCTTCCAATGCTGTTCAATGTTTTCATCTAGATACATTTCTTAAGATTTTTATTAAATTTTTACAAGGTGTATTGGTGGGAATAGATATTACCCATGCACCTTTAAAGGTTGTCCCTAGCGTCATAAAATGTTCCATGTATACCCCACATACAAAGTTGGGACGCACATGATTTGATAGCAAGAAATTCAACTTGGACGTGGGGTGGGGTTCAAAATGTCAACATCATCTGTCTAGGGTTCTTTATACAGTAAGAAACTTATCAAAGTTGTACAAGACCTTAAGAAATAAAGGATAATTATCGACCCCATGGTGAAAATAAACTACTGCCAACTAGGATTATGATTATAATGACGACAATGAAAATTCTCAGCAAAAAGGTAAACAAACCTTTTGAAAATCTGAGACCTAAATTGGCGTTTTGCATTATTGATCGCGAGTTGTCTTCTTTCCTATAGCAAAATGTTGGACAGCAGAAGTTTAAAACATCATTTTCTTCACGATTTGGTGTAAAATTGTTTCGACATACAATAAGCGCTAATAAAACTTTGATAAAATTTAAATGAAAACGAAAAATTAGAATAAAACAAACAAATAATCTTACCCAAGAGAAGCGTTAACTGATTTTCAGGATATTCTATAGTTACATAAATTATATAGAGATGTGGACGGACAGTAGGGGATAAGCAACAAATTCATTTGAAAGGCAAAGAGTGTTGATATGCAGCGGGCATATTCAGGAGCAGGTCTAAAGAAAGTAAATGACATTGATTCAAAATGGAGAAAAATGTTGGTTAAACAAGAAAAGAGTGATCAAAGTGAACATAACAACTGCTGGAGATCCATGTACCTAGGCCACTGAAAGCTTCCCTTGAAAATGCAAGAATGAGATTGATGGAATGGTGTTCGAAGACAATAACATCATATGCTAAAAAAATGAAAAATTGGTTTTCAAAGTCCTCGAGAAAGAGCTTCATAAATCATACTGGACATGTGGTGGATGTAGAACACGAAAATCGTGTATATTCTTTAGCTTACATCTTAGAAAGATGATCGCATCAAGGATTGTTGAAAGGCTCTGAGGGCCAATCAAGTATGGGATACTGATAAGAAATGGCTTTGAAGCAGAAGTGGAGCAGAGAGTACTCCTGAAAAACAGAGGTAAGCAAGAATCGACGTTTTATTGCAGCTATTTCTGTAAAACGAAAGTTACATACTGATTGATATTCTTGAGCGACATCACTGGGTTTGATACCCTCAATCGAGGCGTCATTTTAATTACAGTCACCTAATTTGATGTAATTTCAATTGCTTTGTTTTTAGCTGGTTTTTTTGGTTGACTGTGGTTCAACAATTTCGAGCATAGATGTCGGATTTTGGTGTAAAAAAGCTTTAGTTTCCATTTGGTTGCGATATTCTCTAGACTTTATCACCACAGAATGATTTTTGCACGTTTGTACAAGGTTGTGGTATTACTCCTCTGAAAAAATGCCGTTTAAAGAGTCCGCGGGGAAAAAGAATCGTGAACATAAGAAACTCTCCTTCACCTCTGGTCCTAAAGGCTGCCATAGAAACGTTTTCTCGGCAAAATGAATTTTCAAGAACGAGTTTGATTTTCCGTCAGAAAAGGCAGATACAACTTCACTTGTGTCCTTTGTCGACTCAAAAACGAAAAAACGACAGCAAAGAACATTTGGAGATAATACAGTATAACTCCAGACACGATTCTAAGAAAGGGCAGACATTTAAAAGAAATCCAATAACAAGAGCATTTTTAAGCGTGAGGATTACACTCTGTGGAGTGGCTTAGACCCAACCGAATATGCAGGATTAGGCCAAAAAACGAGTTTCAGTGGAAATTCAACTTTTGACAGAAATATCCATTAATCTCAAAGCTACAATAGAAACAATCATTGGCGATTCTTGTCGCAGGAGTTGGCGTATAATCATTTTCACTAATTAAGTCTAAATCTATCATCCTGTCAAAATTAACCAAAGGAAAGTACCATTGCGATTTTACTAAATCTCGACGGCATTTGATAGTGGTTCTAGGGTTTCGGACATGCTATTACCCGTAATTTTGACTCTATCTCTATAAATCAAATTCTTAACAGCATTTCCAGGCAGAGATTTTCAAAAGAATTAAGATATGTGTCCCTTATCATAAGGTCAACATTAAAGCTTCAGCTACTCTTGTTAAAGACGCATTTATCCAGATATAAGAAACTTCGGGTATCGTTCGTTCTCGTATCAAAGCAGCTTATTGCAACCAGCAAGTCTGGACTGAGCCATGGCTTTGCCTGCTTTATCTTAATACTTTCTTAAAATACGTGCTCCTGTACAACGTAATCCGCAGTTGGGCGTTGCATTCACTCAATTCAATTAGCAATATTAAAGAAACAGAGAGCGTTAACTCGACAAACTTACAAGCCTTCTGTTCGTACTACGTCAATCGAAAGCCTTTAATGTGCTTTAAACTCGTTTTCTTTAGACACTAGCGGCAAATTAACTGCCCAGATCTCAAGCTTGCAACAACTGATTGTCAGAATCAAACGCCATTTTTACTTTACAAAAGACTTTAAGATCCTAATTTCGGTCACCTGTAGCCAACTGTTGGGCTATCAGTAATTTTCGACCTTTTTTAAACCGTATGTGATCGCAATGAGATAAAAGTGAGTTAAAACAAATGCTAACTAAACATTTTCAGCTACTACAGTGAGTACCCACATATAAGAAACCCCTTTGTATAAGAAACAGGCCTCATTTTCGTCAAAAGGGGTTCAATTTATTAGAAGCAATCTAATGTATGAAATTAAAATGTTTTTTTATTTTCAAGTGTAAACAGTCATATTCTATTGATATGAGAAGTTCTATTATCGATCATGTATTATACACTACTACCAGTAACATTGAATACACATCTATGGACGGTACTGTCATATAGCTTGACTTTATTTGACTTGACAGTACCTATTGATAAGAAACGTAGATCCTGATGATGAAGTCTCTGCTAATGAAAAAACTTTTTCAGGTCTCAGTGTAAAAAAGCGGTTTCTTAAATGCGGGTACTTACTGTATCGCGATCAGACGTCTCGACTGTCAGTATTACAGGGGAATCAACATGTAAAAACAGTTTTTAAACTGCTTTCGCGACTGGTCCGCTGACGATACAAATAAGAGCTGTTTCAAAAAGCAGTTTGCAGTTTTTAGATCAAGACAATCACTAGCCTATACACAACTTCAGTAGTTTAATCCAATCAAGACAACAAGCGTGTAAACAAAGTAACAAAATTTGGTGATAAACCACATCTTATGAAATGGAAAATTTTGATAGAACTATTTGCACGATCACATAGAAACCTTAACGTATTATAAATACGTCAATTAAAAGATAATTTAAGTATGACACAGAGAGCGAATACAAATGATACGATTAACGCAATGCAAAAAGGAATGGTTTGAAAAAATATTTGGTACCTTCAATGATGATATCTTCTCGATTTCACGACGCTTCTCGTCTTCCTTTCTCGCCATTGTTGAAACTATCCTCCGCTCCTCGTCCTAAAGAATATGATTTTTAATTATTAACGAGGTAATTAATATTTGAAGAGCAAGACACTATCTTTATAACGAGAAGAAGCACAGGACAATAGAGAATAATTCTATTTGAGAAAGATCGAGATATAATCAACTTAGAATTAAGATTTTTAAGGATAACTGCCCAGAATTTAATAAGGGTTAGGAAATCTTTGTCTTATTTTTTAAGAAACTACCAGGTAGGAAAAGTCTTTTCATTCATGCATAGGCTAATAAAAGAGAAAGACGATCAAAGTATCAATAAGCAAGTAAACGTTTAAACTTTGTGTTAATTTTTTTTAATGTTTTTGATATCAGTTGATATCAGACATTTTGATAAAATCACCTTCTTTGTATTAAATTATCCTATAAATAGATCAAGGGAAAAGGATGAGACGGTTTTCATAATACAAGCATCCCTTAAACCTCAACAAATAATAAAGCATGTTTTTAAGTCGGTAATGTCAGGGACAAGCTCGGGAGCCTATAGAAAAGGGGGGGGGGTGGGTTTAATGTTAGTTTTGAATAAAGACAGATTAGAAGAGTCTAGGAAGCAGGAAAGGAGCAGATCGTTTAAAAGATCTGGGGAAGAAGGATGAGTTGTAGGACATAGTTCGTGAATTTGGAAAAGAAAATAGGAGTTGTCAAGAGATCACTCTGCTCTCAGCAAATGTTTCCAGAGCAATAGGCCAAACATGAGTGACATAGGCTAGAAGATCACCAGTGGGTAAGACGTCCTTTGGTGATGGGTAAAACGTTGTTTGGTAAGACGTCATATGGTCTCCATGGCTTGAAAGATAGGGGAATTGATTGCGATTGGACGATATTTGGTGGGGTCAGACCTGTCCCTCTCTTCAGGAATAGATAAACATGGGCTAGTTTCCAGGAGGATGGTAATATTTAGAGTAAATACGAGAGCTGAAAATTTTAATAATAATTGGTGCCAGTACTAGGGTATAATGCGTTTTAAGAACAATTGCTGGTATATCATCAGGTCCTGTCGACCTAGAAGTGATTAGTAGGAGACGAGATTCGCGTTCATTGCAGGTTTAGAACTTGATTGGTGACATTAATAGAGTAAAAAGGGGATAATAAAAAGATAATTATCTTTGATCAGCAAGAATTGAACAGGAGGCAAAGGTTGATATGAAGAGGGTGGAATAGGGGATTCGCAAAAGCTTTTGGAGACGATCTTGGTCATGGAACAAAAAGAATGAGAACTTGTTCGGTGGTAGGAGATGATATTTGATGGTTGTTAGGGATCTTTATTGATGGTGGCTGGAAATCTATTTTATATTTTACGAGGTTTACGTATTCTTCAATGATAACTCGTCAACAACTGACCTAGAGTGCAGAATCGAAAGGTATTTTTAGAAGATTGCGTGACATGAAAAAATGTGAATAATTTAAAGCCAATGAATGTAAAATAGCAAGTGGGCAAAGCTAGTAACAGAGTGGGCATCACGGCAAGGGGGAAGATCCAGAGGGAGGCCCAGGGCGAGATGGAGAGAAAAGAATGAGAGGGACTGTGGAAACATGTAGATGATTGCATAAGGCACAAGGGCATCTGTTGGCAGTGGCCTGAAGCGCTAATATGATGATGATCATGTATTCGTAGAGGAGTTAAAACTGACTTAATGCATAGCTAAAAAGATAAGTTTCTAGGATATAACTGTTGGTCTTCAAATACATATATTCGTTTGAATTAATCTTAAAACAAATCAAAATTTTCCTTAACGTTCAAATATTGGTTTCTCTCTGCTGCAAACTGAAGACAAAACATTGAATATACACGACAGTTATCAAATTTTCCCATTTTATATATAGTAAACCTCACATTTGATAGTAAGATGCTATGAAAAATGACTTATCATTTAAGAAAACATTTTATTTTCTCTTTCTTAGGCCCAGTTTTAGCCTAAAAGATAAATTAGCCTTTCTTTCTATATAAAAAATAAGGTGGTAATAAGAAAATTATGGATACTTATTTGACAAAAAAATCAACCAAGAAAAAACAGATAGGAACAGAACTTGCCCTGAACTCTATTTTAAAGTAGCTATATGATGTATTTTCTTTTTAAAATTTGCACTGTTTTAAAGACAAATAATTTGCACCGTAACAACCTACAGGCGTCGAGGCTGGTTCTACAAAGGGCCTTCAGTTGAGTGCAATTCAGACATGACTGCACGAGCTGGGGGTGAAAATTGATGAAAGATACTTTGGCATGACCGTTAGTTCATGCATTTTGCTTGGATGATTTTCACATATATTTTTGGCAAAGAGGAAACGCTGGGGGAACTCTGCTTTTAGCTCAGGCCATTCACGTAGAAGGTTTGTTCAGTTTCCATCCAAATACACATACAAATATATGCGGAACAAGTAAACATCCAAATAAGAAAGGAAATTTTCATATAGAAAAATACTTTCCCATTTACATGAAAAGGGAATCGTGTCTATTACTGCTATAAGTTTGTGAAACTACAATTTCCTTATGGTTATAATAGTCTGGCAAATTGGGATGGAAAAATGAGAACTGAATTTGTCTCGAATGAGGAGGTTTCTCACCTTTAACGGTTAAATAAAACACAGAAATATATTGAAATCCAGCATTTTGAGCAACTTTGGACAAATACTTATCAATGATTAATTACATGTGCTACAAGCTGTTTCAAAAACAAAAGAAAAAAGATTAAACGAAAATATTGAAAAACGCAATCTAAATAAAAACACTTAAATAAAAACAGCTTCTTAGTACTTACAGAGATTTTTTTCATGTCCAATTGTTTTATGGATAAAACATTCTGTAGGATTGTTTGTTTGTACAAAGAATCGTTTGCAAAAGGATTACCATCCAGTGACAGCTCAGTGAGAGATGTTGATGATGTCAAACACGAAATGCCCTGAAAGCTTTAACAATAAAAACATCTTGATTGCATTTTATACCTAAATATCAATGAAACAAATTAGATAAAGCTTACTATATAACACCGTCAAAAAATTATTTTTTCAATGCGAACATTTCAGAATGAATTTAGTTCGGAATTAAACTCAAAGAAGACTACCATAAAAAGATGGATATAAGAAAAATAAAAGAAACTTCTGTGGGTATTATTTTTGTAATACAAAATATAGAGCTTGGAGGTAAACATTCGACAAGCAAATTGTCAATTTTCAGACCTACATAGCCAATGAAATCATATTCCTCTAACAGATCTCTTGGCCACAAAATGATGCATGATAGAATCTTAATTCAACGTCTGGTTGCTCAAGAAAACTGAAAGGTCTTGGAAAAACTAAAATTTCAAAAATGAAGAAAAGTGAAGTAATGAATCAAGTAAGAATGACAAATAAGTTTTTTTTATTGTGTGAATACTTAGAAAAAATAAACAAAACGTTAAGTAATCAAAGCTAAAAATGTAGTGAAAGAGTTTACCTTTTAATTTCATTGTAACTAAGGAATAGTCTTTGTAGGCTTGGGAGTAGATTAATCTCATACTGAAATATAAATATGAAGCGATGATCAATAATAATCAGTTGATAAATTTACAATCGTACACACTTTAATGTGCACGGCAGAAAAGCTTATCGTCAAAAGGACTTGTAAAAACTGCAATAACAAATATCGATTTCATCCATACAGTTTGGAGGATTATCAATAGAAAGTCAAGTTATTTCGTAAAGGAAATGACAGAAATGGAAAATTATTAGCGCCTACCTAAAGATTAAATCTAAAAAGTTCAAACTCAGATTTTCAGAGAAAACCAAAATTAAAAGAATAACTTAGAATAATAGATACAACTAAGCGTAAAATCAAGCTGCCGAATACATGCCAAGAATTAGTTTCAAATTCTTGTGGAACATAGCACTTGCAATCGAAAAGAAATATATCAAAATCGCATAGTATGTTATCAAACTTACAACGGACCCAATTTTGTTCCTTCTCAAATTCAACTCAGTCAGTGACTCAAGGCCGCTTAGATTATTTGCCACCGAAATCTCATTGCCAGCTAAATTTAACACTCGAAGCTCCACCAGGTGAGATAAATTTTCGATTTTCACAATCTAAAAAGCAATAATAAACAAGACTAGAATGATGAAACTAGTCAAAGCTGAACATTTAAGACAAAACGCAGCTTTGCAATGAGAAATGTTTACAGAAAGTAAGGACAAGGAATGTACAGTTCAAATCAACGAGGGAAAATTTCACCTGCTTTTAAAACGTAGCTAATTAGGAATGAAAGCGATTCTACACACGTATGTATAGTTAAATTTTGTAGACATAATAAGCGCTGGAATATTTTGACTTGAAGCAAGTTAAGAGGTATAGCTACTGCAAAGTGCGACTTTAAAAGTCTTTTTACCTTCAAAACAAAAAAATTGAAAGCAAGCTTCAACTTTTTTCAAACATTGCCATTTATGAACCAACAAGGGAATGGTTGGTTAAATAAAGAAACATTGAAGATAGCGATATTAAAGTTCTTAAAAACTTAATATCTGGTAAGTCACTCCATTAAACAAGCCGTTCTGAAAACGTAAAGATATTCTGTGAAATAACTGCAAATCTTAAACTCAGAGCTTCATCCCAGAAAATAACTGTTTCAGTAGTGTAAGGAGTAGATTTTGATGCTAAATCAATAACTCTTTAAAAAGCAGTCAGGTTTAAGCTCTAACACATTTAAGCATGCAAAATAAAAGGTTGTTTATGGCTTTGAAAGTTGACAGAAGACAGGAAAGTACGATTGTTTGAAATAAAATAGAGTGTCAGATTCATGATTTCGGTGCTCATGATTCACGTGAAGTGTCTTAATGAATACCTGTAAAAGCAGAACCAGGCTAATACACATTAGGTAAATATTGCAGACACCTAGGCGTTAGTGCTTGTAATCGCTGTAAGACATCAATGGTTATCTTTAAGCAATACTTTTAATGAAATTTTTAACAAGTGTTGGTTTACAAAGAAGGTGACAAAGAAGATTTTTTCATATCTTCATCAAATGAGTTCTTTGAAAAAATTAGAATACGAAATCCGTTGAAATTTACAGACAACTTTAATAAGACGATTTCGCAATGCAATAACTCTGCATGATATTTCATCGATAAATCCTCATCCTATCAAATTAATTCTATCATAACACAAGATTATATTTGCGAAGAAAACCTTATTCCCATGGAGATCCAGCACATCAAGCTTCAGTAAATCGTGAAGATTATCAATCTTCTTAATCCTGAATTAAGAAAACAGACAAATCTTATGACAACTGACAATTTCTTAAAAGAGTAGACAATTGATAAAGTGCAAGGTGACGATTTCAATGGGACCAAGGTGATTCTATCACTGGGAGGTCTTTGGCGGGAGAAGTCTTAAGGGGTCATCGTCGTTAATTATAATGTCAGAAATTTCATATTTATTGTTCAACGTGACTAGTGTCATGACACTTAGAAGAAAAGATTTAAAATATCAATTGCCTTCCGCTAGAAAGCTAATGAATCCAGTTGCAGGCAGAAAATTGGAGCTTATAAAATAAAAAGGCACTGGCAACAAATTGACCTTGCGTAGAAACGGGTATCCATGTGAGGAAATATTAGGCAAATGCTATTACAAGAGAGACCCACATATGGATTGTGAAACAAGAATAAAAAAACATGAAGTAAGCTCAAGTTGTGCTTTCTTAATGCAAAGATGAAGACAGGATGAAAACTAAGGACCATAAACACAGCCACTTTACAATTTCTTTAAAAACTTGATTGCTTAGGCTTGCAAGAGAAATATCATCAAATATCATAAGTAAGAATAAAATATGAAAATGAAAATGGAATCTTGTCAATTTTACCTATTTTTCCCCAGCATAAGAACCCTTAATGACTTCAGACTTGACAAGCCACTTATTCCATCGATCTGGTTGTCATACAGATCAAGAAATATCAACTTTCGAAAGCATGTTAGATTCTCAATTTTTTGAATCAAGTTATGTTGAAAATTCAGCAAACGAAGACCTTCTTCTCCTTCTATTATAGGGCAAATAGTGAGGCCGCGTCTGGAATAGAAATATTTTGTTACATGGTTAATGAATAACTACCATAAGAAAAAGAGTTAGTTATAACAGTGGTTCATGAGTAATAGTAAAATATGCTTCGTTTTTCAATATGCATCTACCGGCAAAAATTTTTGAATGGAACAATCTATTGGCAGATTGTCAATTGCAATAGACTACTCAAAACATTGATGACACCAGTGTTAAGTACTATGATTTAATGTCACTATAAATTAATGTTAAACTGGAATAATGCAGTTTCAGTGCAATGATAGTTTACCTTCACGTCTCATGGACAATAGATACAGACATTTAAAAAGTGAGACAACAGATTGCACGACATTGGTGGGATTGCATCATGCAGACTTAGTATGCTTTTTGGGTAAAAATACTTCTATAAAAGAAGTAGAGACACTGCAATTAAATAAAAACTGGAAAAAGTTAGAGTTATGTTAAAGGGAGCCGCTACCATTGCAATATAGTTCAAAAAAGTTTTATTTTTCATTGCAAGAGAGAAAATGACGTTTAAAAAAGACCAAATTCTGTGGCATAGGCCTTTTTACAAACACCCTGTAATTTAACGTTAAAGTTTTCGATAAGTTTTTTGTCCATGACTCAAGAATGGAGAACTTCTATCGGAGGATAATCAGTTTGCAGCCGTAACTATTTTAAGAGAAATCACAAGACACGAAAGATAGTCCCTTTAAGATATAAACCACAAGAATATTCCCTGTGAGAAACTTAAAGACTGAACTTTTAAAGGAATACTACAAAAGATTTCCATTGATTACTTTAATCCCATTTCTTTATAATTCTATACTTGATCAAGTGAAAAGTTATTTCATGTCTTCACAATGTTTGAATTAGTTGGAATGTAGGCTTTGGAATCTACAGTTTGGGGAATATCTCATTATGACCATTTCACTTACGGGCGATTTGGTGAGATTTATCAAGGCACAAATCAGTTTTAGAGACAACTTAAGCCAAAGTAAGATGAAAAATAAAAATATATAACCTGTCTAGGTTTAGTTTATCGGGATTAGCTCTTCTTTCATCTTCGATTCGGTAAATTACTGGAATACCAGGCGCAGCAATATCTTCAGTAAAAATGACTCTATCACCTAAAAAAGTAAAATCCTGCACACTTAAATAAAGTTAAGAAAATATTCTGAAACAAAAAGCGGAATAACCACCTAAACATCTCTGCAAGAATGAGTTTTTTTATGTTATAGATGACAATATTTCTCACAAAAGGTATAACTGAAAAGGAAATTTTAACTAACAGAGGGCTACGAGCAAAAATACAAGCAAGAAAGAGTTGCAAGAAAGAGAATACGAAAAAATACTTCTCACTGACACATTACAGCAAAGATTTATTTGGTTCTAAAGCTGTCAAACCTTAACATTATCATCTTGCCTACTTTCACAGAATTCCAACAATTTATCGATAATCTGGACAGCTTTCAGGCTGAATTTCTCAAAAACTTTAGATTATTTACACCTGTTCATGTTAATGGACAATAAGCCATTACCTAAAGCAAATTGGGTTTAAATGACAATTGCATTCAGCAACTGTAATCTTGATGACAATTGACAGTAACATTGAAAGAAGAACACCAGGATGCCTTTGCAGTTCAGAGATTTAGCCGTATTAAGATGTGAAAGGCAATACTGCCAAGCAGCTGTTTCGTGGACACAGCGTCCGCCCACTGGTACAAGGTGATACTACCGCCTTAAATCATCATTTCAAGACCAGAAAGTGGCGCTTACAATAATACTATCTCCGTGTAGATTATAATACTGGTTTGATAGTGTTTCTTCAATGTATATTGGCATTTTTTACAACAAAGCAGAACGCATTTCTAGATGTCTCTTAGGATCATGAAAAATTGATGAAACAATTTCCTAGGTTTGCAAAAAATAAGATATTTAGGATCTTTTCAAGAATGCTCCATTCTTTAATTCTTTAAATGTAATTTCTAACGGCACAAAGAAACGAATAAACTAATTCCATGCATAAATAGGGCAATCAATGTGATACTTTATTGAAAATTTTTATCTTGAGGACACTGTGACACATCATCTATGATTTAACAAATCTCTCGGTTTACAGTAAAATCTTGAGTTTCTACACTTAAAAAAAGGCCTTGAAATGCCGATTAAGATGCTTAACTAACTGTACATCACAACACGTTGTTTCTGTTACTTTCAGATTACCAAAACAAACAAGACCACCTTATTTTTAAGGGGATGGAATATTGTATGACAAGGCAAAAAGATAACTATTGAAGAAGCTAACACCAGGTACTTTAATCCGCATTCCTTATTTACAATCAAAGGATCGTTTAGAGAAAAAGAAAATTTTCATCGAAGTTTAGAAAAGATTTAAAAACCATTAAGAATCAGAGGGGTGGTGCTTTGGAAAAGCAAAGAAATCCAATAAATATATCTGGACAGTGAAAGAATTAGCTGGCTAATTCTTATATCCTTCGGGAAGATGGACAATCTGAACCTCAAAAAGCTCAGAAGCCACTCCCTTGGGTATATCCATTAAACAGACACATCAATTGTGACCCAGCCAGAGGGTGAAGCCTACTAGAAAATCTGGAATGTGTTTAAATCACACCAACATGTTTCGTAAGATTGGCCAGGGAAGTAAGCCGCTTCATAAATCTAAAGACAAGAGACTCAATCTTCTGCAGACAAAACGGGGCGTTTCCTCATAGAGACTATAAATCAAAGTGCTCTTTTTATCTGCTCCTTTAAGTCTACAATAAGATAAAAAGGGAAGCTACCCTATAAATTTGTTGCCACTATTTGTCAACAAAAATGTTTTGAACTTTGATTTTTTTCACACTAGAAATTTCCAGATTTTCTGACGCTGCATATATCATTAAAGTGAGAAAATGACAAAAAGTCGAATTGAAAATTTTATTGAGTATAGAAGCACGCATTGTTTTGGCAAGCTTGTGAAGTGTTTTTTATTTACAATGTTATCCGGAATCTAGAATGCAATGCTGCAATCAGTTAAGAAGATAATTTTAAAAGGCATTAGATAATGTCGAGAAAATCTAAAGAAAATTCGGAAGGAAGAAACCGTTTAGAAGTCTCGAGTGAAGTAAAAAAGCTACTAACATCGCTTTAGCCTAACACAAGAAACGAATAGGTTACCTGGAAGGTAAAAGTGGGGACTTGATTTGTTCATTGGATGAGCAGGATCCTCGCCTCGTTGCAAACTGCGTTCAAAATCTCTTGGACTATTCTGAAAGGATGAATTTTGTGACGTAAACTTGCTGGATAATTGCATCGTCTGCTTCGCTTTTCCGTAGGGTGAAGATGCAGCTTGCCACGAGCTTTTACTTGATGGTTGATCATAATCATCAACTTTTGTTTTGTAAACTGAAGTGAACAGAGAAGAATTATGATTTCACTATAACGATGTTTAAAAGAGCTCAATGAGTTAGGTACAGTGGCAGACATTTAATTGGGGAGGGGGGCAAGCCCACTTTTTGATAAGATGACCTCACATTTGTCCATTGTTTCAAAACAAAGATCATTGTCTTTGGGGGCGACCCCCCAGGTGTCCGCCATTGGTAAGTAAAAAAACATTGAGGTATCTCAAAGCAACTGATGTTTGGAAAGATTACATAAAATTCAATTAACTGACGTCGCCAGAAAATACAAGCTTAATCAAACAGTTTATCAGATTATCCTTTTTCAAAAACAATTTGCTTTAATTTCTTAAACCATTAAAGGACCAACGAAAGGCCGTTTGACAAAACACAACTTTGCTTTTGCTTGATAAAATGTCTGACAGGATTTCAATAGCGTCCATGGCTAATTTCTCTTGAATAGTCCAAAAAATGCTTATCATTGTGCCTTACAAGAATCTCCTGATGCTGGCCTATCGTTGACTGTTGGAGACCGAACCCTTGATTTGGTTAAACCTGAAGAGTTGCTCCTGCTTTTCATTCGAAGTGAATTGCCAATTTCTAGGGCCAAATCATCTGAGGTGCCCTGAAAGCAAACAAACTGAACTTTTAGCTATTTACTACTTTTAAAGAAAAATTGAAGGACAACTGAATAAGGCGTCTTTCTCTTGTATATTGAGCAGAATAGGTCAACAAGGGTATTTGCAGTAAGATTTTATCAACGGGGATGGATAGAAAGCTATTTCAAAACTGAACCTGAAATCAAAGTATTGAAATAAAGAAAAAGGACAATGATTCTTCAACTCACCAGTTTCTGAGAATGAAGATTAGCTGTTCCAGAAACAGAGCTCCCTGCCACACCATAGCTCAGACCAAGGTTCACAGTACTCACCTAAATACCACAAAACATCATTAATATTTGAACATGACCAAATCAGAGCGAAAAGAGTTAATCATACAAGCATTTTCAAGGCTTTTTATTAATCAATACCAAGACTATTCTAAGCTCAGTCAATCAAATTACACATAAATCAAGTTAACTGAGAATTAAAACGAATAGAAAGATACCAGAAACTTTCACTTTGGTTCAGAGTTACTTTACAGGTGACTTTAAAGTCAATTTAAATAAAATACATTTTCCATGCCTTGCAGATAAAACCCACAGATTTATATGATGAGATTCTAATGCCATTAGGGGGAGGACATATTTTCAAATTGAGAAAAGGAGAAAATTATAATGATTTTTCTGGTACATGGTTCTCACAGATTCAACTAATTAACTTTTAGTAAAATAGAGCAATTAAAAGTTTATCTGTGATGGTGATAGAAACTCCTGTTGGAACGAGGAATGAAACTAATGAGAATTAAAGAGGGACTGGAGGCCAAAAATATACATCAAGTTGTGTTGTTTGTTTGAGACTAGACATTCGCTACAGGAAATAAAGAGCTATTTTGGTTAGTTGCAATTATAAAAGGTACAACAATGCTTGCCAAAAGTACTTGGAACACCCAGAAATTTGCATTGCATTTCATATTTTTCATTCCTCTTCAAAAAAAATTACTAATTCCATCCCTTCCCCCTCAAACAATGTTGATAATTTAGAGAAATATCATAAAGAAGCACAAAAGAAAGTGCTTCCCCAAATCCTAACCCCTTTCATAGTAAACCAACATTGTTCCGTGGGGGAGAGGGGGGGTTGATTTTGACCTTGGAAACTGACATCAGTGTTCCAAGACTTTTGTCAGGAATAGTACATGATATGAAAAGTATTATTTTGAAGCAGAGACATAATAATAATAATAATAATAATAATAGAAATATTTACACAGGGTAAAAATTGATATTGATATGACATTGATATGAAAAGGCACACTTGAGAAACATTCAAAATAAAGCATTCAATTTCCTTCCCTGCCTTACATTTGAATATGTAAATCTTTTGCATTTTGCAAAAGCTTCATTTGTGCTCCATTCCTAAGATTTTTGCTACAGTCAGACAGACTAATTGGCAATATTGAAGGGACCAGAAGGAGAGTGAGATAGCTCTGAACCATGGCTACATCAGGATTGAATAATCAGGGGCATGGCATGCGAGGGGGTGTACACCCCTCAACTTTCAGAGAACTCACTGGTAGAATTAAATTTATGATGAAATATTAATGCAGCAAAAAAAATTATGTTGGTAAAATAATACGGTTTTGCATCTCTTATACCCTCCCAGCAAGAATGCTTATGCAACACCACTGGATATAATATTTGCAGTAATTGTAAATATTTCTTTATGTGCTGTTGACTGGCAGTGAAGAAAAAGATGAATCATTGCCTTCAGAACCCTAAATGGCACAGATGATAGAACTAATAGAGAAGAGGTTCATGGTAGGTACAGAAAAAAGAATAAATAAATTTAACATAACACAAATGTCAACAAACATTAACTTGTGGCTGAAACTTATGGTCTATTTATTGAAGGCCATGTCTTATAAGTATGGATTGGACAAGCCTTGCTATCAGCATAGTTCACAGGCTTAATATAGAGCAGATCATTTTGCTAGTTTATATATCTATTAAGCTCAAGCTCTATTGCCCAGGTGAATAAAGAGTTTTCAACCTAACTAGCAGGCATAGTCTTGAGAATTTTAGTTTTCCCGCTCCAATGACATTTTCTATTGAATCTGCACCACTGGTGTGAAAGGTTATGGAATTCCTTGTGCTACTTTCTAAAATTGTTCAGGGTGTTTAGTTGCAGTATAAAGAGTGGGATGCTAAAATAACAATAGAGAGAGAATGGAAAAGAGTAGTAGATATCATGCATTTGGAAATCACAGACTTCACAAAGATGCATAATGGACTCTCCATTAGATTTTCTTCCTGGTAAAATATGCTACATACTTTGTCCCTAAACAGCTTTGTCCTATATACTACTATATATAAGCAACTTAAAATTAAAGTCATCGCAAGTAAAACAGCTGATTATTTTAATTCTTAACTTTAGCCCTTTGGCAACAAAAAAGCAATAGAATATATGTAATTATTGTTTTACGCAGATCTTCATTTAGTTAGTTAATATAAATATGCAGCGATGGCGATGGAATCCATTTTCCCTTGCCATGGAAACTAGGCCTAGCTAGCGTTGCAAAAATACTACATGCAAGCATTCACTCTAGCTGATTTAAATAAAGTATCTACTTACACTCGTGCCGATCTGACGCCTTGTCCGTTTTGAATTTCTTGAAGGATACATTTTGCAACATACTTTGTCTAAATAAATCGCTAACTTCTGACACAAAATATTAAACAAAATTCCCGGTCCTAGCGACAGTCAGCCTGCCTCGTTTTGAACAATGCTCCTGTGCATCAGTGCAACGCAGTTTTTAAGAACAAATTAAGAACAAGCTGTGTTGGGCTACTGTAAAATGCAATTTTGAACAACGTTTTATCTCAGCAACGAGGATTTTAGGCCATGTTTGGGTGCTTTTTCGGTGAATATTCAAACTTGACGGCAAATTAAGGTTGTCTCACTTTTTGGCAAATGAGGCCTGAACACATCCCTAGAGCGAAACAGCTAGCAATCGCACTGCTTTTACATCCTATTAATTTAAGAACAAACTAAGAACAATCCAGCCTCCAATCTTCGAAAAAATTAAGAACGGTAAGTCTGAACTTTTATTTACTGGCTCTTATAGAAAAAGAGTGTATATATCATTTTATGCCCCTGGACAGTTCACTGAGAATCTTTGAATAGGAATACTCAATGAATGGTCGATTATAGGGTTTTCTACAGCAATCCAATGGCTGAAATCTTTGGCTGATTAAGTGCTGAAAATTTGAGTCGTAGAAACTTGAAAATATCGAAAACTGTGTGACTGGATTCGTCCAAAAGAGCTAACCAATTTGAATGAAATAATATCAACATGAACCAATTTCAGTTTACTACCTTAAGCTAAATACAGACAACTTTTCATTGTTCTTTTACCTCTTAGGGTGTCTTAGTTGTCTGAGTAAGTGATAGTCAGCCTTATGCAAAAAAGAGAAAGGCCACGGTAGCACGTATTCTAGACGTATAAAGAAGATAAATTTTCGAAAATAAGGAACGCCGTAACGCGCAGAAAATAGACAACGGCGAAGACAATCAAATGAAGTTTTATAGTAGACCTTAAAGGCTTTTGTTTAAGAATTGAAGAAATTGTGTATCTAAAATCTCTACACTTATCATTCGATCGATATTGTATTAAATCCTAAAGCACATGAACTAGGTGTTCTTACCATGTTTATATAAGTGTTTATGCCCTATTATTTGGCGCTATGTTGCCATGTTTCAGCGATATAACATAAGCACAAGATGCGAATTTCTATTGAAAAGTCTGTTCTTTTGATCAGGAAACGGCTTCAATTCTCTTTTGACTCTCAAAGCTGCAAGTTTGTAATGAAATTTGATTTCTGAAAGCGTTAATTCATCTTAGGATCAAATCAAATAAAGATAAAATCTTTTTATGTCTAGCCAGCTAATTAAGTGCAATGTTTCAGTTAGAAATAAGAAGTTCTTGGAAAATGAAATATACGCATCGGCGCAAACCATCCAAATGACCTACTGCTGAGATTCCTAATTAATGAATTTATTTAATAAAATCTGTTATACTCTTTCAAGCAGCTTATAAAACATATTCTAATTTGAAACCGTGCGTACGGTTTAAACCGCTCATTTGATTACGGTATCTGATCGGACACTGAGTTAATTCCATTTAGCTTCGAAAGAATCTGCTTCCATTTTGGATGGTGGGCTTTTTTTACCATGTGTTTTTCAAAGCAGCTTCAAAAGACCAGAAAAAGGTAATCTTTACACGGTTTGCAAGCAAAGATATCCCTTAAATTTCATCATTCTTAAGAGTTTAAACGTGTGGTCTTTTGATATGCAAAGATTGTGCTCAGGGACAACACAAATTTTTGGATTAGGATTGCCAAACGTATGAAAAGACTATCACGTGACAATAAATACATTGTTGAAATTGGTTGAAATGATTTCAATTATAAGGATAAATGGGCCTTTGGACGAAACCCTGTTCTTTTACAGACCTGGTATTTAGCATAAATGTGAAAAAAAGTTGTCGAAGATATACCTGAATGTACAACTACATGGTAATAAGCGCTTTCATTCTAGATCGTTCTAGGCATTCTTAATCGATTATTTATCGAAGGAGGCTTGAAAGAAGAGGGATAACATGCTTTTATTATTAAAAGACCTTGTTATGGGAAATAGTAGAACACTTTTGGAAAATTAATTTGTGCCCGCTGAAAATGTTTGTATTTCAGTTCGTTATATAGATCAGACAGTTTGAATTCCATCTTTGCAACTTGAGAGAATTTACAAAAAACCCACTTAAAAATATTTAGAACAAAGTTTCTTGCAAAAAACGTTTAGCTTAAACGTAAGCAGAAAATTCCCGCCAAATTTCTGCCAAGTAAGCAAAAAGACTAAGAGTGATTGGTGGGCTGTACTAAGAGTAATAGGTGGGCTGTACTAAGACAATCGATAAGCAAATTTTGTTTGTTTTCTTTCTGGATTTCCATTCTT
The DNA here is from genome assembly GCF_057945365.1 of Rhopilema esculentum. Taxonomy (NCBI): domain Eukaryota; kingdom Metazoa; phylum Cnidaria; class Scyphozoa; order Rhizostomeae; family Rhizostomatidae; genus Rhopilema; species Rhopilema esculentum. The sequence continues at coordinate 8,046,055 of NC_142834.1, read as the reverse complement.
GTGAGTGAAAGGCCGTATTTTCCAAGTAGCACGTATTTCCACTTCTATGTTTTCACGTTGAAGGTCTTTGAATAGCAAGTTGTCTTGAGAGATGACCCTCGACCTCCAAACCAGTCTCCTTACAAAACGCGATGCCAACCGGCCTAAGTAAGTTACTGTGAAATGCGATGTTGCAAAACCGAGCGTGGTCTAAAAATTTGCTCCATTTAAAGCAATATCTTGTGCTCCGGTCTGTGAAGATGTCCGTCTTAACCACGAAACAGTTACATGGAGTAGTTTTCGATATGGATGGAACTCTGACAGTTCCCTGTTTGGATTTCATGAAGTTGAGAAAACAACTTTGTATAAACAAGAATATTGATATATTAGCTCACGTTGATAGTTTAGTTGGAAATGAAAAGGACAATGCTATGAAAACGATTGAAGCCTTTGAAGAAGAAGGAAGAAAAAGCCTGGAGCTCCAGCCAGGAATAGAAGAATTGTTTACATTTTTACTCCATGAAACAAGCCTCAGGCCTAAGTTAGCCCTGGTGACGCGTAACAACACCCTTGCTGTTGAACACTTTCTCGAAAAATGCGCTACGGATAATGTTTGTGCAGATGCACACGAGCTATTTTCAATCGTTAGTTGATTGTTTATTTTTCTTGTGAAATATTTTGACAGGATGAACCGATGTTTTCCACAGGGTTTACATGTTTAGATGCTGCTTTTCCAGGAACAGATAGCAGGGGGTCCAACAAAGCTTTTGCTATGAAAAAATCTAAGATCCGTGCCAATATGATATAATGTTACGCATTAAATGGGTTGAAAAACTTAGAGCCATGCCATCGTAATAAAACTTACAATAAGTTGACATTTCTTATAAAACTTGCAGTAATTGTGTTGTTTTTTCTTATTGAATGTTTTCTGCTCACTTGTTTGTTTGTTTGTTTGCTTACATTCCAGAGTTTACCAGAGTCCACTTGAGACATCCCATTATATGTAGTGGTATCAATCAAATAAGTTATTCTGAATGGTCAGCTTTTAAAAGAGCAAGGAAGATTAACAGAATATTTTAGCTGTCTTAGTAGCAAATTGTGTTTTACATGCTTAAAGGCATTGAGTCATGATAAAATGGATTGGGTATACCCTAAGTGCCAAAATCTGCTGAGTCATGATTTTCATGACTGTGATGCTATTGGTTGACCTGAGACTGGTCACATGAACTCACCTCATACTGATTGACAAAGCAATTTTCATCAATAGCAAGTTGTCAACAACGGATGCAAATATCACATGAAACAGCGGCGATCACGCTGAAACCAAATGGCCCCCTATAGAGAAGGCCTATTTACCATGACTCAATGCCTTTAACACACTACCAGAAATTCAAAATCTTATTTTTTTGTAGATCCTTACAAGGGATTTCAAGCCAGTCAAGCCACACCCTGCAGCACTGCTTCATATAGCATCCAAGTGGGATACAGATCCCAATAATATTATAATTGTAGGTGATGATAAACATGATATATTGTGTGGCAAAAGTGCAGGAGCAAGTAAGTTCTCTTTAGTAAATTATGCTTTACCGTGCTTCCCAAATTATCATCCAATAATTTCTATTTTATTCTTTCAAACATTAACAAGTTACAATAACAATTTTTTTACATAAGTTACCTAGATTGGAGGAGGAAAACATGCCATTTTTTCCTAAGATAATGTCTGTTTCATGGCTAGATAGTCTTTCTTCCATGCATCTTGTTTGATCTTGAAAACTTGTTTCATTATCCTGCAAAAGTTTTAAACCGGAATGAAATGTTTTTTAAATTGCCCCATAACAGAGCTACATGAGATGAGTGATATCCTATAGAACATGATAATTGCAGGGATACCTGAAGCACAAGATCAGTCTTGGTAGCAATTTTATCTGATCTAATTAAAAAGTGGTGATGCAGGGTTGGGGGTATCAATTACAAAAAATGATGAAAATGTTTCAATGAAGATGCTTAACTAAAAGTAATATTGCTAATAATAATTTAATATGATATTGATAGTATTATATTAAAGTAGTATTAATAATGCAAAATTAATAGTGGCATTACTGTGCAATCCTTTGTTGCAGAGAGGCCATACAAGTTATAAGGCAAGGGAGAAAAGCAACAAAAAGGGTAATAATAGCGAATGAAATAAAAATTGCTAAGTTTCACCAGGAACCAGCAACCTGCCCCATCCACTCCATGCTTTGACATCCCTGTTTTACTGGAACAGCTTTTTGGAAACCTGGTGTTGTGAAAGTGAATAAATGTGATATAATATTTTAAGGTGATTATGACATGTGTCATAAAATAATTAGTAAGTGTATCATGTTCTTAATCAAGGAAAACAATTTCAAACTATGGGATTTTATCTTCTTGATTTATATCAATATGTAGTTAACTTGGTTTGCACTGTCTAAACTTAGTACTGCCAATGGATAACCCCAGTTCTATCTTTTTTTAAAGTGACTGTCCTTCTGAACAATGAAAAGAATGAAGCAGCCAAGGAGTTAGCTGAATACAATGTTGACAAACTAACAGAAATCATACCAATTTTAAAGACATTTATGATGAACTAGTAAAGTCAATTCTTTGTGATAGATATAAATGTCAGTTGGTCTTCGAGATATGTAAGTGACTGATATTTTTTTATTGAAGGCCTTTGAGGGTCTCAAAGATAAAACCCGATTTGATCCCGCGAGCAATCCAGCAGATTTAGTACAGATTTTAAGACTTTTCCTTATGTTTTGGATCTGTCATTTATCAAGCATTTTTGGTCTAATCAAGGCCCCCTAGGAAAATGTAAACTTTTTCCCTTCTGAAGATTTGCCTTATTTGTTAAAGAATTGAAAGTTATGATTAAACCAGTACTGCCTAACCTTTCCCTTAAGGTCATATTTACTTTTTGACAAAAACCAATGCTACCCAGATGAGAAATTTCTACTGTTGGCAAGCAGGTTCATATGTGAGAGGTGTTCTATTTACATTAATGAGATAGTAGAGCAAGGAAACACACTCTTTACGTTTTCATATCTTGATAATCATTCAAGATTTATAACTTAACTGAACAAGGTTACGAAGATAACTGAACTACGCTTTACAAAGCTTCGGATTAAATAGTACTTGTCACGTGATTATAAAAGGTCATGTGATCTGGGGAGCATCCTACTACACATAGGGGGGGGGGGATTGGATTTTGACAATCAAGGTATTCAATGGGGAGGGATTGGATTTAGATTAGAGGAGGTCCCCTCCCCTCAGCAGGCACCTGAAACAAGGCTCAAGAAGATATCACTATTTTGTGTCTATTCATGGCAGAATGTCCTTTAAATTTCACAAATTTCAAGTTTTGCTCATGATTAAGGGCAGCGTAGGACAAAAAGGGGTTACTTACACCCAACAAACCCTCTAAAATTTCCTCCTGTAAGGAACGAGGACTGATTTCCATATAACATAATGTTATCTTGGACTGGCTGTTGCATTCCATAAAATCCCTTAATTTGTAGCCCATCTTCCAGCCACTCTTTCTTTGTCCCTCCTGGCTGTGTTGAATGTTTTATCATAGAACTGTTGTAGTAAATTGGTTTAGCTGGGCAATTGTCACCCGTATCATAACCAGCTTAGGTTCCTTTTAACCTGTTTAAAATCATCAAAGTAATTTGTTCAAACAATTTGTAAACGTCTTTTAAACACTGCTGGATAAGGATCTCAAAGAAAAGTTTCGATCATGCCACAAACGTTTAGTGAGTCTATTCTACTGCAACTTTTGTCAAATGGTGAATAAGATAGAACAATACTGCTACCATCATTTTATACAACATTTGTTCATTTTGCCTCTATGCTCTTCGTTAAAGCTCAAACAAGAGTCACTGTACACTTTGTATGACGTCACGGCCGTTTGTTCGATAAATAACACGATAAACAGTTAATATTACTCGCCTTTGACTTATTTGTGAAATGAAGAATGCCACATGTGGTTAAAACTCAAGGGTAGGCAAAAAAGAAACAGATATTACCAGTGAAAATTCCATATTGTAATGTAATTACAAATCAAAGTCACTTGTTGAACCAAGCCTAATTAAAGCACTCAATACAAAACAGTCGATCCTTCGATCATTGATAATACGTCTAAGGAGTCTAAAGTCAAAAAGTTCCTAAGGCCAACTATAAATCTGTTTGTGGGTATTTTGCAAACTTTGTTTAAACAATTTACATTCCCATGAAAAAGAGGATTGGTGTCTCTAAATGAGATACAGGGAATACAAACAACAAATGTGGCTCGTCACAAAACTGTACTACAATATTGGTAATTGTTCGACGAAATCTTTCGAACCTTATTGTCTTAAAAGCTGTTCAACTAGATGGAAAGGGAATCTGGCTTTTAAAAAAACAGTTTGCTACTTTCATTTTCTTTGCTACTCTATTTCGCAACTCTAAAGATACTGGGTTTAACCCAGAGCGCGAAGCAATGTCAAAGCCTCAACCGAAAATAAAATTTTAAACATAAATGTGAATTTTTCCCACATTTGGTATATTTTGGATGCTTGACATACTCGAACTGGACAGCCTTAATAAGCCTCTTAATGTATCAATTCTGTACTTTGTACAAAGTGAATTCATTCTTTGTTTGTATTGACAAACATACTTTGTCGACCGAAATACTTGCCTATTTTCTTCAAAGGTTACTTGAAAACCAGAAAGTATAATAAATCTCTTTATAAGACTAAGATTAGGGACAGGCGATTAATAGTTTTGAAATCAGTGGATTAAGTAGTTTAAAGCGCCACAAACCCAAAGGTTGCACGTGGGAGAACAAAAATTTCTTTGCCCGCCGTTGATACCGTTCAAACAGACTTTAAGATGGCCTACACGTTATAGTAATCTACGTCTCAAAAAACAGTACACTATGTCTTGAAAGGGAAGTTTAAGTCGCCCTTAACGAGAATAATATTAATCATGTGATTTTTTGATCCCAGAAATCTCACTTATAAAACTACGTGGTAAATATAATTAAATTTAAAAAATATATTCTACCATAAAATATCAACATTATAGATTTATAAATATAGGTATTTAACATTTGATTATCAACGATTTCATCGAAAAAAATCGATATTAGAGTAGCATCTAATATTAGCATATTTTCATGCAACCAACTAACCCCACTTGCTCCGTCCTCCTATAAATAACGTCAATAAACTATATGATGCGTGATGAATCAAAATCTCGAGAAGGTCTCTTTCATAACGTTTGGCATCGATCCATAGGAGGGCTAATCGTAATGGTGCCAAGCGATAAATTTTCGGTCTTTTAGAAAGAGCAGTATAAGAATCGACCCGATTACAGTACACAAAAACAGCTAGGGAATATCTACACTGTACAATGGATAGCTAAAGAAAGTGAACGTCGAATACTTAAGTCGAAAGGGCCAGCCAAGTTTACGTGAAAGTAGCATTGGACTGGCAACAGATAACTTCAATAACCAACTAAGGTAAATTTGAATCAAACTGATACCATCAAAATAATACAATGCTATTGTTTGACTAAAATTTCAGGGAAATCATTTCAAAGATGCTAAGAGAGAGCAAGCATTTTTCGAAGTATTCGTGCAAATGGGTTTTATTATTTCTAGATTCGAAACATACTATTTTAAACAGTTCAAGGTGCCTCAGCGCAGGATAACGTAATTAGCTCATTAGCACACTTATGAAACTGTCACTACGAGTTGACAACGAAAGAGCCTAATTCTGTTTTGCACTGTGACAAGTCTAGGTTGAGATAAATCTTAGGGGTTTGTGTATCCCAATACTAAGGTATAAAATAGAGAGAGATGTCACATTGGAAACATTTTCCCAAAAAAATATTGTCATGGCCACGTGTTATTTAGTATCTAAAATGAAGTATCCTAGGGGCATAAACCAAAACTCTTCATCGAAACAAGCAGTCTTTTGATGGTATGTAGATTGATCAAATTTACCTGAAATTTGCAACACCTAAGCGGTATTTACAGAAATTTTATTTCTTAAAATACTTCATTTTTCTCCTGCACGTTTCACAGCATTTGAGTACATCTTTTTTATTGCTACAAAAATGCTTGTCTGTAAGGATTTCGCAAGCCCATGTTGCAAGCTTGTCTTTTTTACAATTTTCTACTCCCAGAACAGGTGCTGTAAAAAAGAAAGAGCAAGTTTTAGTGAATTAACATCGAAAGGACAGAGCATTAAAAGTCATTAAATTTCATCAAACGTCATACACGTCATTAAAGAAGGCAATACAGTTTCTCGTTGTTATGTTGTTTAGAGGATTGCCTTAAAATTGACAAATAGACCTTATCAATAATCTTAACAGCTCGTATGAACAATCCTGAAGGCCAACTTATTCAGGTTTCACCTCCAAGCTTATAGTAAAAAAGAAAATAAAACAAATTAATTATCAGGAATACCAAATCCCAGTTATTAAGAGGAGGGGCTTTATGGGGGTTTGCTGTTATTACTGAAAAGTAACCGGGAAAAAGTTTTTAGGGCCTCCTTGTTCGTTTACGTAGTACTTAACCTCTCAAAAAGGAGCCTCTTGTGTGCTTTTATCCTTGTAGCTATACAACACCTTGATAAATACAGTAGCTCTTGCAAACGCACTGCATAGTAAGTTGCCTTTTAAAATCTTACTGATTCTATATTCTTACACAGGTAACAAGCGCGGAGTGATTTTAGCCATAAGTAAAAAACGACAATGAAACTGAAAAGATTTTTAGATCCATCTATCACACAACGAATCTAATACATGTACAATAGATACTAGAATCCTTGCTTAGGTAAAGTTACGTACCAGCCTCTGGAGCACCAGGAATACCGGTCGTAGTTTGAGGCTTAGTCACAGTTGTTGGCAAAGCTGTGCTTGTTTTGTTGCACGGTTGATCAGGGCATTTTCTTTTAGAGTGGGGCTTCAGACTTGCTTGACACATGCCTGCACTTTCGTTTAGAGAATATGTCTCCCTGCAATCTACTTTTCTGGTTTGAAATCCAATGCCGCATGATTTTGAGCACTGAAAGGTTTGGAGAAAGAGATAAATTAGAACTGGCTCAAACTAATTATTTAAGGAACCTGGCTCTATGCACCAGGTTCCTCAAATATATGATAAAAATGATTTCCTAAGATTGATACCGAAATTAGAAGAAAGGTTCAAGCAATATAGATTTGAAAATGTACCTGTGACCATTTTGAAGAAATCCAAGCGTAAGAGCACTGCGGTGTGACACATGGCCTGCTTGGCTTCGGTTTTCTTGAAATATGGCAAGCATTCTTAAGCGGACAAGAGACTTCACGATTCATACTGCCTTTTTTTCCGCATGGTGCATTGCACTGCAAGATAAGGAAGAAATGAAGCAAGGGCGCCGGAAAGAATTGTTTGTCGTCTTTGGAGAAATGTAATGGGAAATAAAGAGCCAAACATACTCTAATTCAATGTGTACCGATCAGTTTTACATTTTAATTCATCGTAAAACAGTAGCATTCAACTGCTGGGAGCCACGATGGATGTTTAGATATTCTTTAACTCACTCTAAGAGATTACATATTCAAAACACCATTCAAATAGTTCAAACTGTTACAACGTGGCTTTGTGAATATGACATTGCACAATAGCAGTGGATAACTAAACGGAGACAAGTTAGGTCATTTTTTGTTTAGGTAAAAATCGAGTTTTTGAATTGGGTCGTGTAGAAGAATAGCGTACAAATAGATTATCTTAGATTAATCAATGATGTGATATGGATGAGACAGACCTTGGGCTGTTCCCAGTGCAAAATACAACCAAGATAGCTAAATGTGCTCTTATTTTGAAATCACTAACAACTTCGATAATAGCTTGCAATATGATGGCGGATGCAGATAATAAAATTGCAATTACTAAAACTTGCTTTTAATAATGTCAGCCTTTCTCGTCTTAGTAATAACCTGTCGTTTATAAAAGTATCACCAAATGGCTGCCCTCTTGAGCTATTTATTCCTAGACCTAAATTAGCATTGGTGGAGACAGCTCTTTCAAAATTTAATTACACAGTTTGAAAATTTTTCCAAACAGGTCAATGAAAATTCGGCTAGATTTGACCTGGGTTAGTTGATACGTTGAAAAAGCAGCTGAAATCGAGTTTTTTCCCGCAAATTACGCGCCTACCGCAGAAATAGAAAGCGCGTGTTATCTACAGTTGACACTGAAGATCTGAGGTTGCCCTGGTGCTTGATCACAGTTATTTTATTAGCAATAACAAAGAAAGACGGCTATACAAAGAAAAATATCAGGCTAATTGATCTTAGAGTACCATACATTAAATAAGGAAGCAGTATTGAGCATGCTCTACCTTTGACCAGGGACCAGTTTTCCAGTTCAAAAAGCAAGATTTTTCGACGCAGATTTGCAGAGTGACTGGCTTGTCTTTAGAGCAGTGCTTCGATGACACTTTTTTCCATTCACCTGTTTCGGGTTGTTGCCTAACACACTGCGAAGTTCGGTACTTTCGTCCCAGTCCACACGTCTTGCTGCATGATGACCAAGCACCAACGCCCCATCTGCAGAAATTTGAAATAAACATTTAGTGACTACTTTTTTGAAAAATGGTAAGCTCTGCTTATCAGTGTTACTAACTTATCCCCAAGCATACCCAGCTACCTGCTTACACTAAATGTAAAAATGCAATTTACTAGTGTTTACTGTGCCGAATGAAGTGGCATAAGCTTGTTCAATCTGTTAGCAAAATGACGTCAAGTAGTAACATAAAAGACGATCAAGTGATTAGGATCTGATCTCGTGATCAAATCAAGGTTCATTATCTCATAGTTCATCATCTTCCATTTCCAATCTCTTTTTCCCATCATCAAGAATGTATTTCAATTCCCAAAGAAATAAAACCAAAAAGCAACATCACCATAGCAGTACTTACACAGTTCCACATTTTTTCTCGTTGCATGTCTTCATTTCTACTGGTGGCTTTTTGGCTCCTGAGCAGTAGCTATTGCTCACCAGGCTGACTTTACTACCATCGATATGTACGCAGCGGGAAGGCCTGCGCCGTGTTATTCCTCCACCACAGTAGACAGAGCACGGGCCCCAAGGACCCTGCATCCAGCCATAAGATCCTCTTTGGGGTTGTCTGATGACCTTTGTTGTTACATCTGTTTTGTTGCTCTTCAGAGGTAATGTATAACTGTACTTTATGCCGAAATTGAAATCTTGGAAGAGTACCTAAAACGTAAAATACCCATCAAAGCATTAAAGACAACCCACGATATCTTTCAATAATCTCTTTCAAATCTAAAATATAGACAATCTTTAGCTTCCTTCAAAACTTAAACAATTTTCCTTGCAAAGGAGAGAAATTGGTTTGGCTTGGGGGTGTGGTATCTCTTCTGTGTTGAAAGACGTATTGAAATGCCCCCAGGCAGTCAGCGTGTTTATTCCAAATAAATCCACTGTGTATGACGTTAAATCCTTTCTCGAGCACTACTGTTGGCAAAACTAGGGCACAGAAAATATTTGCTCACCATAATGTGAAGTGGCTCTTTTGTTGGCCCCTTGGCAAAAAACGTCTCCTGTGTCCCTTTCCTTTGATAATACACAATAGTGCCATCGATATCGAATTCTCCTGGTAACTCTATTTTCCAGTTTCCATTAATATGGTACGTTCCCCTGTCACCTTTGAGTGCTACAATAAAAAAGCTATTCTTAGCACGAGTGTTCTTCTTATACCAAAAGTACAATTAAGTCTTAAATGTCCTACAGAGTTCTTCTACAAGACAATGACTAGCAAATTGGGTTTTCTTACTGCTATGAACAGTTTTACACCACAGAAGAGACTAAATGGAAAAAACTGAGTTAAATAAATTAAGCCTGCTTCTTAAGAGATGAACATTTGGTGTTACAGGTATTAAGCTGGCTCCTTGACATTAATATCTTAGGCACACTGTTCCTCGTTCTCTAATCTCTAAGCTTTTCTTTTTGCTTTTGCTGCTATTAAGATGGCAAAGTATACAAAAGCTTATGGTCCGTTTTGTTTTTGTCTCGTTGTACGATAAAGGGCGAATTTATTACTGGTTAAAACCGAGAAATGAAAAAGAGCTATATTTTTTGATGACATTGTAAGAGACAAACCGCGTTTGAGCGGTGCTTTGGTCGATCTAAGATCAGTCAATTAAATATCTTTTAGATTACATGGGACATAAAGAATATCCGACTTCAAAAAGAAATGCTTTATATCAAGTATAATTTTGTTTGTCTTCACGAGGCTGGTCTACAGATTGCGGTGACTGAAGAAAAGTTAAGCGAAAGCTAGACCGTGCTATGGTTTGACCTAGTATCAGAGGCGAAACACATTAGTTTACGTTGACACATGAAATCACATTTCAATAGCCTACAGGAAGAATTACGCCATGAAAAATTGGTGAATGAAGAATAAGAAGAAATGAATGGGCTAGAACATTACTACGTCATAGGAGGAATATTGATTAAGTGGTCAAACAAGTTGACGTCCAGTAATAAAAACAATAAAGACGAGAAATAAGATGGCCCAGCAGATGAGTAGAAATATACTCGAACAATATCGCATACGAAGGTGTAACTCACCCAAAAAGCTGGCGCATGGCTTTTCTTCTTGGACAACTACATTGCGGGCTCCCGGGGGAATTACTACAGCTGTGACGTAGCCTGAAATGTAAACAATACGGGTTACCTTACAGTAAAAGAGCAGTGGGGCTTCCACTTGTTCAAATATTGGGGGGGGGCAAGCCTATTGTTTTATTAAGATGACATCACATTTCCTATTGTTTTTGAACAAAAGACCAGTGTCCTCTAAAGTATTGGGGGGCGGCTGCCTCAGGTGTCTGCCACTGGCTTTCAAGTAAATTCACAGTATGTTTCTAATCAAAACAGCATATTGATACCAAAATTAGGCACATGCTAAGGGACGGTGCATTTTCAAATCTTGGTGCATTTCATGCGTATAATTTCTTCACAGTAGTTCCAGAGTGTGAAATATCTAAAGAAACGACTTCGGGGATCTCACGACCCTTGATGTCACAGGTTCTACTGATTGTCAGTGATAGTTGTCAACAAAAAATCGGTGCTATTGTATCACAAACGATCCACGAGAAAATACACTATATCTAGTTGGCAATGCTTATTGAAAATATCCAGGTTGTGCTAACCTTCTCCAGACATTTGTGTGAATTCCCCTTCGATAACATTGCATGTAGTGCCATTTCCACCACATATGCCACAAGCATCGTTGGTAACATTTGAATGCAGTTGGTTGTCGCAACCGACTTGCTACAATAAATTTAACAGTTACAGACATAAAATACTTTTCCAAACAAGTCAACAATAAGAGACGATAGGGAATGCAACTGCACAATCGCAGCATATAAACAGTAACAACCGACCAGTGTGGTGAGAGAGAGTTTGGTGGATAATGATATGTCATTGGACTGTTTCGCTTTAGCTTTAAATGACGGACAGACTGCTCTTTAACACCGTTAGAAAAAGATTCTGCCAAACTACATCAGATTTTAAAATTATGCTTCAAAGCTCTTTAATCAAACCCACAACGTTGAACATACTGCTTGTTTACGAATTGGCAGCGAATAGTCACTTTTTCCACAAAGGGGGTTTCCAACCGCAAGTTGATTCTTTTTCGAATCTCCTTTGGCAAAAATATCTTAAGCTAAACGTGGTTCCATGCCAATTTCCTGTTCAAGAATATCTGCTACTACATCTTATTTTATTATTATCTCTTTAAATCCATATTTATTGCGACTGTTTACTGTTAGCAAGTCAAAATAGCCGGTAGTAACAGTGCGAAAATCGAGGTCAAAGTGATGTTTCCAAAGAAGTGGTCTTAAGTGAAAGAGCTGTTACACCGCAGCACAAGCCAAGAAGCCCAAATAAGCGGTGCAATATTACAATAAAAACGAATACACGCTTGAAACTATTAACTGTTGCTTACATTCAGGAAGTTTACATAAATTGTCAACTATATTTTATAAGAAACCTCTTTGAATGGAAACATTGTGCGAGATTCTGGTACGGGTTAGTGACATTGGGGCTTTAGAACAATATTGGGCAAGGGGCGTAAAAATAGGAAACAGGCAATTTCATGAGAGGGTTTAAGATATCAGAAAAAAGTTCAAGTCTCCAGCGATTTCTTAGTTTAAACTATGGATCGTGTTTTTCTAAAAGGAAAGGCGTGACTTCGTCGTCTTGATACATTACTCTTGAAGAACTGATAAGCCAAACGGAAAACTTTCTTCCAATCAACGACGAAACAGACTGAATACAATACCTCACATTTGCCATCGACACAAATGCCCCCAGCACCCCCTTTTCTGCATTCAGTGCCATCAATGACCGTTGTTGCGAATCGCACGGAGAAATGAATGCCGTTTGTATCTTGCCTGCAATATAATCCACACGGGCGACCTGCAAAAATGACAAGATCACTAGAGTCCTGGGTAGCAAACGAGTAAGAGTGATGGAGACCAAGAAAGTCCAGAGATGTTACACCAGCATAAGTGACAAATGTGGAGTTTCTTTAGTTCACGAGGAAGGATCAAAAAACATTACTATGACTTTGAACATGAGAGCAGAAGACTAGAAGGAGAAGAAAAATATCAGAGAGTATCACAACAAAGCAGCAATGAGTATAAATAGGTAGAGAGGTTCTAAAAGTTAGACGGCTTTGTCACCATCGTTCTCAACTTTTAAAACTTATACATATGTGATGCCTTTTCTACATGAATTGCGTAATAGACAGCAAATGTAAAGGCAATGTTACGTAAGACAATTCGAAAGAGTAGATGTTTATGGACATAGTTCACTTACGTTCACTTAAAACCGGGATCCAAGTCACAGTTTGATTGTTATATTGTGCACACTGGGCTGCTCTGAAACTCTGAACTGTTACTGGGCATTTCTGGATTTGGAAAAAATGATAAATGGTTAATCAAGAAGGGGAAGTTAGAAGGTTTTATTGCTGCAAGAAGTTGGTACACTACACCAAATTTTTGCATATTTTCTATTGCATCCCTCCCCTTCGAGTGGTCCAACTGATTCCTGCCAGATTGCTACGACGTGAACTCTATAACCAAAATAACTTCAGGGGAGAGGGTATGTTAAGTCGGTCTTTTTTTACAGGGTAATTTTTCAAAGTAACATGGTATTTCAAGGACGTTTGGCAGGGACTTTAGAATTATCAACATGTATACAATTCGTTTCGAATTTGCCCTTGAGCCAGCGTGTCGACGTTTCGCTCCCTTTCATCAAAAGAGATTGTTTGTAAAGATTTCCTTTTTGTAACGCTCGTTTCTATTTCTGTGCCAAGAGACACTCGGGGGTCTTCATTTGAAACAAATTCATCTCTTGTTTATCAGTGATCAGCTGAATTTTTCAAGACCAAAAGGGGAAGTGCAAACTTAACGCACACTTAAAAAGATAAACTGATTTCCTACTGCTACTGCAAACGCAACGGAATAAGCTAATCTTTAATTAATAATGTAACAGAAAGAGAAATTGTTAAAAACAATATGAAGATTGAATATTGTAACAACGACATGCTGTTGATGGTAAGTGGAGATCTATATCATCTCATCATGCAGATGTTTCTATCAATATATCATTAATGTAGATGGAAGAGAATAATTGGAGATCCGATCTTGGGAATCCGCAAGGACTAACTATAATTTGCAAAAAGATAAACGCAGATTAGGGCGTTTCCGATACGTGGAGAGCAAATTACCTGAAGGTAACTTAATTGGTACATTCTTATCAATTTGGATGTTCGCAACCATGCGAAGAGCCCGTGTTATGTTTAGACTACAATTAAGAGCATTTGTAGCCAAATACACAGAAATGAGATAAATGAAAGATTAAAAAGCAACAATAAATTAACTGATCAGGAAAGATTAAAACATCCTTTTCAACACAATAGTCTGTTTTAAAAGGGAAAAACTTTTGCAAAGAACAAATTTACTTGTGAATCTGTTTGGTGAAATCAGGAAGAGGAAATTCCCAATTACTGTGCGTTCAGCGTAAACATTAAACTTATCGACCCCCAACATACTATGATGTCCCTTGAACCAATAACAAACTAAAAGCATTTAGGTCAGCAGACGAAGCCTTGGCTTACCTTAACATTGCATGTTTTGTATTCTTTTGACTCCCCAGCACACTGTTTGCCGCCATTTGATGGGCTGTAGAATATAAATACACACTCTTGATGAAAACAGGGAATAAACTTTTACCTAATTACGTTTACTTGACAAGATGGGAAGGGCAGGCTGGCTATGGCAGATGATGAGCGAAAATGTTTGTAGATATTCCTACTTCCAGGATGTAAATGTTCAAGGCATGAAGATGCAAGTATTGAAATCAATACGTCACATATTATCTAATGGAATATTTGAACTGGAATTGATTAGCTTTTAGCTGTTTGTCAGCCAAGTTATGATGGTCTGACGCTGTCATAATAAATTAAATCATTGTTTTACTATTGTTACTGAATCTCTACCTGATGTTACATTTTCTAAAAGATTCACAACAAAAATCTCCGAGAAAGCGCAAACAAGTGTTTTTGCCAATAGAAGTTGCTGAATGAGCATGTATAATGCCAAAACAAAACTTCATGATATTGTACAAAGCTGTCTCTCACAATATTCTTGGCACATACAATAAAGGCTTAGTTCAGTGGTACGTACAGTGGGTCGTCACACAGTCGTCTTCTTTTCGTAACACCTATACCGCAAGTCCTTGAACACGCCGTCCAGTTGGACCACTGCGACCACTGTCCATCAATGCGCTCGGGTATCGTATTATTGTTTATACACTTTCCGTACATGCACCACTGAAAGAAAAGGCCATTTGTACAAACACTGATAATCCACCTTTTAAAAAGCAGCAATGTTCGATCGTCGCTAAGGAGTTTCCTAAGAGCTGCTTTGCAGTTAAAAAAGGAGTTTAAACGCATCCAATATGGCAACGTGTTAAGTTTTTCATAAGGTTTTGACTCTAGCAGCGCTATTGAGCTCATTCATACTGACAAAGCAACATAAATAAGGGTATAACACATGACATATAACTTGCAAGAAAACCTTCACGACTTTGATCACGGCTCAACCATTTTATACCTTAGTTTTGAGGGAATAACATCGTTTGAATACGTTAAGGTAGACTGCTTGATAAAGTAGAAAACCTAGAAGCATGAACTGGGAAATAGTCGGATAAAGTCCCGAGTTTACAAAACGACGAAAACTAAAGATAATACTACAAACAACTAGTAATTGGTCAAACAATCCATAGAGCCATCAAATGTTACGCAAATAAGCTTTTATACAGCTACTGTA
This sequence comes from Rhopilema esculentum, assembly GCF_057945365.1. Taxonomy (NCBI): domain Eukaryota; kingdom Metazoa; phylum Cnidaria; class Scyphozoa; order Rhizostomeae; family Rhizostomatidae; genus Rhopilema; species Rhopilema esculentum. The sequence continues at coordinate 8,030,659 of NC_142834.1, read as the reverse complement.
AATTATTCTTCTGGAGTTCCCATCTACAGAAGGACACGTGGTAAAAGCAAAATGTTCTGAATTGTGCAAAATGTAAGAAAATTTGAGAATATTCTATATCTCTTTTTGACGTACTAGCAATTCTAAACAGTGAGGCTGGGCAAAATGATTGTCTCTTATGAGGTCTGATTTTTGTAACTTTTGCCCAGTAAGCAAGCATTCTTGCAAGCTAGACATCAGAGCAACCGGCAAGTTGTCTTAAAAATGCCTGAAGGTAGAAATGTCACCTAGAGGTGCAATAATAAGTTGAAACCACATAATTAAAGGGTTTAGAGAGCCAACATCCCCAAAGCCGCAAGATAAGACACAATATGGCATTGATGATACAATGTTGTAATGCCTTTTAATATCTTCATCCCTGGAAACAAAAGCTCGCCGGCATTGAATGTTTGATGGGCTGGACATGGCCAACACTGCATAGAGGCTGAGATTAAATATCAAATTTACAAGTTTGATTCTGGTTCACCGCTTAATGCCTCGAGCTTCACCTAGGGCTTGGGGAAAGACACGATCTGCAATTAAGATTTTCATCTAACAAGAATTTGGTACTGATCTTTGGATCAGCCTTTGAAACATGGGATTTGCCTGGGAACACAAGGCGACGACATCGCTGTAACCACAGGAATTCCCACGTTGGCGAAAAAGGTCAGGCTAAGTGACAAGGCTTCTCTCTGCAGCGCGTTTGATCCTGGGGTCTTGAGTTGTGGCAAAGGATCGTTACTACTACCAACTTTAATGGTAGGGCTTTATCACGATTGTCTGCTTTTACAAGTCTGCTAATTCAATAATCTTACATTTCATGTGAGGGTGAACTCTGGGGAAAACCACTTAATATGAAAATATTTTGACCAGCGAGAAACTTTTCTTTTAAAGTAAGATCAAGTGAAAGAGAAGTCCAGGCGCTATAATAAACGGCCTAAGGTTCCTTGCATTAAATCGCAAAAACCTAGGTACCGTACTGCCTTCAATTGAGTGTCCGTTCCTATTGGTTGCTACTTTTTAGCTCTAAGGATATCATAGAAGTACTGGAATACATAAATAATGTATAATAGATTGGAAGCTCACCTTGCCAGGCCCACAGGGGGTCCCTTTGGCAGCAGGATCAAGTTTAGTAACGCATTCATTGTCACTTTCAATAAAACACCACAATGTCTTGCACATATCAGTTGCCTTGCCAGTTGTCTAGTATTATAAAGAAAGGAGTCTTTAAATAAGTAACACTGTTATGGAACATGTGGCAATATAGATGATCGATATGTTCTAAGAAATGCAAAGATGGACGGAAAATAATCTCATAGATGAAAATATCTGCAAAAATGAAATCTGGTTTCGTAATATGAGCAAAATTTTCGATGCAACCAATACATTCTGTTGAAAGTTGAACTCAGGTTACGAAATTTGCATAAGGTCTAACCTTAAAGACTTTGCAGTGAGATGCAAACGGTCCGTATTGCTGCTTGCACTGTTCATCAGCACTGTAGATTGTACCAGGCAGTACAGCATTGAACATTTTATACTTTTGCCTGTAGTATCTCGAAGATTCTTCCTTTATGCAAGCGCTTTTGTACGAGCTGTCATATAAACATGGCATTGTAAGCCTTATTTCTGCAAGTTCATAGTTGCATAATTAGGAATCGTGTTGAATAAGAAATTTGATATTTAAATATAACTATGGCAGACCCTTTGAGACCGATGTCATTGGATTAAGTATACACGATCTATAAAATACATGGTATTGATGCTGATGAAACAAATACAGCAACTGATGCTTAAGACTTACTTCTTGACAAAATATTTGCAAGCCATTGGTTTTCTCGGTTTCCTCCTAATACCATAATAAACTCTAAATTTAATGAGGTGGTTGTTCTGGCGATGAAATCTGACCATTTGCTAATAGGTTTTAATACCAGGTGAAAATATCGGGTCATGGACATTACGAGACAAACCAACAATGGTTTATTCTAATTTACCTGAGAAAATCTTTGAGTTCTTCTTGGCTGCATTTCGACCACATGAGATCGCCATGACTTGCCTGTGGCCATGTTGGGGACATCATATGCGATATGCCGTTTGTTTGCCTTCTACACCGGTTTCCTTCTCTGTCATGTTGCATTCCAAGACTGCAAAAAAGCGATAAGGTAAATTCTCAACCAGATCAATATCGCCAAAATGAAGGTAGATGCAGGGATTAAAAAATGCGACAATGCCATGACTTTTAACGAAGGGGCAGGTTAGCAAAAACGAAACTTCAGAAACACGCCAAGACCATGCTTGTGAAACTAGCATTGCTGCTTTTTGCGAAAGATTTGACAGTTGAAATTAAAACGCTGGTGAGCGATAAGATACTGATCTAGACAACGACAAAAATACACAGACGCAAAGCTTCTAATTCTCTGACCTTAACTACTGCATGGTAGTCCCTTATATCCTAACATTAGCTGATAAATAGAATTATTTCGAGGAATATCTTATTGGTAAAAATAACGAAAATGTCACTAGCAGCCTCATTTGTGAGAGAATACAAAAATAAGTTTAAAAGTTGCAAGATGTAATTGTTAAGAGAGGGTGAGAAGGTCCATGTCAAAGTAAGGTCTTTTCCCACGCCATCGTGGTGATTTCTAATCACGTTGGCGTAACGTGCGCGTCCATTTTGTTTCATTCAGTGAACATTCAAAATGCACCAATTTCATTCACTTCATTTAAGTAAAGAAAGAAAAAATGACAGATGATCAACCAAATATGCTACTAGTAAATGTCAAATATCTTTGGTTCAACAACTTTCTTCTCCGGTTTCACAATCTATTAAGAAGGGCTATCATAGAGAGCAACTGTCCTCCAGAATGCTCGAGCCTGCGGCTTTTGAAAAAATCAGCTGACATGTCACTGTTCATCACTTCCTTGTGAGCTTTGATTAGAAAACTACAGAGTAGAAAGCTACTGCAACAGATTCGTATATAAGACAAGGTCAAAGGATTTAGCTGTTTAACACTAAACACCGCCTCGATAAGTAAATGAAGAGACTCTCAATGTACGGTAGACAGGAACCGTAAGGTGGCCGGCATTGCATTAAATGCCTCAGCTAAAATACGACTTTGCTCAGAATAGTTGTTTGGGCGTCAAAATACGAAACAAACCAGTGAAAGGGTTATGGTTAATAGACAGAATGTGGAGCAGATGTCTGCATTGCCTGGAGGTGCTGTGCTTCACGTTTACATGTTTGGTAACCGTTAGTTTTGAATTCTTTCTGATCTGACAAACCTGTAAAACACACAGCGGTCCTTCTGCTTGCTTAGGAATTGTGTTTCGATGCCGTTGAAGGCATGTATATATAAAATAGCCTCAGGCTATGCGACGAAGTCCTGATGAAATATCCTTTATAGTATTTAAAGGTATCATTTCACGAGAACGCGAAGTAATGCAAACACTTTTGCGGAATTTTGTGGGGTCTAAAAAATCAAACGAATGGTATGGTAGTTCGTGCCTATCACAAAGCAAATTAATCTTTTCCATGCATCGCCTAGCAACAGGAGAATTGAAATTTACAATAGGACGATACAGTACCTTGTGACCATAAACGAACTAATCCGAAAGGGATGTTGGTCAAATACCAGGGATCTATTTAAGATTAACTTTAAAATTTTTCGACATACTTTACAACGACATCGAGTTTATCGATCAATAACGATACACTCTGTATCGGTCCAAATTCCTCTAATGGAATGAGAAAGGCTTAAGTAAAATTGAGAATGAATTCTTGTAGTTCAATGTAGCTGAAATTTTAACGCTCTGTCGTCCATGGCAATCTAGTCTCGACACTATATCGAAAACCACGTCCCAGAATACCATGTTCCCTTGCTAACTTAAAATCTGGTGTATAAACGCACTTTAAACCCACTTCGCAAAGCAGGGACACGACGAAGGAGATTTAAGTCATGACATTGAAGAAACACAAGGTACATAATGAAAGGACATCTGCAAAAGCAAACAACTGCCAATTCGACGAAAAGTAACATTCTGGAACAAATCTTGATACAATGAAATGCACACACCAGGTCGTGGGATAGTCAACGCAGGAATAACAATGATTCTTTAAAATAGGCAAATGAATGTTGGATTAGTTCCACAGACCAGCGCAAGAAAGATAAGCGGTGAATAAATGCTTGGATTTCAGGGTGAAAAGGTCCTGGGATACTGCATTAAAATGATCATCCAAAACACTTGTTGGTAACTGAAAACAAGCTGAAAGTATTCAAGAACAAACTGTTCCTTGAAAAAGTGCACAAACAGTTTGTAAGCCGCGGCGCGGTTTAACGTAATGAGGAGCGAGAAGAATGCGGCTTGATCTGTTACGCCTTACAGTGAAGTGCACAAATCCATTCCCAGACATTTTCTTTTGCGTCTATAGGCAGGTAATTTCAATGCCTAGCACTTGCAAACAAATGCTGGGAAACACTACTGTTACGAATATGGCACATTACAGTATTACGTGATGAAAAAATCTGCCTCTGTCAGAAAAGGAGATTTTGAGGAGTTGTCCATAGCTGGATAACTTCAGGATCAAAGAGCTGACTATATAAGAATATGTTCCAATAAGCCAACAAAATCTAGTAGCACAATTTTACCTGCTTCGTGGGTAATTCTGTAAGATCTTTAAGACCACGATTACTTGAGATCGTTACATCTAATGCATATAAATGTACAAGCCTTTAATCGCAAAACTTTAAGGACGACATCATAAGTCAGTTGTCTGGGAGCTTCAGCTACTGTAAAATTACTTTAGAGCTATGTGACGTACGTTTTACAGCTCCTGTTCATATCAATGCGAAAAGAGAGGTTCGTTTTTGGATCAAATCTGAGAAATAGTCCTTGGAGCATGAGCTCTAAATCCACTTGCCTCAATTGACCTTAATAGTTGTCTGTCTGTGAATTGTTACTGCGATTTTTAAACCATCCATGTCTAATAACTAAAACAATTTTTTTCACAACAACAAATAGTGTGGAAATAATAAATTAGTTTTTCTATATCGTCTGAGAAAAGCTGGACAAAAAATTCTTTATCTTAGTTGAAGGTTTATTTCAACCGTAAGCCAAAACGCGGTTGTTTAGCGGCTGAGATGTCAGATATTCATCACAGTAAATCATTTAGTGCTTTTTTTTATCAGGAAATACCCGATCCAGAGCTTTTACCCTCAAAAAGGCTCAATTCCGACGTGATTGTTTGTCATTATTAATTCTGGCTGCTGAGGGTCTTGGGCTGCCCACAAGAATTTGTTGTTACCTGTTTTTACAAAGTAGTTTTTGCAGCTTTTTCTATCATTCATAACTCCTAATACAAACGTGGTAAATATGTCGGATGGAGAGCTTTTGGGCGTGTTTCATATCTTTCAAACCACATCGACTTTATGCAAAACCAAATATCGCTAGCTGATCATCTTTTCTTACAGGAATAAAACAAAAAACAGCAACTACAACAAACCTGTGACCGAGTTCATGGGCAATGGTGAAGGCCGTATTCAATCCGATATCTTCGATTACACTGCATCGTCTTCGAGGTTTGCAGACACCACCGATGTACGCCATTCCTAAAAACAAAGAACAGCAACTCAACTTTGTTGAAAGCAACAGGGGCGGTCTAGATTCTTTGAAAGTTTCTTTCTGATTTTGCGATAAAGCAAGCCTCGCTGTTGTTCAAACCAGGAAAAACACCTGCAAAACCTCCCCGAATCATTTTAACCTCTCCTGGATCGTGAAACTATAGATCGTGAAGAAGGATACACATTGCTACAGCTAAAAACTCTGCATAGACTTTAAAATTATGGAAATGTTATGCAATATGCATGGTGAAAAATGATTTTGCAGATGTGAAAAGTAATCCTAGTTTTAAAACATTTTAAACTTTATTCTCTCCACTTGTCTTGTGGCAACCTAAAATTTCAGCGAAAGAAACGTCAGGCATAAAGATTATATGGTACTCACAGTCTCGATCAAGACACTGAAATCAGTTCGAAAATCTATATCTTGTCGCATTGAAACTGATAAAATGAATTGAAAAAGGGAGCCAAACAAAAGTGGCTTATAATTTAAAATTTTAGGAAAACTAAAAGCTTACACGACTTACCTATAGTACCACAAGGTGCATCTCTATTGCTGCATAGATCTTTCCTAAAGGAAGCACAAAATTTCAAGAATGTAATGGCAAATATTTCTACAAATTCTGGCCACACACAGACAGATGTTAACGTCAAGATCAATTCTTTAACAGCACATTTCAGAAAATGATTGGCCGAGATTTTATTCGTGATTGAGGAAGATCTGCAATTTAACATTTGATCAGCTTAATGGAAAACAAAGTACAAAGATGTGATGTGGTTTCTTTAATAATAGTGCGATACCTTGTCAGCAATATTGCTGCATCATATTTGAGGATTCGATTGTTTTGTTGTCCAGAATACCAAACTCTGCTGTATTGCCATTCGCAAAAGCTTCTCAATGTCTTGTCACCATGGTGGGAAATCGTTAGCCCGTCCTAAAATTAAAAAATATACCTCGGTTCAAATATGTAACGACCAAGCTTTACAAACTTTTACGAACAATTTAATAATCATGATCGAGTGAAAGAGTTTCCATTTTGTATTTAAATCTATCAGAGCTTCAATTGTAAAAGTATTTTCAACTTGACCCTATAAACCAGATGATAAATTCTATAGACTTCTCGTGATGGCTGTTCTATCTTATCTTGCTGTACTATCTTATCTCAAAAATGAAGAAGCTCAAGAATGAATGAAAAATTTCAAAGAAGAATCTATTTTCTGTTAAGGAATCAAAGTAATAATGGTCGATTCAAAAATGCAACAATAACGTTATTGCTTTAATCAAACTAATATACAAGAAGTATTGCTCGTTACCTGGTCTTCACTGAGAAGAAGTATTTTTGCCACAACAATGTTCACATTGACTCCCAAGCTGGCATGTCTGTACATTTCTGCAACCTTTGAGAACAACAACATAACACTTTAATGATAAACCTTTTCACTTGTTAAAGAGTCAGACGAGATAAACAGGTCGATTTTAGTATGTAGTGTTATTTGTGTCTCAGTTTATTTTATCAAATGGACGCAATCGCAAATAGGACAAAAATATATCTACGCACAATATTCTGAGATCGAACGAAGGAGCATAAAGGTTCACATGTCACAGCCTAACGGTCTGAAATATATCCACTAAATGCAATCCATACTGGAACATTTCCGAATCATATCTGAATTAAGTCCAATTATTTAATACTATTAAAGAAACTGAGTTATACAGAATCTTGTTTCAAGAAGTCAGGGCATCCACGTAACACTTTTCTGATCACATTATTGGAATATGCTTAGCCATTGCGGTCGAGGCAATCAATCCTGTGCGGTAAGAAACCCAGGATCTGCGACCTTTAAGTTTGTTTCAGTTAAGAACGACGGTCAACTATACATTCATTTCATTACATTAACGGATGAACGTAAATAGCTTAATCTCAACAAAACATAGCTGATCCCCGTTTAGACAAGAGTTCCTTGGATCTGATCCAAAGGCAAACATTGGCTTTTTGGATCCACTGACAGTCTTTGCTATTAACAAATCGCTTTACAATTTCGTAGTCCATTCAAAGGTTGTAAATCACTTCAAGGAAAGGTCATGGAATCAGAAAAGTCAGTGTAAAGTTTCAGAGATACGCTTTATTTTATAAAATCGATCACCCTGATGACTGTATTTGCAGCATTGCCACATTTCAATATATTTATTATTTCATGGTGTATGTATTTCATGTGAGGACCAAGTACAGCCAACACCGTTTCATCACAGTAGCTTACGTAATCTTCCTCTTTTGTTTGGTAGAGAGCGTCCAAAACGAAACGCAGGTATCAATCGAGATTGGGGAAAACACAAAAATCCGTGGAAATCGACACATGGATTAGAGTAAAAATCAAACAATTCAAGGAAAACCGGTCTTACCGGACATAATCCTAAGCAAAACAAAGAACAAATTCAAATAATCCCAACATTCTCTAGCATTTAATGGATTATGTCTCGTGTATCAAATCATTCAGCAATAAAATTTTCTTCTAGTTCCTCATTTTGCTCATACGAAACTTTGAGCGACAGTCGATACAAAAACAGTTGATTTTGCAAACAGCTCATAATATTGAAGTGAAATCCATGGGAAATTCCATTTGGCTCTTTACATTTGTTGTCATTAAACCACAAATGGGTGCTCGCGACGTGTTAGGGCAAGCAGCTTACTTCTTTTGATAATGTAAATAAATGGGCACAAGGACCCTTTCTGATCGATAAATTCTTATGCTCATACAAACCACAGCAATGCTGGAGGTTTAATAAGTCCGCTTTATGACAAATTTGTCGATCTCAAGAACCATACTACACCTAGCTTGAAAAACAACAATCAACGAAAAGATCAGAAATGACCTAGATTTACTTTGTGAAATTTGATTTCTTCAAGCACAGCCCACAATTGTCAATCTGGACATTTTCCTCAAAGATGATGCCGTTAAAGACCGATAATAGATGAAGTGGTATTTACAGATCATAACATCTTAAGTGCTTCTTATGTCCACTTAAAGATGAAGCAGCCAGCAAGTTCAAGGCGTTTTTGCCCTTACGATCCAAAAAACTTGAATAAGACCCCAGCAACCAAAAAGCAGGCCATCGCTTCTACATCTTATATTCTTACTGGCACTATAACATAAAAATAATACTATAGAAACACTTTGCTACTTTTTGGCATTGAAATAAAGCTAGCGTTCGGGAACTGCACCATTTCTTGCTTAAATCTTAGCAGTTAGTTAAGGATTTTCAATAATACATGCTCTTAGGGTTGGTACAAAGAAGGAATATTACGCATAACGGGGAACTTGACTAAAGTCTGAAGGTTTAATAACTTCAGCGGGCTACATAAGGAGGGTTCTTGTCACGTCACAATGGTAGTGACGACCGTAAGACAATAAAGGGCACGTTTTGATCGGGGATAAAAGAAGATTTCTTACCATGTTCATCATTGTAAGGATGTATCCTTCTACAGACGCGTTACCGTGCACCGCAACCGTATCTTTGTCCGCAACGACAAAAACTTCAACGTCTGCACTTGGAATCTCGATTGCGTTTCGTTTCCTTTTCCTTCCAGTCTCGTTCTCTCGTTTCCCTGATACTTTGCTTGGCTTGCTCTCTTTGACCTTATACTTCACCGGATCAGGGTCTGTAATGGATAACATACAGTTGATAATTAACTCAAATTAGACTCTGACCAAGATTTTCTTTCTCTAGCTTTGCATGTCTGGCACGTAAATATCATTAAAGGAAATTGAGAACATCTAAGAAGACTTTTGCCGAAAACTGCCCCTCTAGCTCGAGGAACCTTGATTAAAAGCTAGCATGGTACACAACATCCTTAGAATTGATAGCTTGTCATTTACTTGCTGGGAAACGTTGACTATATACACCAAATAACAAAGAGACGCCAAACTTTCCTTGTTCCAACTTACGTTCGATCAAGAAGGCATCAAAATGCACATTTTAGACAAAATTCTTGACAATTATAATCTAAACGAAAAACCATTCCAGTGAAGGGGGCTGATGGATCTATCTTCTTTAATTTTCAACAAAAGCATTAGTGTATAGATCCCCTAAGCATATCTGAATGTGCATTGAGTAAATATGTATGGCCAAAAGCTTAAAAATCGCACAACGCAGATGGAATCAATTAGATTCGTGAAGCAAGGGAGGCTGCGAACCACAGATCCTTACGATTTACAGTTAAAAAGACAAGGCTACTTGACAAAAAATCAAATAAGGCTCCAAGAATATGAAGCAATATAGATATGAAGGTGTGCAGTGGAGGACAGCAAAAAAGTGGCCTGCGAGGATATGAATCCAAGATTCAGCATTTGGCAACTGTAATCCACAGTAATCCGATGAAGATCTTCAGAGGATAATGTCCCCTTTATGTACATATAGCCATGGTATATTAAATTAACTAAAGATGACCCGATGAATTGATGGTTCAAAAACGGCACAAGAGCGCTGATTTTATTTGATTGAAATGTTAACCCGAGTGACAAAAAACAAGGATCTTTTGATTTCAAACCGTTATAAAAATATTAACATAACTGAACTGCGGACAAAACATAAACCGCAGAGATTACTGCAAGAAAAGGCTCTCATACAAATGGCCTGATCTCTGACGATACGAGCATGAAATGGTTTACTGTTCACAGTCACCTATATTCGAGTTTCCCACTTCATTATGCAAAGTTCTTTAGTCGAGAAAATTAATTTACAAACGTTGAAATGATCCTTTTCTAACACAAGAGCTGCCCTGTCTAATCCACCTCAATGACAAAGGGATCGGCCACCAATAACTCCGGTAAAATCAAAAGTTTTCGACTCTGATAAGAAATTTTGAAAGGCAACACAGTTACACCCTCTGGCAAAATTACGATAGAGAGGAATGTGTACCCAAGGAAATGCAAACCAAGTTGACTGGGCAAATATGCATTTACTACAGCTTCAAAAGTAACCTCGCTTGATGGTCATTACATTCTTTTATTTCTGGAAACATAATGAACAAAGTTGGAGTTGATTTTCTAGTCAGGAGTGACCAACTAGCGTTTTAGGTTAATACTCTAGCATGCATAGCGCACGTACACCACTTCATAAATGCACGGTATAAACCATTCCACCATTACTTCCACCTTACGTTGTAAAACAGTCGTCCAAAACTACTACTTTTTTCCTTGCAAATTGCTCAGCATCACAAGCATCAATAGAATTCATTTTACAAACTTTTGCAGCGAAAACGAAATTATGGTAGATGTTTTGCCTCGTGGTAAGTCGGCGGCTGCTGAGGCAAACCCTCTGTGGAGGGGGCGTTGTCTTTCCATCCGGTTGGTGAGATTGAATTTCATTAGGGTTTCTATGCCAAAGTATGCCTTGGACCACACAGAAAATGCAGAGGGCAGCCCTATAAAATTTCATACCTTTCGAGTATCTTTACGTAGGAGAAACTACAAGGGAATGCAAACAGCAGCGATGCTGGTGTGTGTTACGTTGACCTCGAGGAATATTCTTACGCCGTAAGATCGATCGTAGATTTTTTTATTTTAGCCTTGTCATCACAGAAAACTAGCTATCTTCAAAACTATGCAAACAAAGGCATGGATTCTTTTGGCTAAAAGTGGTCATTCCTCAAGTAACATATTTCAGACCGTCTCATTAAATCTCAACGGGTAATCAAAAAAATCAGTTTTATCAATAAACTTGATACAACTACAACCGCACACTAAGTTCAACGACGTATCGATTGTTGTCTTCAGTCACGCAACATATAGAGAGGCTTGGCTATATCTTGTTGCAATATTGATACGAAGGCTGAACTGCAAGAGCTGCTAAAATAATCAACTCTCAAAACGAAGGTGAAAATTTAATCTTTTCAGATATGTTGAACTTGGAAATAGCAAAAACTTTTGAAGAACCTGGCTCTTTAGAAGTTTACAAATGAGGTCAACGATTAAAAGATTGGGCATTGAGCGACACTGCCCCATTCCTGCGGGGGTTTTTGAAAAAGTTTTAAGGATCATGTGGGTAAAAATCTCAAATGTTACATGCCTTAACGGGTATTCAGCATAATCGAAGCTCCTTGAAATAAATCTCCCTTATAAACTCGATAATGGAGTGTCGCTTCAATGAAGATGCTTTGAACAGTTACGAAGTACGAGAACGTGAGAAACTTGGGATATTGGCCGCAGGCTCGAGTGCAGCCTTTGCGATAGAATTACTGCAACCACAAAGACCATGCGGCAGTACCACATATCATAAAAAGACTCGTCAGATATCATAACATGTGCATTATTTCCACAAAACTGTTTCATAGCACATGCGATGGAATATAACGGGACTCTTATTGTGTGTAGATAGAGATCTGCTTTACAATTGAAAATTCAGTTGCAAAGGAAACTGCCTTTCTTTAGAAGAACAACAAAAATGACCAATGCCTGACCAGAGATCTGATAAGTGGACCGTTATGTCTAGAGAATCCTTATCCATTGCGATCCGTGCTTTGATTTTCATATCAATGGAATGTTGAATAAGTGAAGCTTAAGCTACTGTTGGCGAGATTCCGACTTTGTCAATTCACAATTCTTCTCTGGCTTGCGTGCAAGTGAGAGAAAAGTCATTGCAAGAAGAAATAGTTACAAATCAAAATTGCCTACAAACCGTTTTCAACTGCACATGATGAAGTTTCACTCTTTTCCTGTCGCCTCTCGTCGTTACTATTGTCAATGTTTGGCTGGTACACCAAATGCGGGAAAAAATATTTTGACAAGTTTCTCATTGGCTCGATTAGAAAGTTTCCTCTGATCGTCTTCACGAATCCTTTCTGCAAGTTAAATAAGAAAATAAATGATTGGATGATTCATAAATGCACTTCAAATTTTAAAACCAGAAATTGCGTATATCTCTAACATGAAGAGGCAACTTAGGGTACGATTGATCTACTGAAAAAGTATTTTTGTAATTTTTTTGCTAACCCCCTTTCGGTGACACTTTATAAAAATATTTAAGTCTCTTGAAAATTCTTTGAAATATTGCTGTATATTATGAAATGTGACCAGATGTAATTATAATCGGCGTAAATTTTACCCGAATAAGGCAGAAGGCGTTAGCAAATAATTTCTAACTGTGGGCTCCACCTAACGTCGGATTGCTCAGACAGCCTTCATGCCATACATGGAAATCCTTGGCGCATTTTTCCTGTCAGTTGCAATTCCAAATATTTACCTGGCTTTTGGTGGATTTTTTGCGCTATTTGATTTTTGTTTTCACTGTTTATGTTACACTCCATTGATATGGGTACAGCTCTAGGGATATTGTGTACAATTATATTGTGCTTCTTCTAAATGCCCCGCATTCCCAAGCCGTGCAGAACGATACTGCAAAGTCGGCCGAAGCCATGAATAGCGGAAAACCGAGGTGTACAAATAAAGGTAATTTTCGTATCAGACATGCTAAGTACTCTTTGATGTTGGATATTAAACGGTCATTGTGCAAGGAAGTGCGATTTGCACATTAACAATAGCAAAGCAACAATATGAGATAATACAGATCCACAAATACCCTAAGGCTTCCTGGGAGCCACGAACGCTCCAAAGCATCAACACTGATTTTCCAACACGGTCACTAACTTAAAAAAATGCAACAATTGCTTCGAATCGGGCATGCCCGCAGCTCACGGCCTGCCCTTGATCAGAACGGAAGAAAGCAAAGAATTCGATACATGAACAAAAACATAAAGCTTACCAGCCCATGACATGTGCTCAGGGCAGCGAGGGATTTCCTCTGTCTCAACACTGTTCCAACATAGTAGCAACCTTTTTTAACCTTTCCATCATTGTTATCAATAACCTTATGGTTCTCGTACTCTTCGGCATTGAAATTCGAGTTGACCAGCCTTCGGTTTCTTTTGAGCTCCAGAGTTTCTCTTCGACCATCAATGTTCAACTTCACATAAAACTTATCAGGAAGTTCCTCGGAGTCACCCCATGGAATTGTTTTGAAATTTGGGTAGTCGTACAAAGCCAATCGTGGGTATGCGATACTAAAATTGGCTATTTGCTTCACGAATGCCTCTGAAAACATAAATTAAACTACAACTGAAGCAAATTTATAAATCTCGTTACGAATATTAGATGGTGCCATGCAAAAGAAGACAGATAACAAGAAAATTGTCCACGTGAGGGGACAAAAATCGTCTAAAAACATATAATGTAGCTTTTATAAGAATTTCTATTTAAAAAGCATCAAACGATAACTAGTTCCGTGGTTAATATCGATTAAAAGAAATGCACAAAAAAAATCGCATTTCGTGTAGCAAAGTGGCTGGAAACAAGGTGGAAGTGGCAAAATTCAACAGCAAATAAAAACAAATGTTTGAATAAAAATAAATTTATTACCTTGCTCTGCATCTCTGAATATTTTTGCAGCCAGCGGCGAGAGGTAAGCCATAAATACCAGAAAAATCATCGAAAACTTTCCAAAATTCGCCATTGCTGCAGAAATTCGCCCTGACACAAACTCTGTGCTTGTCTTTATCAGACTGCTTCTTGACTTTATCGATCTGTCAGTGCGACTAAAACAGCCAAGCGATGCTCGAAACTTTATAGTCGACCGATGGCGGAAGGCCAGTGATGAATAACCCCGGAGCTCGAATGTGTGTCTTTAATAGCAGAGGTTTGAGTCGGCCCCAACTGCCTATTCAGAACGCACAATGCCTCTGGTGGTTGAATTGCTGTCTTCGGTCTCCTACCCTAACTTGGTTTATGGGCAGACTGATTACCCACTGTGATCAGAGATGTTAAGCTCACAGACAGTTTCCGCTGGGAGGTCGTATCAACACATATCAATCAACAGAGCTAAAACCACCACGTCAAATTCTAAGAGAAGTTGAATGTCCGAGATCGGGGGGATATCAGAAAGCAAACTACATTGCTCTGGAGTACACAGGAATTTGTGAATGAGAGAATTGTTCCCCATGTTTGATTCCACTAACAAAATTTACGAATGCCGCTCATTTTTCTTAGTTTTATTGCTTAAGCTTGTTTACAAGCCGTGCCTCTGCTTCTTACCTTCCGAGGGCATCGCCGGAAAAAGTCGACACAAAAAAACAATTAATGTTTATATTATTTAAAGACCGTTAGATTACAAATTCAACCAAAGTTTCATAATGAAATTACCTTCTGCACATCAGAGAGCGCACTTGGTTGCTTCTAGATCCAGTAAGGTAATCAACCCATGTTCATTATTTCGGGTTTCTGCTCGCCAAATTACCGATATTCCTAAGTTTGCGTTCCCAAAGCTAGGGCTCACCATAAAACGACTGTCTCTGAACATAGATTGTTGGTTCCGAAACTGGCCCTTCGCATAAAAAAGCAAAGGATGAAACGCTTTAGCTGAGCTCAAAACAAAAGCCCTGAATAGAAAATGAAACTAAAACATGCAGACTAAACAATTCTTTCCAGAGAGTTAAATATCGAAATATTTCTATCACAGATGCATGTAATACTTATATTTTCCTTATGAATTGGCACGGGATGAGTACCAGGCTTTTAATGAATTTTAGCACTTCTAATTTCTCAAACGTCCCTTAAATGCCAAGTGCTAAAGTACTTTTAAAAAACTCTAAGTTACATAAGATACAGATCTGTCGCAATGAGCTCTTATTTCTACTGTATATTTGTATTGAACTGGAAATAGGTGCCTCTTCATCTAAAACTAGCATTTCCATCGAATCATTAATAAAAAAATTTCGAGCAGGTTTTTAAGATTAAAGGGCGATAAGCACTTCAAGTTTGCACAAAAAATGCAAGCATCAAAATGTTTTACTAAAGTTGAAAGTATTTTAGGCATTATCCCTACAGCAATTAAGACGTTTCTATGGTTTGAAAAATAATTTTATTTGCTACAGTATGCATCACGATGAAATTCATTATTTAAACTCTACCCTTCAGTGGAATTAGTCTCTGCTTGACTATGTCAAAAATATTTTCCCAATATACGCTTATTAAGGGGGGGGGGGGGGAAACATAAACAAAGGGAAAACGTTACCTCTATTATATCTTTTCATTCCTTGATAGATGCATCTACATCATGAAAAATATTTTCTTGTTTTGTTAATTATTCAATTGTCTGGGCGTTCTAAATAATCGTAGTAGATGGTTAACATAGCCAATTTGCTTGACAGTTAAGATACATGTTTCAATGTTTCAGTTCTCTCTTTCAGTGAGTCCATCATCGACAGGCTATGAAAAGCAGGAAAAAAATTAACTAAAAGATCAGAATTGAAGATAATAAACGGAAAAACTGCGTTGGGAGATAAAGGACAGAGAAAATTGTCCAAAATGCAAACAAGATAAAAAAGGCAAATAGAGGATTGACGACACAGGCTCACCCCTCGGGGGTGTTCAATGAATTGCAATGTGACATTACAAAGATCCCTTTAATCTCAAAATTGATGTCCTCTTGTCACCAGTAAACATTTAAGAAAATTTCAAGATGCTTCTACGGATTTAGAGATCAGCTTACAGTTCACGTGCCTTACTACCGAAATAAACCACAATAATCGACACTCTTGTATTCACTAGTTAGGAAGCCAAAAAGGTACTTCCTATCGGTTAAAATGCTAAATGATCAGTTATGAATGAAACTGCGTCAGTAAAACAGATTTAACCACAATCCTGTCACTAGATTCAGTTGCCATGATGTAATAGTTAGGCTAACAGGACAGTGAAGTGTCTGTCCTTGTGTACTGCCTGCGATTATCACCGCTTGTCGTTTCATTGGGGTTGGGCGTTAATCCAAAAGGGGCGTTTAAAAAGAGGGTGTTTATAACGTAATTTCCACATGAACAGGTCATAGGAAATATGGTTGAAGCTTAAGTTTGAAATCATCAGCTATATCAAGTTTGTATTGCGATCTCATCAAAATTGAATGGATAGCATCTTGAAAGCAGTTTTTATATGAGAAATACTTTGAGAGCTTTTCCAAAACCAAAGCCAAAAATGATATGATAATGTAGCAGATTTGAATTAATTACAACAATGTGTGATGCCTGTTGCCAAACTCAAGTTGGCTACCCTTTTTTAAAAACCAAAAATGGACTAGAATATAACTGCATACTTCAAATGTCCATCTAACAAAAGGCCATCCTTCAAACGTCCTTATAGTCTCTTCAGTAAGTTTGCCTTCATTTAATGTGGTCGTTTAAAATGGGGCGTATTCCTGATGCAATGCCGGTCAATGATATATTGATATATTCTGATATATTTATGACTATAGATGACATATTCAAAATGCAACTAATAAATTGTGTTGAGACCCTAGACAATATATTGAGAACTTTAACATCGTGCTCTATTCGTTGTCACTAATTTTGTTCAGTTTGCAAATTGTGTCTTAGTTCTTCACTTCCCTTAAAATTGATGACATACAACAATCTGCCCCCTTTGACGAGGATATTTGAAACTCTAATAGAATTCAATAAATGAAATAACAAATAGGTATTCTTCCTTTAAAAATTAATGGAATCGAAAAAATCATACCTGTGCAATCAAAATTGTACCAAGATATGTACTTTTGTACCAATATCAGTATACTAAAAGGAAATAGCACTGGTATAAATAGAAAAGATATAGGCATAATATTACAAATATTTGATGTCGTTTAGGCAGAATGACATACGGATTATGGGCCACAAACAAACACACCAGAAAAATTGCCTTTATACATGATTGGTTATCTAAAAATCAATGGGAGACGGCAGACCTTTGATTGGTTTTTTAAGTTTAATTTTTCAATTAACTATATTTCTTAAGGGTTATCATAAGATAAAACGTCATTTTATCGTTAACAAACAAGGAAGCTCTCCTTGTGGCAAAAAAACCAGTATCGAATGCTGCTCTCTATCTGCTCGCTATTAGAGGCGCAGTGGGAGATACAGGACTTAGAAAAATGACATTTTATCATCACATCATCAACATAGCAGTAACACAAGAAGTTGGGCGAAACTTTAAGATTCCCAGCAACGTTAAAAAGATAGCCAGTATCAAAGATTTCTAGGTTTTTTGAAAGCTGTTTAGGAACTCCAAGACAGTAAATATAACCAAGCAATCATTGAACTGCCAATTAAGAACTGATGAAAATGAGGGGGGGGGGGTTCTTTTCATGGCATCTTTCAGCAAAAAGCAGTCTGGCCCATTGATGTGTTGCCATTATACGTAGGGCCTTTTAAAAGTTTTATATATTTGTTGATTTTTTCTCTGTTAATAAGTTTTTGTTTTTAAATTCAAGAAAGGAAAAAGTCGTTGGCCAGGTGTAGTTCTGTCATGAACTTTAAGTTTAGCTTCTCTTGAATCACTTTTTCATAACCATAGGCGTGGGCACATCACATTCCTCCATCCCGGCGGAAAAATTTCCCCCTTTTCTGTTGTGGTTTTCCAGTACATAATTTCCCCTAAGCATGTTGTTACAGGGCAGAATGTGGCATCTGTATTTGGCACTTATCATTGGAGCCACATTATCAGACTTACACATTTAAGATCGTTGTCCTTGTCTACATTAGGAGAATAAGTAAATTAAGCACGACAACGGTAATGATATTTTAGCATCTATGCATCTTCTGTAGACAAATCTTTTCCTGATTTCATTTTACATCATTTCTACATAAACAGTTTTATTGCGCCAAGTATGAGTTTAGAAGGTATCATGAAAAGAATTAGTCGTCAAATGGAACAATCAGAGGTGTTTTTGGGAATGGAACAACTCTGGCCGCATTTAAACATTCCTCGAGTGTCTGCTATGTTTTAAGCCAATTCAAATCTTAGCCGACGTCTGTTATTTGTGGCAAGCCGTAATTTGCATCCGATTGATGCTTAGGTTATCTTTACTTTGCTAAAACGAAAATCCCAGTATTTCTATATATACCCATCTGGTAAATTCAAAATGATTTGGGTATCTGTCGTTCTTACAGATATGAAAACATTGCTCAACTGAACGAGACAATGAATATGGAACTTAATAGTGTTTTGAGGGCTACAAGCTGTCTCTGAATGCTACAATGTCTTTAAACGTAATTGTGCCATCAACAAAACAAAAAGAAAAAAGCCAGCCAAATATAAGGAAAATTTATTTTTGAATATGCAAGATGTAACAATAGATATGTGGTCAAACTTACAGATTATCTTGGAATTCACATAGATAGTGATCTTAACTGGAAAGTTGAAATCTTGAAATCGAAATTCTATCCATAGAAACCAGTCAAACCACTGGTTTCTTGAAAGATGTAAAAAATCTGTTGCATTTTGTTACGCATAAGTACTTTAGATTCTGTTGCTGCGAAGGCTTCACAATCGAGCAACAAGAATGCTTATAAACTGCAGTTTTGAAGCTTTTGCTAGGCCATTCTTAATTTTTGTTTATTTTGAGACAACTCAAGAGTTTACCAATTTCAAAACTAACACCATGGTTTATAAAGCCCTGAATGATCTTACTCTTGCATATTTATCAGGCCTATTTATAAGAAAGTCAGCTGCGGGGTCTAGCCACTACCAGTACGGACTTGCAATTGCTTGATAATACACCTTTATGCACAAAAATGCCCTGCTTTCCAAGGGCCGCCGTGCTATCGTTTCTTATATTATCGCAATGAGTTTCCGAGAGCTCAACAGTGTCTTTTTGCGTCAAGGTGCGAATTGCTAGTTCTTTATTTAGTGTGCCATTTTGAATTCTTTTAAGCTATTTTCACCATATTGCAGAAAATAGTGCCAACTTGCTTTTTTGACGCATTCCAAACCCAAGAACGGTATTCACATAGACATACGAAAGGGATGAGCCTGCCAATGTAAAACGAGGCTTTTGTTACATTTGGAAAAGGATCCTAATTATGCAGGGAAGGGCCGAGAGCTGAAATTATGAGACTTTAAGGCGATATTGCATTGGTTAAAAAAGTGCTCCAAACAGTCATGAAAATGCTGTGATGCAGGGCATGAAGTCACCCTTTCAGTGCACAGTTGGTTTATTGCGCATGCCAACGAGATAACCACTTAGCTTGATATGCTTTGTACGATTTTTCGTAAACAAATGCTAGGAATGGTTTTCTTACACTCTCATCTCCCACAAAAACTCTTAATTTCAAAGCATACTTAACATATCACCGAGGAATTTCAGTAATTTTTAGAGTAGAAGCTAAGTCTGTCATTAATAACTTAGGCTTGGAAACTCTTGGTAATGATAAGAAATGGAATAATAAAGCACTCATCAATCATCTTGATTACTTGAAACTAAACGAGTGCATGGCTACAATACGGCTGTCTTCATCTGCCTACCGTATAGCAGATCAGACAAATCCCATTGAAGCTAAGAATAAAGATTCGTGTGCCTATGATATCGTCTAAGACCCCTGGCCTAAACGATTTAAGGCTAAAATATAATCTAGTTTTTGATCGAAACAACTTTAAAATCAGATGCCCTTGAACCGATTTGCTTTTTTACAATTAATATTTAGACCATTCACGATTAAGAAATGCAAACTTTAAGTAATTGTCAAACCTGCAAAACGCACAAAACGAGTCGAAGCACTAAACCTTGTCAGCCTTTTGTACTTCTTGCGGTGATTCCTGTTAATGTTGTTATCAACTAACTTCGTAAAGCCAAAAAATTGGAATTCGAAACTGCAGAAATATGAAACTGAATAAACTTAAATATTGAATGGAAACTACAAGAAATTCATGACTATTTTTCGAAATAAGGCCAAAATTCAAAGCCTGAAGTTATGAATTACAAGGTTTAGAGTGCAGCGTGTTTTATAAGCAAGCCAGAATATACTACGTCTCAATTTGTTATTATTAATGATGAAAGGAAGCAGGGAAGGAAAGAGATACACATTTAGCTTTGAATGAAGTATCAAGGAAGACGAGAGGGGAAGCAAGTCGCTTGGTAAAACAACCTCCTTTCAGATAAAATTTTAACAGGTAACTGTGTATTAGAGATTCGGAAACTGAGCTGTTTGAGAGGTGGGGCAAGGGTAGTTAATCTCAAGGGTGCAATGTTTGAATGATCTTTCTTTTCAGGCACGCCGGAGCTTGGAGAGGCTTGGGGGACCCTTCATTCTTTTGCTGAAGTATGATATCAAGGTTGCGACATCAAAGTGGCCAACTACAAAAGGAATGCCCCCCCCCCCCTCTAAAATGTGATCTAGTGTCTCCGCTCTTCTATTTCCTATACTAAAATACACCAGTCTTGTGGTAATTCCTCACATGAGTTCCAGCAAGGATGTGAATTATGGCTACAGGAAGAATATACAGGAAGCCAATAAAAAGTTTCACCAAGTTCTAGCTATCTACAAAGCTCTATATATCTAACTATTTGCCTAATGAAAGCAAATGATTTTGCAAGTGACCAAGTTCTTGTTCGACATAATTATTGGCAGGTGGTGTCAAAAGTGACATATGGGTTTTGGCTAGAACTGACTGAAAACTGATAACGATAATTGAAGGAAGTTGTTAAAATGATCAAACATTGACAAAATGATCGGAAAGTGATTGAAAATGACAATATAATGTTGTTAAACTGATTGAGAGGTGACAAAAAACTGTTGAAAGGTGACTGAAAATGTTGAAAATGGTGCATGAATACGACTTAAGGTGATTGAATTTTATTTAAAGCTGATTGAATTTGATTAAAAGCTGATTGAAATGCATCCAGTAAAAGAATAACTGCCTTAAAAAATTGTCAATTTACGTCATATCTTGGACCAAACACCAAGTTTTACATTCATGAAACTCAAGTCGACGTTACAAAACCAGCTATTGTGATAATGACGAGCATTGAATTGCATTATAATAAGTTGCAAATCCCTTATAGAGTTCTAAAGTGTGACGTCACCAAAAACCTATTCTTAGAATTTTTGAATCTTAATCACATAACATAAAAGATCTTTATGAAATGCTTCCACATATGCAAAATTAGTCAAATATGTCTAAAGTCAGTTAAGATATTGCCAATGAAAGATTTGAAATTTGCTAACGAATCACTGTTATCCTCGCTCTGTTCATAAAGTTATGAACAGAGACCAAAATATAGAGGTTTGATGGGGAAAATACCAATACACATGTGGTCATATCTCAGCCAATTTGTAACACATTAGACTGATTTTGCGTATTTAGAGGTATTTCATGATGCTCTTTCAGGCTGTGGGATCTAAATTCAAAAATTATAAAAATAGATTTTGTGACGTCATCACTTTAGAACTCTATTATCAAATCTCTTTTTAATCTTTAACGAAATTTTCAGGTCTTCCAAGTTTCGATTCATTCAGCCACAGGTTGTTGGAATGAACGTCCTGGTTTTGATTTGATGATGCACTTCCTCGAATTCCAGACAGAAAGAATGAAGAAGAATCTGATAACAGAACATATTAATGTTGTTGGCTGTGTGTTGAATATAAAACAGATTTGATCAATTCATGCACGTCGTGTTACATTAAAAAGGTTTAAATATGCTCAAGAGGATGATGACGATCATTCGGCTGAATGTGATAATGATAATTAGTGTCCTACGCTCGTACCAAGACGTCAAACAAAACATGTCTCTTTTTGGATTCAGATAATATCAGCCGCAAATCATATGCGATTCATCTAAGAAAAACCACAAGAATCCTTCAACAAAATCTTCCAACTTTGAACAGAATCTCACTGGCAATAAAAGGCTCTTTATATTTATCACAATGATTGACTATCATCATTACTTGTTGCTTGATCTTATTTATATGATTTGGGCATAAATTGGAATTTATTTGCATTAATTAGCATTTATGCCAGATAGAATTCCAAACGGCTTTCTAGTCCAGACGATAGAGTTATAGACCAGATAGAACCTTTACTTGAATAATATATCAAAGGCATACATTCAAATTGAAAAAATCACCAGCGCAAGAAAAAAACTAAATCATTGTTCGCTTATTCAACAAGGACGTCAAGCTGTTATGAAGAAAGCGCCACGAAATTTGCAACCATGACCTTCTAAATCATGTCACAAAAATTCGCCAACTTTGAAAAGTATTCAACAAAATTTGTAACGATTATTTGAAATCTATGCTAGGAATAAGTAAAATATCCGGATAGAAAAGTTAGCTAAATCTCTCAAAAGAAAAGATGCATTTCCAAACTTGGACCTGAGGGTTTATGTTAACCAAAGAGTCAATCAGGAGCTGATAATGTTTAAGAAAAAGTAGGATTTTCCCGTAGGCTAGAACACTATCTCTTATCTCGTCTGAATACAGACCATAGTTCCAAAACTTTGATAAAAGGTTCAGCAACAGAATAGCCATCGGTTTATCAAGCCTCTGGGATAATAAGAACATTGATTATGAGTTTAATCATGATCAATGAGAGATAAGGCTGGGCCTGTCTGGTTGCTATATCAATTCAATGTTTTTCTTTAGTTTGGAAGCTTAAATCTTTTTATCGGCTGTCACACTTCATATCACAACGTATATCCCATTCGTATTGCAAGTTTTGAACGGTAACATGTCGGCCAAAAAGCTCGGGGTTTTTGTTTACAGAAAGATCACATATGGAATTCAAAGGCAAAGGTCGACAGCTTTTGTACCAATGTTGTGTACTGAGTTGAGAGACTTTTTTATGATTTTTCTGCTCATACCTCCTTGTCGTGTTCTGTACAGTGAAGATATCGTCAACATCAACAACACCCCAAAACAGCCTTTCATGTTGTTATTATCAATATGAAGAAAATTTTCCCAACTTCATATCAATTAATTCAGCTTCTCCGACCTTTTCCTCTAAAAAACAGGGTGAAACAAATATCACATGGCGAAAATCTGAAAACCTGATTCGCCAACGTCGTTAAAAGCAGAAATCGCTGCAATCAACTGATTTCGAGCATTGCATCAATCCAAAAAATTCCCGAACGCTTTGCCTAGGTTATACAGTGGCATGAAATACCAAAGGAGAAGCAAAATGAGTTTGTTTTTATGAAAAAAAAATACTTGGGCCAGTTGGTCATCCGAGCTTTAATCTGTTTTAAACACTGGGCGAAAATATAAAATGGCATCATTCTACAGTCTGTCAATTTCAGAATGCTTGTCTGCGAAAACACTCTTTTTTTTATAAGAACAATTTTTTGTCAGCAAATTAAGGCTGTCTCACTCACTTTGTTGGCAAATGAGGCCTGAACACCTCCCTATAGCGAAAAAGCCAGCACTCGCACTGCCTACACCCTATTAGATTAAGAACAAATTAAGAACAATCCAGCCTCAGATTTTCGAAAAAATTAAGAACAGTCAGCCTGAACTTATATTTACTGGTTCTTATAAAAAGAGTGTACCTCGATTGATACTGAAGAAGCCTATGAGAACATACTAAAGGTAAATACCCAAAAGGCATTTTTACAAATTATGTTTTTATTCGGTAGAACGAGCTCTTAAGCCTGCAAGACAAATAAAAGGACAAAGATTTCAACTGTTTTAGCGTAGGTCTCTATCAGATTAAAGAAACAGACAGAGCAAGGATTTTGGTGCCACGAAGACGCGCCGCTGCCTTATTTATACAATCACTCTGATGTAGTAAAGAAAATAGTGGTCACGGGGCTGATGCCTGTTCAAAATTGCAGCCGTTTCCCTACACCTTTTCGCATAACGTCATACTCTTCCAAGACATTACACAGCCTTGCCCACTTAACTTATCCAAGAATCTATAACATGCTAGTGGGTTTAGGTGTCAATTGAGTAGAACAAGTGCGAATGAAACTAGTCAAACGAGGAGATATGGAAAGACATGACTGCAACAGAGCTAGCTTTTGTTATTTCATAGAAAGTATGATGTTGAATGGTCTTTCAACTTCAACAGTCTAATTCAGACGCTTTGCTAGTACACGATATCTCAATTACGGGATATTATCCATCGACCCACAGGTCTTATAGATTTAAATAAAGCGTCATTGTCTTCGAGTACAGTTGGGTTACTCAAATTGAAAACCAGCTTAGCAAGGGTTAGATCACCACATCTGATACTCCATTAGCACAAAGGAACAGTACGTTACAAGATGTCTTTTCCGTTAGAAATTGTTGCAAATCTCAGCAAAAATAGTTTCCTGAATGCAGCTACCATTAGCAACGAGCCTGAGCAAAACCATTCGTCGCTTTTATCAGTTTTTGTGGATACAGGCACAAATTCACTTGGCGAAACGAATTCACTTTGTTGGAACATCAAATTTATAACAAAATGCTTATGAGGAATTGGCAGTATCTGTAGCAAGCCTAAAACAATAGAATGCAACTCTGCCTGGAGAAAAATCAACTTTTTCAACTTTTCTTTGCAAAATAAAATGATGCTAATGTCGCCAAAGGCATTTTTTAATTTTCCAAACTTACCTCGTGAATAAGTCAAGATTCTTTAACATTACTTGAAATAACTTGAAATCCCTTTTGATCCCATTCCACGGTCCCCCAATTGTTATATGGGAATTTTCATAATCGTTCTACTCTACTCTAATTTGTTGATGTTTTGTGATATACCTGAGGCAAGGATAGGCCTTGCAGTAAGTTTCGTGGCAAATGGCAAAGATGGAATCAAGGGGCAACGGAACCAAGAAGAACTGGATTTAGAACTAGCTACTAATCGTAGCACCCAACTTGGGTCAAGGACAAGCAGGAAGAAGATTGATAAATATAGAAGGCAAAACAGTAGCAATTTTCAACTTATTTTAGATCTAAGTTTTGAAAGTAAACGAAGATAAGTACTACAAGCAAGGGTAATGCAACTGAGCTTAGCAGAGAAAAAATGAAGTTTATCAGACAATCTTCCCTGTGGACAGCCAAATTGTACTGGAAATCGAATCATTGAAATATGAAATCAAATTACATATGAAAGAAATCGCGAAAATTGGCTCCAATCGTGACAGGAAATTTGTTTAGCGGAATGGTAGACGCTGCAGATAGCATAAAAGAGCATGGTTGATTGGAGACAAAAATGTAACAATCACTGGAACAAGGCTTTGCATTCGCCGGCACGGTTGTCAGCTGCCACAATTTACTACAGCTCAAAGGCAGTTGTTGGTTGTTTTAGATAAAAGAATCAAATAGATCGGTTCCAATGTCATTATTGGCTTACGTTTGTCAATCGGGAGAGAAAGAAATACGGGATTGTTTCTCTTTGACCTTATGAAAAAGTCATTGGCGCACAAAGAGCTTCTCTCCTCAACAATCGCCCAACCTAACAAAAAATGTTTATTTAATTAATCCAAATAAATCAAGCAGCTAAAAAACTTTAAACCAACTTTGGCCTTTGATGAGTCTGCAAGGCCTCAAATCTTTTCAAAGTAAAAATTGTTTTGTGTAAGAAAACGGTACACGACATTTGGACATTAATCCGAAAAACGGTGCACATTTCGGCCATTGAAACAATCATCACAATCGACAAAAGTGGCTTTGGTAACATGACCGAACAAAGGTGCTAACAAAACTAAAGTCCAAGTTAACTACAGAGGCACACATTGATTGTTTGAATCAAGTAACGGTCAATGCTTGGGATTCGCTGTGTTCCACGCCCACTATATAGCTGATTGGGGTCTACCGCTTATTAGAAAACATTTGCCATAATATCAAACAGCTCCAGAGAATTGATTGAGTTTTATCTGAATCTTTTGAAAAAGGAAGGAAGCAGAGCTTCTTGAAACCCTGCCTCATTTTCAGATTGACAGAAGTGTAGAGATTTCACTATTCTTATTTATTTTAACAACGTCGGCAATTTCCCTGTTATAGATGGATTTCTTCATGAACCATCATAAAAATCACATGAATCTCGTCAAAACAAGTTAAGTAGCATGTATTCCAGTTTTACCCGAGCAAGTGACCAATAGAATCTTTTGAGAACAAGATCTGATGTTGCAGCATCGCTGCTTCAAACGATCAATGGCAACAAAAAAAGAAAAAACGGCGTGAAAAAGAAGAAAATGTCAATGTGAAAAAACAACTATTTGTGTGCTGATGGTAAACACAGATTTTTGGCATAATCGATTATAGTATTCCTTGTCTCTTTTGTAAAATTTCTTTTTCGTAGCCAGTGGCGGCGCCAGGTACTGCAGAGTGAGAGGGTAATGGGCGTGGCCATTGAGACCATGCACATTTTGCCTCGTTTCAGTGCTTTTTACCAGGCTAATTTTCCTTGAGAAATAGAATCTACTTGGCGCTTTTTGACCCTTTTTAGAAGAAATATGTAGACCATGTTTTGAAAAAAGTGACGGGGGGGGGGGGGGAAGGGGGTAATTACCCCATACCCCCTTGGCACCGCCACTGTTCGTAGCCAGTGTTCGTTTGGGGTCCGTCCAGCAGCCTTGTTACCGCGGTCTTTAAATTCTTTGCAAATGATGTCATAGTGATTCCATTCTTCTTTGTGAAGAACTTAGTAAGTCAGCCAAAACGAATGAAGAGAATTCAGAGTCAGGTTCTCCTGCTGCGTTATTCAATGACAACTTGAAACAGAAACAAGACTCGTTCAAAGTTTCTTATCAAAGTAAAATGTCAGTTTTGCTCGTCTTTGCTTTGCCTTCAATATTTAAAGCCATCTTTTCTACGAGGCAAACTCTTTATAGCAAAAATTTACTTCTTAACATCAACAGAATATCAATAAATGGCATATGAACAATATAAACAGCGAATGATCTTTGAAAAATATCACCAAAGAAATCGGATGGCCAGAGAACAATACATTCAGCTTGCATGGTTATAAAAAGACATTTTATTAGTTATTTATACTTTGTAGCCATATATTATGAGGATTACCCACTAAGAAACAAATTGTATGTCGTCCCCTTGTAGATATATAGGAAGTATGGCAAATGACTTTAAAAATGTCTGAACTTATTCACACCAATGTATGGTATGGTTGATGCACAATACAAATTCTTCATTCCATACATGAAGGATATCTCTCTTCAATAGGAGAATATATTTTGAGATAACATTTGTTGACTTGTGTCTAATGAATGTCATTCTCGATCAAGTGAGACTGACAATGAAGATGCATTGACTGTTGAATGTAGCAGGCCAAAGAGCGTCATACTCTTTGTAGAAAGGATTCGAAACTTAAACTCTTAAAAGATGAAAATATGGGTTCAGCTAAACAGGAAGTCGCAGGTCCTAAGGAAAGGCGTATAGGGATGGAAATGAGTCTCATTCTGACGACTGACGTTTCTCTTTTCCGATGCCATGACGTATATTGATGAAAATGTACTTCCATGTCTTTCGAGTGACGTGACATGGTTTGAGTGTAAACAGAAATGCTTTTTAATTCTGACGCCAAGAATAGTAAAACCTTGAAGAATTCGTGTTAACAGATAATTCCTAAATAAATTCTTCTCAAAGGTTATGTAAACGCACTGATCAGAAATAACTGGCGTGAATCAACTTTTAGAAAGGACTGGGAGTACTGCCAAGGATTCTTCTTCTGCTGAAGCATAATCTCTTTTTTTAGCTACGTGGAATTTAAGTATTGCATATCAAAATGAATCCCAAGACCGTCGACACGAGTGCATAGTAAATAATGAAAATTGATGCTGAAAGTGGGCATCAAAGTTTGACACTTTCCATTCATGGTGTCAAAAATAAACGGATTATAGAATCTTCATAGACTATGAATTGGAAGTTCTATTTAATGTTAATTTTCTGGTCAAAAATGCAAAGCGATACAGTTTACTGAAAATTTGGCATTTGGAATTAAGAAGCAATACCATCAGATAATTTTCAAATGCACTTCTATATGCAATATAGTTGGGGAAATATAGTCTAAATGTATCGATGAGAAGGTGAAATCTCAGTCTTAGATAAAAAAAGCCTGCACTAAGAATATTAAGGTTATGCTATCTGAAATTTCAACATGTCCCTTGAAAATGATGTCATTTTCTAAAGAAGAACTGAAATAAAATCCGATAGATGTATCGGAAAGGAAATTTTTTGCAACACAATTGTCGGACAACAATTCTGCCTCATGTGTTAACAGTTTTGTCAGCTGCTTTTAAAATTCAAAATGCTCTCATTCGAAGCTTAGAGTCAAAAATGTTTTTTAAATATTATCGTTTCGACGTATCAGCCACCTGAAAACTCGCACAATGATAGGAAAGATAATGTGCAAACACAATCCAAGACGATCCTTCGAGCTTATAGAAAATGCACAAAAATACACGTTTTCTCGTCTTTCCCTGCTTCTCCCTTAAATTGCTTAAAGAAGAATGTCAAGAGAGCCATCTCTGATCTACACTCTTTTTTTATAAGAACCAGTAAATTTAAGTTCAGGCTGACTGTTCTTAATTTTCTCGATAATCTGAGGCTGGATTCTTCTTAATTTGTTCTTAAATTAAGAGGGTGCAAGCAGTGCTATTGCTAGCTTTTTCGCTCTAAGGAGGTGTTCAGGCCTTATTTGCCAACAAAGTGCTGACAAATTTGAATATCCACCGAAAAAGCACCCACACATCGCTAAAAATACTCGATTTTGAGAAAAAACGTTGTTCAAAATTGTATTTTGCAGAAGCTCAGCCTCAGCTTGTTCTTAATTTACTTTTAACTTTTGACCAAAATTGAGGCTCATGTTCTTATAAAATTGTTCTTATAAAAAAAGAGTGTAACTGCTTTAATTCCTGTTCTGCTCAGTATTTGGCTTGGCGCCAAAAAAACTTACCAACCGTAAGATCATTTCTAGTCTGAACGAAATTAGGGGGAAAACGCGCACAAAGATTTTATCTACCACCTCAATACATTCAAGACGATCGAAACGATCTGGCTAATTACATGGAAACAAGACTTGGGATACGAACTTATGTATGGTCTTGGCTTTTTCCCTGTTGTTCCGTACTTTATCTTAGTTTGAGGGAGACACCGGGTTACGATAGTCGGCAGGTGAAAAAAATATATGCCAGGTAAATACTATTGGTATGAGATATACCTGATTTTGACACTTTAAAGTAGAAAACTACGTGCCCGAAGACGAAAATTATCCTTTTCAAGCGGACATACATGAGAAGAAAAATACCATCAAGGAGGAAAAACAAAATTCACGCACTGGTGGCAGACTAAGAGCCATAAATCTAAGATTAATACTTGAAATTAGGAGGAGAGAGGTGTCTAAATAGGACCTTAAGACATGCGGTAGATCCAGTTCAACAATAAGCCAGCTTATTTACTTCTTTCCGCAAAAAAGGCTAATAAAATTGAAGTAATACAGACATGCTGCTGACAAAGAAAGGACCAATGACAAGTCAGTAGTTGGCTATGGAGTGACATGTGAGACAATGCTCGACCATCATCATTAAAGCCATATCATACAGCATGTCGTTGGTATAACACGATGAAGATTGATGCTGATAACACCGAGCTTGTAAAAACAAATCAAAATTCATTTGTAAAAACGACCTCCAACATCTTCTTTCGTTTTGTTACAGAGATCAACGTCTCAATTAAAGCATTAGCTATGACACTCTGAAAACAGAAAATTGAAAATGAAACACGCTCAGCCAAGGCATATCGGGGACTGTAGTTTGATAGAAAAGAAGACTAGAGGGCTGACATGATTGGATAACATTTGGTATGGTGGATTTCTCTGGTATTTAGCACCAAAATGAAAATATACGACACTTTAGTAACACTTTTCAAAAAGATTGCTGCTGTACAAAAGTCATTGCAGGCAGCATTTTGAACAGCATCAACCTCGTCGCTGAGGAGAAATGGTCAAGGGATGGCCTAAGAAAGATTTTGGATATCCATCAAGCTTAACTTCCTCCAAAAGATACGCAAGACTGATTTCGAAGGGTGAAAGAAGCTTCCAAACGTTTTCAATTGCAAAAGTTATAATCAAAGTTATAATTGCAAAAAAGGCACTCTAATTGTAACTTAAGATTACATTTAAGTGCGTAACCCAATCAATAATTTTGTACACCAACATAAAAGGTGAGATCCTAAAAACTGCAGCCCCTGATTAAGGCAGTAAATAAAGTACATACATCTATAACACAGAAGAGCCATCTATGTAAAGCTAAGTAAAATTTAATGATAGTTCATCGATTCAGTTGGAAATGTTACTGGATAACAAGCATTCCCCAGGCCTCTTGAACTTGTGAGGTATTTGGTGTCAAAAGGGATTTGAAACTTCTGTGTTGAAAAGTTGCAGCAACAGTTTGGTTCCTAAAAGCTTTTTACCTAAGACGGTTGATGGCCATGGTTTTGTGGAACGCAGTGTCACTATTAGGTGCTGAAAATGATCTAAACCACTATAGCACTTTGGATGATAATTAATATATAGTTGTGGTTGTTAAGAATTTACCAAATGAGCTGGAGATTTCACGGGCAGCATGGGCCACCTCATTGCCACCCATGTTGTGGTAATTTCTGCCAATAAAGATTGCAAAGGAAAACTGCTATGGTCAGGATTTTGTTGTCACTGCCTACGCTGAAACCATCAATGGTTTTTGGCCTAAGCAGATCATAGCAACAACTTTGGACAGATTTATTAAGAACTAAGCAGAGCAGACCTTAAAATGACGCTGTTCTAAGAACAGCTTCAACTTTTTTTTATTCATCAGAAGGTGCTTACCTCCATTATAAATTACACAAAATTAAACTTGGACGGCTGAATTGATTAATAGATTGAGATCTCGACTAACAGGCAATTTCTGCTCACCATGAAATTGTCTGACCAAAAGACAATGATCTTTGACTCATAAAAAACCATAAACATAACATTTAACAACCTTCAATGGCTTTCTGTTACAACAACTACAGAGGAAACATTGTTGAGAATCAATGGATTTATTTGTTAACCAAAAACAGCTACAAGGTAAAATAGTGGTCTCACAAACTGCAGTAACTTGTTGATACTCCCATTTTTATCACCGCAGAGGTCTAAGCACAATTTGAACGAAAGAGACAAACGGTTGCTTTAAGGCACCACAGAGAAATCTGCTACCAATAAAGCTGTTTGGCGCGTAGACCAACTGGCAGCCATGACGGGAAGTTCAACCAGAGCAGGCTCACAGGCAACACAAACCTAAAGGATTAAAAGAGGACGGAATCCGGCATACTCAGCAATAAAAATTTCCAAAATCCGCCAAGCTAATTCTTTCATATATATTTTCTTAAATAGTGAGACATGAAGAGAAAAATTCAAAATGTCAACTTTAAAAAATTCGAAAATAAATCCCTGCTGTAACTATCACGATCTGTTAAGAAGAAGTAGTTTCGACATCTTAATAAGTTTCAAATAAATAAGTGCGTTATTATGTGAACTTTCATAGTAAGAAAGAAACATTGATTTTCTTGCCATAAAGGGAAGCTCAAAGAAGATGCAAATGAATAGGTGACGTAATAAAGTGGACTGGTATGGGCAAAACTTATGGCGTGAAGGTACAATGGCAGAAAATAAGATCCTACGGCGACGACATGGCTTAGTGAAAAAGCTCTCTTGCTGTGTAGTTAGAGTTTAAGGGAAAATTTATGAGAAAAGCTGCCTCTATGTATGGGCCAAAAAATGGCACTTTCTAAACATACAGGCATTCACTGAGATTAGATAAGTGTTGTATATGAAAGAAATTTTCTGGAGTCTTGCTACATTACTCTAGAAGTCATAGGTACTCATTCTGTGATCTAATATGTACGACTAGGCCATATCTGCCCACAAAAACATTTTACCAGGGTTCTCCTACTTGCTCTCTCACTTGTTTTTATTTCATTACACGATCAACCCCAAAACAAAATTTCATCTTTATGCGCAAAATCACATTTATATTAAAAAGGTTTAAAGCCCCATTACCGTGTGAGGTTTGAATGAAGGTTGTCCAAGCAACAATATAAACACCGTGAGAGTGAAAATACTATTTACTAAATTTGCTGTTTAGCATAGGTGGTCAGGTACACAAACATTGCTTGGAACAGTAAAAAATTAAAAAGCACGTCAAATTTGTTTGTCCCTTTGTCAAGGATTTAAGATAATCCGTTCATACAAAGCTGGCCAAGCTGGAATCTGCCGAATAACTATGGGTAACCGTATCTTGTTGAGCCGTATTAATTGGACATTAGTTCTTAATATATAAGCTTACTTCACTAATGAAACGTAGAACCTACGTGACGATTTGGTGTTTTGCTTTGACCATAATTGGGCAGTTCCAGTGCGAAATAACGACCACACCGGGACGATATCGCACTTTTTCTATATTGAAGTCAAATGAAAGCAAATATGAAAGGGATATTAAGTCTGGTGAGCCAGGGCTCCCCATTTCAAATCAAATTACGAGCATGTCTGGGCTTTTTGGTTCATCGCTCAAAATATTTATCGCAGGCCTTGGTCGCCATTTCATTATTTGCTAATTTGATGAACTTTCTCAGGAGCAAGATTAATCAACAGCGTCACGTAGGGACGTTACTTGTTTTGAACAGAGACATAAAAGCAGAACCAACTTTGACTTGAACTTATGACTGGAAAACAAGAATATAATTCTTCAAAGTTTTCGAGACTTGGGAAGACGGAGGGAAGGCAAACTTTTGAATACATAAACACGACACCAACCAAGCCACTAAATAAAATACTTAACGATATCAAAGCAACGGCCAAATAAATTCTTCAGATTTTCTCTCTATACCTTTTAAGTAGGAATCAATACTACTGTTGTAAAATTTCTCTGAACAACAGAGTTAAGTAAAGGTCGTGGATAATCTTTTAATTACAGAATGGAAGGGCGGTAGAAATATCCGCGAACGACATAATATGTCAAGGAGGTGTAGATGCTTTTGCGAAAGAGAATGTTGACTTGATGATGCAAATAAAAGTGAATCAGAAATATGTGCAATGGGATACATATGTTTTTTAAATATTACGATAGAAGAAAGTGATGTAAATCCCATTGAATGAAAGAAGGAAAGGAAGTGGTGTACAATGAAATGGCGGAAGATTGGTTGGAGAATGTGCTTAAGTACTAAATAGAGGGAAATGAAGGAGTTAATGTTTGTGACTAGTAACCTGATAGAAAGTAACAAAATAATTATAAATGTTTTCCAGTCTGCTGAAAATTTTTAACTGTTATATAGATATGGCTGTGTTGTCTATACTTTTAGAACTATAAGGTCAATCATCAGACAGCACCCAACCAAAATGATGCTAATTAGTTAGATTTGCCCCAGGTGACAAGTTGCCTATCATAGTTGTCAACCAAATGACATTGAAGGTGTCATGATTCTTGTATCAGAATTTCCTCAAAGGAATTTGAAATAAAGGAAACAAGACCAACCTGGTCTCTGGATAAATTCTTAGCTTGGACATCTTGAAGTGATGATGTTCCATATCAAATTGATACTACCTGAAATGTAAGTAACACACATTGTAAGGTACCAATATAATAAGACAGGTACCTGAGATAAATATTAATAAAAACTATCTTCTCCATAATTTAAATGTGCCATAGCAGCTCCATATTCATTCATTTCTACAACCAATTCTAGAAGTTTCGATAAAAGAATTGCAAGTTTTAAAATTTACAAGAAAAATAGCTCACTACCATGAGTTGGTTTGTGAAAACAATTTTTTTCTGCATTGTAAGTATCATGGTACAACAAACAGAATACTACACAACATCACCTGTATATCTTTTTAAAAAACCTAATACTAAAAATTTAGTTACAAAATATTCATATCACAACACCTAGAAAATTTATATGAATAAATGGAATTAACATATAAATATATTAATGAAATTTTCAGAACTGACATTGATTGCATCTTTTATTCATCAATGAAATGTAAATAAACAATATACAGGAAGATTTTCAGTGTATAAAAACCCACGGGACACTGGACAGACTTACAAAAAATAAGAAAATAGAAAAAGATGCCATAATCAAGGAATGACAATAAAAAATAAACAAACTTATCCCTTTCTGTTGGCTTACAACCAAACAAAAAATAAAAAATTCGATAACCTCAATTACATACTGCAGCATATTCCAAAAATATACAAAAAGTTAGTTACTCTCCCACCCTTGTGCAATGTATCAGCATGCTACTTACTTTTGTATATGTATGAGTATGCGGTACAAACTGGATGTTGAACGAATGATTTGTACACAAAATAGTGTGGCAATGACAAATGCGTTATCTTTTTTATCAAGTATGGAAAGGATTTTTCGAAGTTTCTTTTTTCAGGCCCGTAGCCAAGGGGTGGTATAGGGTGGCAAAGTCACCCAGGATCAAGAGAATACTTGCTGTTTGAAACCCCGATAATTTTGTCTCTAAATTTTTTAATGGCGTTTTTCGTCGACATCATTGGATTGCCATGACAATTTGAGTCAAGCTAATACTGACGGAAGGAGAATTGCTTATTGGGGGTCTCTTATTATCCATTTAGGACTTAAGATGGTGTCTGGTGATAAAAAAAATTTCGCTGCTTAGCAAAAACTTGAAAAGAAAAATTGCTGAAACGTCTGCGCGCAACATGGGCTTGTCTGCTTTGTTTAAAAACGGAGCTAGATTTTAAAAAATGTGTGGCCTACATACCTTCCAGCAAAAACACGTGGCTGTGGAGATTCCCGAAAACAAAGTTGCATTTGTTTCGTACAATTTTGTCATTTTATACTTCTGTTACGTTGCGTCATACTCTCTACATAAAAGATTTTTCAAGCCTCGATCTTGTTATCTGGAACAAGGCGTAGGTGCTAAAATATTTTGTTCATCTGCAATGTTTAGGATAGATGTTTATATAACAGCTGAACAGCTTAGGTTCATAATATTCCCGCCAGGCTCGAGTGAAAATAGAGATGAAACTGAGGCTAGGTTTATCAAAAGAGGCCAGGAGACGTTTCTTCGACTACAATCCCATAGAGTGTACAATCCCCACTGAAACTTCTTGCTCTAGAGTCAAATTCTTTTAGCAGAAACAAATGGCGAGAAAAATCAAATTTATTTTTCAAGACCTAGCAAGGCACTGTCATATGTGCAATTCTACGCCTAGCGATACAAAGATATGTAATTTTAATCACGAAAACGTGGACGCTTGCTCAATTTGGGCACCTTTTAAATAAAATATATTTGATCATGATTTAAAGTAAAATCTATTATTAAATTGCTGGTACCAATGCTTAGAAGACAAATCAATAAGCTACATTATTTTACTTTTAAAATTCTTGGTTCTTGAAACATAGTGTGACTGCCTTTGAATAGTTCTTTTGGCTGTGTACTAACAAAAGCATTGTACTTATTGTTATTAATTTGATAAATCTCTATTTCAGTGGCAAAGTGATAAAAATATTGGTAAAATTCCGTTTCAATCTTATCTTGAATTCTGAAGAAATTTTGAAGACCAGTTACAGACCCTGAAAGGGGAGTTGAAGAGGGCAGCTTTGGAATGGAGCAAATTTTGCAAACATAATTAAAAAGACTGGGTTTGAAGCGGACAAAAGTGAATTTGACTCCGTGACATAATTGATTAGCCCGAAGGAATGATGAAAAAGACGGTTCTTTCAGCCAAATAATTATTCGATAAATCAAAAGATAAAGTCTCAGCCTAGATTATAGAAGCCTGAACGTGTATGGAAAAGTATGTTAATATTTCCTTACGGCCATCTAGGCTGTCATATGTATGACAGACGTCAAGCTATATTGTATAACTGAGAAAACAGGACTCCCCAAGCTAAAATAAGGAAGAAAAGGACGCTAAGCCTGCTTTAAATTGACCTCAAGAAAGAGACGACAACCAAATTAAAGTGTCGATAAAAATTTTCAAGATGAAATTGATCGATCAATTGAGCTCTGGAACGAAAAGCAAGCGATTTTATTCTAAACATAAAAGATGAAAATCCAGAGGACAATTCTCATTGCATTTGCAAATGAGCTCAAAACCTGTGTGAATTACCAAAATGTCAAAACGCTTATGGTTTTGATTCTTTTAACAAACCAAATTTTTCGTGTTGAAAAATTCCTTTTGTTAAAGTACTATAAGAAAATTGGCAGTCTTCCACACTGATGAGATTCATCACTCTGTATTTGGTGCAGCTTTGTCTTAGAAACGGGGACTGTTCACACTATTTTCATGAATTTAGTTGCTTGGAGTACCTTTCTTACGGTACGATTGCGACAGCCCCTCATCCTGTCGCAGTCACACTTGAAAATAAAAACTAAAGATGAAATGGGATTGGCCATTGACACAACGCTAACAAACAAGACCACTGAGAAGTTACAGAGCCATTTGAGCACACGCGATTATCACATTCATTATTGTGATTTTAATACAAAACTACTGTTTAATTTGAAATGTCAAATCATCTCATCTAAATTCACAGGATGCATAACACCACTAAATTCATTACACTAGGTATTTACTAAGCAACGAGAAAGAACTCATGTAGCTGATGCCCTTCTTAAGATTATTTTTCTTTTTTAAAACAATCATTGCCCTTCATGTCGAAAAGATGCTCAATAATTTAGATAATAAAGCAAATATGCTGAAATGTATTTTAGAATTATGTATTTGCCTCCTGCTTCAGTTTACAAATCTGTTTTCAAGCTTCTGCTTCGGGACGATCACTGCCATTCAAAGAACTCTTCATGCAAGTTTTAGGGTTCGTGGTATTCCCAAAAGTCTCTCTCGTATCCTTCATACACATGATCTAGCAGAACTTTGCGTCTCTGTTCACAGTATCTGAAATGAAGAATAACCCCTTGGAAGAATGCAAAAAAGATTTAGCAAAACAAGCTTCTCTCTCGTTGGGGGCTTTTATTTAGAGTAAAGAATTTGCCTGAATTTGTCCAAACAAATGCCTTTAAGAATATTATAAACCTAAAAACGGATGTATTTTTCTCTTACATTTTCTATATATGTTTCTATATATATAGCTGTATTTTTCTATACTTATATATACACCTGATGATTGTTTACACATGAAACTCAGAGTTGTGTCACAATAGTTTGTTTATTTTAGTCTATACATATACATATATATATATATATAGATTCTCAATAAAAAACAACTTGTTTGACGTTTCGCTGTACGCTTCTCCAGAATAACTAACACATTTAGTTATTCTGAAGTGGGTATATCTATATATGTATATTTTGTGTAAGTTATTCTGAAGGCTTACAGCGAAACGTCAAGCAAGTTGTTTTTTTATTGAGAATCTATTTAACATTTTAAAAAACTTTAGAGTTAAGAGATATTGAATACATATATACAAATATATATATTCAATAGCTCTTATCTATATAGATTATATATAATCTATATAAATATATATATATGTATTCATTTACTGTGCCTTCAAGAAGTACTTTTCTTCCCTGAACATCCCAAAAAGCTTGTGTACATTATAAAGATTCTAAAATCAAACAGCCTACAATAGACTACTATTACACAAGACTTGACTTCGACAAATTTCCGTACTAGGCATAGGCCTACTGAAGACAAAAACAATCAAGTGATACCTATATTTGTCTTGCACTTTCTGCTTAATCTCTTGCGCTTCTTCTGAATTTATATCTCTTTCTAAGTACTCTGATAGCACCTCAGTGGCCATTTCGAGATCTCTTTGGTTGTCCTGACAAACAAAATGACGAACAAATTGCAAAAACAGGAAGTGAAAAAGACATTATAACTTTAAAAACTAACAAAAACTTCAGCCTATAGACCTGCATGGCGTATAAAGAAGCTGTACACGTAAGATTGGACGGGAAATAAGACCAATGAAAATATTAAATTACCCTACTCGAGGTTAACAAAATTTTCTTGGAGAAGAGATCAACTGAAAATGGGTGAGGATAGAAAACTTACACTACTGTGCAAGGGCAATAAACGTTCACTAAACTGTCATACGATCAAGTCCGAACGAGCACTAAGAAAGTGAAGGCTTAATTCCTCAAAAAGTGTCGGCCAGATAAGTGTTTTCTTCGTGTTTCAAATATATTTCAGATGACAAAAACATCTAAGAATAGTTCCAGGCAGTTGTGCTAATGACGAGGGACGATAAATCATTCAAAACGAGGGGAAACCACGAATGGAATAGGAATCTTATAACAAGTCACAGTAGCATGGAACATCCTTCATTATTACAACAAACATGCAATGATGATTTCTTATGGCTAGTGTGCAGATCACTGAAGCGCCAGACGTGAGCAAGATGCATTTCACAAATCGACACTCGTATCCATTTGCAAACATTGTGCAATGTCAAGTGCTGAACTAGACCAAAAAAGAAAGCTTGGGCGCTTTACTTCTACAGCCAATGGATTAACGAATTCGACTCAGCTGAACAATTGCTCAACAACTTGGTTCATTCCTGCCTATTGGACAAAATGGACGTTTAATGGAAACGCAGCCTCCGGCAAGTAGCAAGTTGCCCTGTTAATCCTAAGATATCAAAGGATCACCTAGAGACATGGTCTTTTGTCTACTAAGTAATTCTCCATTAAGATATTTAGTACGCCAAGACTTAAAAAAAGAGAATACGATTCGTTGCCTGTCAAGGGTTGGAAGCTAACCAGAGTCAAACCATGAAGCAAAGGAAAGCAATTAGTCTACAAAATACACGACACGTGGACCTACTGGCATTATCCTCAAGATTCTAAAGCTATTGTCTGCTTGTCTGTCAAATCACTTTCTATGTGCTTGAATTATGAATGTGAATTGTGAATAGAGGCATTTTTACAACAAATTCTTTAATATGTCTATGAATAATTTCATTATAACACAACTACGGCTTTCTTGGACGATTTACCTAAATGGCATAGCCAAACGACAAAATTGAGCAAGCAGCTGTCCGAACTTTTAACACCTTTTAATAAGCTAGAAAACAAATATTTGCCACAAAAAACAAAGGCGAAACTACTTTCATCTCTAGCTTGGGGTACGAGCTTTGAGGCAGAAAGGCTTAGTCCGGGAATCTCAAATTTACCAAACCACAAAGTCTTGATATCGTTGGGTTTGTGCAGCTAGTAAGGTAGGCTTATCAAGGGCAAATCAGAAGATCGTAGAAGGAAACAAATCAAC
Organism: Rhopilema esculentum; assembly: GCF_057945365.1. Taxonomy (NCBI): domain Eukaryota; kingdom Metazoa; phylum Cnidaria; class Scyphozoa; order Rhizostomeae; family Rhizostomatidae; genus Rhopilema; species Rhopilema esculentum. The sequence continues at coordinate 7,990,992 of NC_142834.1, read as the reverse complement.
CAACCTCAAATATTATTGAATGATTATTCTTTTTCAAATAAAATGCAAAAACATAGGTATATTTCAGCATATTTCTGCACTGGCACAAAACATCAACAGCTTGTTTTAGAAACTGAACCTAGAAAAAAACGAAATGTGAGCTGCAAAAGGGCAAAATATGAAAGATAGAATGATGTAAAAAATATGAAACCAGAATGAATAATAAAATTGGTTATACAAATAGTAATTTCTTTTGTTCAGTCATTTTTTTTCTATTTCATGAAAGTTAGTCACCAGATGCATACGAATTACAAAACTAGCCTTATTAAAGGAAATGTATCCTTATAAAAGGACTGCGTATACCCTACTTGTCAAGTAACATAAAAAGACGTCTTACACAAAACATCAATGCGATGCAAAACTGCTCACATAAAAAGCTAACTTGGGAGCAGGGTAGATAAACAGAACGACCGTAATGGCTGGGGCGGTGACATGAAAAATCACGTCTCTGAAAACCCTCGCAGAATTTCTTGATTTAGCTGGACACATTACCTTTAAGTTGCCGTTATCAAAAAGCGCGACAGTTCAACAACAAAGTAACTAATCTAACCATCTGAACTGGGCGTTTCCGCTTTGGCTCTAAAAATCTGGCTTTTAAGTTTAACTAGGAAGCAAAGCTGATCTCAAGCACCGAAACGAATCTACAACATTCTCGAACTACCCATGGACTGTAGACAGCCTGTAGTCTGTAGGCTAGCTGTATAAATGGAAAGGGGGAGTATTCTAACTCTTCTCAGAACTACGGTATATCGGAAGGTAGATGTCTTAATAATTGTGATTTTTTCTCTCTATTAAAATAGATAAAAAAATCTGGAGACAATAAAGCGTTGCCGATCACAACGAAGTGCAAACGCAAGGGACAAGAGCAAGGAAAAGTAGCTCTTAACCATCAGATCTGCAACGATTTCGAAGGCAAATTCACTTGATAGCAAGGAAAAAAGGCTTCTATGCGAAACCTGAAACACAGCGTGGGAGAAGTTCCGAAGATTAACATTATGTATCCAGGGATGATGATTAAGCGAGCGTGCTTCCAGGGATAATAAAAATTAACTTGGTTGCAATCGAGAAAGGTGAACAGAATGCCAATATGCGGCAGCCTTCAGTTTCTTAAGAAAGAATTGACACCAATAGATATGTTTTGTTGATCCATAGGGCATTCTTGGTTGGAATAATCTTGTATAAAAACACACAGGGAATATAATCGCTGCTAAAGAGTCAACAGACTGATTTGACAATACGGATCCGAAAATACAAGACCGTTGTCTGATGTTTTCTGTAAATTTTAAAGATAATCTGCTTCTTACTTGGCGAAATAATGTTTTGCAAGCAATAGAAGATATAATATTTAGGCATTCCTATTTTAACGCGCTCAAATCTACTAAATATAGACAGTAAATGTTTAACAAACAACAGATGTCTGGTACATATACACAGGCATAAAAAGCAGCTTAATTGGAAATTAAATGCTAACATATGAAAATAGCTGAAACCGCATGCATACGAGTGCACTGTCATCCTGCTGAACTTCAGAAATTCAATACAAACAAACTTCCCCATGAAGTCAAACTCAAGACCATAATCAAACATTATGATTTTGCGGTTTCATTGACATATCATTAATTGCATATTATTGTAATTGTCGTCAAATCTTTTAACCCACAAAATAAATTCTCGCGATAGAAAGCGTTACGTCTAAATGGAAGTCACAGCTGAACTCTACGAATCTACAATGAAGGATTGAACATGTCTATTCATTTGAATACCAGTCTGTTGACGTATGAAACAAAGAAGGAGAAATAAATAACATGGAGAAAAACCTAACATAAAAAAGTGCTCAATCTTTTTTGACAAGTCACTACCAAATGAATCATCATTTAAATACTGCTTCGGCCTACCTCGATCCAAGACATGTTATGTTGTTGCATTGAGTCCATTTTCAGCCTAATTTTTTCATATAACTGTATCAAATGAAAAACATACATTATTGAAATTAATTCTTCCTTTACTGATATATATATACTGGTACCAAAATGAAATCACCCAAAGCCAATCAAATGGATCAATCCATGGCATTCCACTGATCTAAATTAACTTCTGAGTTAATGAAGAAATGTATCCAGTGATAAATAGCTGAGCCTTCATGATCATCGTGACTGGAAAACTTCGAAAATTGTGAACTGATTTTGTTAGATAACTGCTTAAAACACCTACAGCCTAGCAGTAATTTGAATTTCATACCCTGGCGACAATATTGATCCCGGAAAAGGTGGGAGGATAAAGGTAATTTATAAATGTCTAGCTGAGATTGGGAAACTTTCAATGACCAATTGCATTAATAGACGGCAAATATCCCCTTCCCCAGATGTAGTCAGTCTGAAAATACGGTGAGATGTCATACATGAAGTAAAATCTGTTCTTCAAACAGAGCCTTTACCTTTTTCTCGAACTTTGCACTTTGAAGGTGATTCATATATCGATTACAATAAAACAAATATCTTTCTAACTTCGCACGAGACTTCTAGAAAGAGAATAGATAAGGAATTAATAGATATCTTCTTGAAATCAAAATAATAACATTGAAACGAAGTTGAATGGTATAATCTTAAGAGCTTTGTTGAGTCCGCTCTCCAAAAAAAGGAAAAACAAAAAACTATACAAAATAATAAACATGAATTTTAAGAGAAATCAGTGATCATTTAGAAGATAGCACGGAAAAACATAATCAAGTACTTTTCGTCCGACACTCCTCGGAGTATAAACGTCGGATTATAGTTCAATTAGATCAAAATAATTCCGGGGGGGGGGGGGGATGTATTGGTGTGCTTTGATTGGTGTCTTGTTTCTATCCAATCGGCGTGAACAGTTTTTGACCGCGGCTACAAAAGTCTCTCTCATTCCCAAAATCCAATTGTTTATTGCTAGTTATGTCAATCAAGAAAAAGATAATCAAAGAATTAAACTACAAAACCTAGGCATTGACAACAAAAATTGCTAGTGAATTCTTACAGCCTGGGCATCCCTGGCTGCTTGCGCTTCTTTTTCATCGTATCGATTACAATTGTACCTGCAAAGACAAAATCGCTCGCAGTATAGGAAATGCAAGGCTAATAAGCATGTATGTGCATAAAAGTTCGGTAGTTAGTCTATTTTCGTCTGCCTACACCATAGGTAAGCAGTCGGGCTTGTTCTACCAGATTCAAAGTTTCCAAATACTCAAATGCGTTATAGAATTTACTAGAAATAGACTATCCCCCAACTGCTCTCTTGCATCATAAATCTGCTTATTTCAACGAGTTAATTTCAAAGGTACCAAATCGATAAAAACGATATTTTCAAATACTATTATTTGCATCAAATACTTTATGCAGTAATATTTAGAGCCGTTCTTATGCTGAGTTCCAAATTAATAAAACTGAACTTAACGAACGATGTAATTTTTGACAAAGATCGCTGTTTCATTTCGGCATCAGTTTCTTCCAGTTCTACCTAACAAATTCTTTGTTATAGGAGACAAGGCATAAAAAATTAGATATTGTACTCTTGGCTAGCAAACAATTATTGGCCATATCGATTTTGAATTACCGTTGAGTAGAATACATCTGCTTTAATATGAAAGAAACCGAATAACAACAATTTTTGTGATTTCAGCAATGTCAAATCCACATACATAGATTAGCAGAAAGAATTTCGACAAATATTGCAACTCACCAGCTTGAGCCATGACTATCCCAAGGGCCTAAACATACCCAGCAGAAATCACACTAGAAAACGTAAAAACGAATAAAGTTTTCTTAAGAAGGGCTACAAAAAACAATTATTCAGAATCTAAACTAGCGTGACAGATTGAGACGTTACATAGTAGCTGGCCTACACAAGGACGATCCTGGATCAAACAGCAAGTTAATTTGCAAACAAATTCTTTCTAGCATTTAAGCCTAGTTTTGTCCAAAACTTGATGACAAAAGAATCCTACAGACGATTTTAATAACCCATATACTTCGCTCCCAGTTAAAACTCTATATATCATTTGAAAATCTACACATGACACAATAATTTCTAACGTTATATAAAATACGAGACGGAAAACATTCCTCTAATAAAAAATTCCTGTATGGGAATAATCCATTGGACATTTATTCAAGGTTTAATACCGTGACAGAATCTGCCGGTTGATACAAGAAACCATCACTGAGACAGCTTGTATTGTTGCTCATATCATTTTGCAACAACGAAATCAGCAAATATAAAATACCATTTAACATTAGAAGTATCCCGCTTCTTTAGGTTTAAAAATAGATCTTTAAAACAGTGAAAATGAAAGTACAAAGAAAAAAGTATAATACTGCAGGATGTTACATTGACGAAAAAAATGGATAGCAGGGGATTTCGTTAAGTCTAGCAAAGTCCAGAAAAAAGGATTCAATAAAAATTCAATTAACCTTGCAAGCAGAATTCCTGCAAACCATATGATTGCAACCGCCATTCTTTTCGATTGTCACGTGGCATTTCGGGCACTCCTAAAATGCAAAGCAAATGAATTGATTGCAAAGAAATGTATACAACACAAAACAGCCATGGGGCAGACAATTGAGCTTCCGATTGAAAGACAACAGATCTTCCAGGCGATTTGTTAGATAATCTTTCACAAATATGAGAAACAAATAGGATAAAATGAAGGATAACGAGCTTCAACCAAACGCCAAAGAATGATTTCAAGGCATCAAATGGTTTACTTAAGATCGAGTTTTTTCATATATGCATTGATTCTAATGAAATATTAATGCGTATGAAAGGGATAATGCGACGATATGAATAAAAAAGCGCTAGTTAACAGGTTTTGCATCTTACGGCTAATTTCGGAAGCTTTAATTAAAATTCGGCTCACTTGATTTCATATAAATAGCATTTCTTCGAAACACATGGTGAAACTTCGAGTAAATCACAATGTTAGCATTTTTAACATGCAGGTGACATAAAATATTGAAATCTTGCCATTCGAAATAAACCACAGGCCGACAATGTCTTCAAAAAGTCCAAAAACAACGTTTAATTCTTGCCATTTTTGCTGGCATTGTCAATTCCAACCACTGTACATTATCTTGAAAATTGTTTCAGCCAGTCAATTAATGATCCTTTTGCAACTGTAAAATTCTTTTTAAAAAACTCGTAATGTTAGATATTTGACTTCAAAAACAGCAATTAAGTCTATAGAAGGAAAACTTTCCATGAATAAAAAACAATGCCTAACTGAAGTCTGGGCACTTGGAAATGAGCAGCCAAGAGCGATCAAACGCGCAAAACGAGTAAAAAGACTAACTTATCATTTTTTTAAGAAAACCTACTATTGAAGATCAAAAAAGATCAAACTTGCTTTTTTCAATTGGTATGTTTTATGTTTTACCGTTTTTTTTTCAGTTTCATTCTACTTGCCTGTAGCTATTTTATTTTTAGATTATAAAAAATCAATTCGAAAGTTTGTAACCCTGGTTCCCTATAAACACCTTTGAATGGTGGGGTGACCGTGCATAAAGAGTGTAAAACAAAATTGAACAAGTGAAAAATTTCTACTGCCAAGAAGCATTTCTGGTATTAAAGAGCTCAACCAATTTTTTCTCGGCATATTGAGCCCGAACTACTTCGCAAAATTGTGCAAGTTGATCATCATGATCGTTAAAAAATGCTTTATGTATACGGGAAAAGGAACACTTTTTCAACACCTTTAAGTCTTGCAATGTATATTGTCTTTTGATTGTATAAAATGAAAATATTACTGGCACCGAGTGGTGAAATAAGGAGAGAAGTTATATCCAAATACTCGAGAGTTATGATTTTAGTGCGGCTGTATTATTGATTGGCCCGAGACTTATCACATGAAGTTATCTCGAAAGGTTTTGTGAGCAGATTCTACCAACGACCATCATCTGTACAATGGCTACCATTATCACATGATAATTTTGTGATCAAACCGAAAGCATTTGGATCATACTTTTATCATAAGGAGCTGGAACAGTGAAAATCTTTACCGTATGAAAATAAAAAAGGGTTTATAATAACGGTCAGGTTTCGACGTCAGTACATTAAAATAGAGGAACACATACTAAATTTTTCTAGAGAAATGCTACATAATTACTTTCGTATTGGCTGATATCCAGTTGGAAGTTTCACTATCATCGTCACATTTCTTTTGCCATTTTCGTAACCACTAAATGAAAGAGAAATCTTATAAAAACCTTACACAACTAGACAAATAAACTAACTCTGAGAACATGTTGAATTAGCAATGTTATAAAATGTATCTTGCTGGTATCTATCTCTAAAACACATTGTTTTTTCTAGGGTTCTTAAATGATCCAAGTCACTAATTGCCCAAAAGTTCACTCCACATTTGATCTAGTAAAAGTTCACTCCACATTGGTCGATAAACTTCGTCTACAGACAAAAGAAATAAACAGTAAATGAAGATTTTACGCTCGTAACTTCTAGAAGTTCTTAAAAAGCTAAAGTTTCTTACGTAAACAGTAAGAATTGTATTATCTGCAATGACCAAACATGATTTTGAATTACGTAATCACCATTCATTTTACGAATTGAAACACATGCAAACGCACTAACGTCATTCACGCCTCATATGAGTAATAGCTTTTTGGGTCTTTAATCGTAAATGGTTGACTAGAAAAACCAACAATCAAACCCATCTTTGCGCTTTGGTTAGATCATCATTGAGAAGGATAAACAACTCATTTCATTTACACCAAGCATGTAACGACTCATTATTAATAACGGTTAGTGTTGATAAAGACACTACTTGTTTAATGAGTCTATGACGTAGAGCCCACTGTCCTCTACAACTTATCAAGAATGTCTTGCTCTGGGCAGACTGATAATTTCCGTCTGCAAACTTCCCAAACCGCTGTGGTATTATAAGCAAATTGCATCTTTTACCCACTTAACACGAATTCATCAAAGGTGTCTGGTTTTCCATGACGATGACACCTGATAACTGATTGTGTAGATTAGAATTAATTGAGTACTGTGGTGTCTTTGGCAACTGGGCAATCGAAGGTTAACTACTCAGGGCAAATTGTCTACCAGGAAAAATACGACAGACGTATGGAAAGTTTTTATTGAACTTAAAATAAGCGCATAAAGGCAACAGTACTCTATGAAATACAGAAGAGCTCTGTGAAACGTAAAACTGTCATAGAGTCAGTGGAAATCGGCGCAAAGATTTAAAGCTGTGCTGAACCCTTTAATGGAGTGAAAAACCTTGTGCTTAAAAGCCAAAAAAACGTGACAGACCAAGAACTTTTTGATAGATTCCAAAAATTTTAAGACTTCAAACTTCACCGAAGAATCTGCAAACATTCAACAATCGCAGCGAATCGAAGTATTACTATTTTTCAACATTTGGTTCAATCAAAAGTAAGTTTAATTTTGCAAAGTTGTGTTTTATGTCGTTTGCTAATAGCAGGTGTCCCCCCTCCAAGCAGGTGTCCCCCCTCCAAGCAGGTGTCCCCCCTTCCAGCAGGTGTTCCCCCTCCCAGCAGGTGTTCCCCCTTCCAGCAGGTGCCTATAGCAGAGGCGCAGTTGAAGGTTAAAACAGCGACAATGCAAACGAAGATAAACAAATCTAAAAAGCTCATCATTTTTACAAGCTCTTTTTTAAATAGTGGTATAAAGATTAATTAGTGGAGAAGAGAAAATAAATATTTACAAAATTACCTTGCATTTGACTGGTTCATGAGTTGACTCACCGCAACCAAAACTAATGAAACATAAAAAAGGCTGCATGAAATTTCAACGCCCATCAACTATTCGTTGACAAGGCTTAGCAAAACAGGAGGTTTGAGCAATAAAATATTGGCAATAGTAAACAAAAGTTTTATACGAAACGCTTGAAAACCGTTCAATCTAAAATTTTTGATAACAATGCTTCTTAACAACGAAGTTACTAGTCCAGGCATAGTATGAAAAATTCGTTAGCTAGTAGTCATAAAAAGCATATTGGGTATTGCAAGGGAATTGTTCTACAAAGCATATCGGGTATTGCAAGGGAATTGTTCTAAAAAGCATATCGGGTATTGCAAGGGAATTGTTCTAAAAAGCATATCGGGTATTGCAAGGGAATTGTTCTAAAAAACATATTGGGTATTGCAAGGGAACTCTTCTAAAAAGCATATCGGGTATTGCAAGGGTATTGTTCTAAAAAGTATATTGGGTATTGCAAGGGAATTGTTCTAAAAAGCATATCGGGTATTGCAAGGAAATTGTTCTAAAAAGCATATTGGGTATTGCAAGGGAATTGTTCTAAAAAGCATATTGGGTATTGCAAGGGAATTGTTCTAAAAAGCATATTGGGTATTGCAAGGGAATTGTTCTAAAAAGCATATTGGGTATTGCAAGGGAATTGTTCTAAAAAGCATATCGGGTATTGCAAGGGAATTGTTCTAAAAAGCATATTGGGTATTGCAAGGGAATTGTTCTAAACAGCATATTGGGTATTGCAAGGGAATTGTTCTAAAAAGCATATCGGGTATTGCAAGGGAACTGTTCTAAAAAGCATATTGGGTATTGCAAGGGAATTGTTCTAAAAAGCATATCGGGTATTGCAAGGGAATTGTTCTAAACAGCATATTGGGTATTGCAAGGGAATTGTTCTAAAAGGCATATCGGGTATTGCAAGGGTATTGTTCTAAAAAGCATATTGGGTATTGCAAGGGAATTGTTTTAAAAAGCATATTGGGTATTGCAAAGGAATTGTTCTAAAAAGCATATCGGGTATTGCAAGGGAATTGTTCTAAAAAGCATATTGGGTATTGCAAGGGAATTGTTCTAAAAAGCATATTGGGTATTGCAAGGGAATTGTTCTAAAAAGCATATTGGGTATTGCAAGGGAATTGTTCTACAAAGCATATCGGGTATTGCAAGGGAATTGTTCTAAAAAGCATATCGGGTATTGCAAGGGAATTGTTCTAAAAAGCATATTGGGTATTGCAAGGGAATTGTTCTAAAAAGCATATTGGGTATTGCAAGGGAATTGTTCTAAAAAGCATATCGGGTATTGCAAGGGAATTGTTCTAAAAAGCATATCGGGTATTGCAAGGGAATTGTTCTAAAAAGCATATCGGGTATTGCAAGGGAATTGTTCTAAAAACATATCGGGTATTGCAAGGGAATTGTTCTAAAGATTCAGTTGTTTGCGGTAATCTGATCTGAAGAAATCTAGCAAGACTGTACATCTATTCCTAAAAAGGAACTTCCTTCTTTACACCTACGCTTCCCACATCATCATGAATAAAACCAAAAATAATACAGAAATGTAAGTAAAGACAGCGTGCAATCAAAGCTCTTTTCAAGATCTATAAACACTGAAGAATCCATGAAGGTACTACTTTCAAATCTACAATTTAATACTGGAAGACCACACAGAGGCCATATATTCATGCCATTTCATATCTAACATTGTCTAACTGAAGACAATCGCAAACAGAAAAAACAGCCACAAGATTATAGGAGAAGATAAATAATAGTTTTTGCTGGTGCGGCGAGATTGATAAGGCAATTTGCAGCACAACAAACTTATTTTTTTCAGTTTTGAAACCAACATAACAATAGACAATTTGGTATTGTAAAATACTAAAGCCTGAGGAGGATTCTGAGTTGGTTCTCTTTCTCGGTTTACCAAACTGCCTAATTTCATCTTGTCTAACTGTCACGCCAATAATGCAATAAGGATATCCTTATAAAATGACTTTGTTCTAATATTATTTTACGTGTTTCAATTACCTCAGGTGTTGTAGGTTTTAGGTCTATTTCTTCAAAAATTGGCTTCAAAGAAAGTGGCAGGCTAAGATTCCTTGTTTTTAAATAGCCAGATTGTCTTGCTGATGGTGCTATTTTGGATTAGCAGAAAGAGGCATTTAAACTTGAGTCTGATGAATGTGCTGCTATGATTGCAGTTGTTGAGAAAGAACAACGAGACTTACCAAAATGAGAATGAACACAAGCAATTGACCGTTCTAGCTACGTTGTAGGAAACTTTAACAGCATTCGTACAGTCGGGTGCCGGGCACCAGCGCATCAACCTATGGCTCTGAACAGAAATAAAGATATATTTAATCAACTATTTAGCAATTAACATATTGGAATCACTGAAAGTAGTCTATGAGGTGTATTGTAATTTTACAAATGTGGCAAGTAAACAAAAGGAAAGACAAACTGAGACATGGAGTTGGTTTATCAATTTCAATTCACAATTAACATTTACCAGCGTTGTGTTGTTTCTAGCACAAAAATGACGAATCGATAAAATTGCAAATAGCAAAAAATTATATAGTTATTATGACAAGGTGCAATGTTGGGAAAATTCTTATCCCGCCTACTTGGGTCTCACTAGACCAAGAGGAGGTGGCGCTAGGCAGGCCAGGTTGCCTTCAAGAATAGAAACGTATATCTGAAAATAAATCATGCTAGATTTCGGTTGTAATCTTCTTCCAAGTAAGCGGAATGAAATTTTCTTACAAAACAGGCCTTAACACGGTGTATGAAACAAAATATATTAACTGTAGAAGAATTACACTTGACTGCTTACTTGGACAAAGCTATCAGCAATTAGTTTGAGATACTTCGATTTAACTCGAATATCTTGTAGAACAGAGCTGAAAAAATAAAAAAATCAAACATGTTAAAAATTTGAGAGAAAATGTATTGTAGCTAATATCAAGCAACTCGCTTGACAGCCCCATTTAGAGCAACAGTAACCATTCACAATTTCCAGCAGAAAGAAAGAAAAAGACGTTGAACAAACATTGCTTTGAAAAGAGAACATTTAATCAGCTATACAATGGAAATATAGGATACACTAGTAGAAGGGCAACAGGGGAAACAAAAGAAAGTGGCAGCTACACGAAACTGTTGTTACATCATCGTCTTTGATGACATGTGGAAGAACTGATAGTAATAATTCGGCCTTAAGAAATTACACGATGAGGAAAAACTTCAGGAAATATTAAAGCATTCAAACGGTTTAAGTATACGAAGGAACATAAAATTTATACAAACCTAACAAAGTTCTCATCGACTAGAATGCTACAGTTTGTTGCAGGGCAAAATATGTGCTGTCCTATGTTCTCTTCAAGAATTTTTGTATTAAGGTACTCGTTCCAACAGAGCGTGCAGAACATATGGCCACACTCTAAACCTGCCATTGACTAAATAAATAAATATCATATGTTACTGCCACAACTTGACAACATTAAAATCGCTATTAAAACATTTGACGGGAAGATATCTCTTAAGTGATAGAAATCCTGGAATAAGAAAAAGATAAAATATTCTTTAATAATTCTGAAATCCTTACACGATATTTATTTCAATAACTCTGGTGGGCTGTTTGCAAATTTTCTATAAAAATGGTGTTTTCCTAATTCTTCATTCGGTTTTCGAAACTGATAAAAAACAAAGAATTTCTTGGCAGTAGGAGAATAGCTACGATATCGGCAGCATGAAGTTCTCAGTAGATCTACAGGCCGAACTCAAACATAAACTGACCTTCTTAGCATAAACTGTGTCGTAGCTCGACCTTCACGACAGGGGTGGGAAAGAAAAGTTCAAAAAACTGATGAAAAAGTTAATAATGAGTACTATTAAACTTCATTATCTCATTTTCATATTTTAGGTAATTATTCCTTGCGGGCCCAGGGCCTTGTACTATTAATTTAGGAATCTCTTAATTTAGACTGGAGCTCCGAGTTCCATTAGCACCTAATATCAGTGTTCGATGTTGTCGAACTAAGTTAAAGACTGAGGCTGCTTTTCCACTAGCCCGGGTTAAAACAAAAACGGGTTGAAGTGTATCTGTTATTGAAGTGAATCAATGGAACACCAGTTATTTAAATTTGTTTTAATCCGTCTTTGACGGTTTCCACGGTTTCGACTGAGCTGGGTTAAAATGTATACAGGTTGAAAACGTATGGTTATCTTTCTCCTTTTGTCCTTATAAAATTATAAACAGAAACCAAAGCACGCATAGTTGATGATGTTGTTATTGCTGTAAGTGGGTCAAAAGTTATCCGGGTTTGGCGATTCCACTAGCAAGCAGGTGAGTTAAAAGATACCCGGGTTAAAACTGATCAACTTTGAGACCCTTTTCTTGTTCGTCAAGTGGGTTAGTTGGAACGTAACGCGAAAAACGGATAACATTTAAGCCGTTTTTGTATTAACCCGTTTCTATTTTGTATTAATTGGAAATAAGCAACCTTTTAAAAACGGCGCAGGGATGCTGGAACGACAAAGGGGCAAGGGGGCAGGCTTGAGTAAAAGGGCATTTGAAAAATAATTCCCATCTACTAACAATTCTTTCGTAATTGTCACTTCGATATGATCTTCTGTAGGAATCACAGAAATTGGGTAACCTTTGGCATAAGATACTCTATTAAAGGTTTTGAGAAATCCGTCAAGAAAAAAGCAGGAAAGTCAGAATTTCGTATGAATCTTTTGATAACAGCAAAAACCGATGAGAAGGGCACCTCGATAAAAAGGGAACTTTGGCCCCCCTTGCCCCTCCTATCAAAAGGCAACAGGGGCGGTTGACCCACCGTGGCCCCTCCCGGCGTTTCTGAAAAATTCCACACAAAAAAACTGTAAAAATTTTGGGGGATCCAAATCTAAGGCTCTCTAGGGATCGTCGCGATGCTAGCTCTAGCAAAAATACATTCCAGGCTTGAAATTTGAGCGAATTGTCTAGTTTGCAACATTCATGTCCTTACACCAGTGTCTCTCGGTTTTTAAAGGTATATTTAATAGTCCATACATTAAAGCTGTCACATTCAGTCGATAAAAACAGGAATATTGAGAAAGACTCACGTTTTGCAATACTGGAGACAGGCAAATATCACAGTCGATTTTAGAATTCAAACGTCCACTGCCACTAACCGTCAACTGAAAGAAATATAACTTATAAATTAGGTGAGTTGTGCGTACTTCATTGACTTCAAAAGAATTTCACAATCACACCTTTCAAAAGCATTAATAAATACTTCACATCTATCTTCGTCTATCTTCCCCCTACTGCATTCGCCTATATCTAAGCCAAGCTTCAAATGATTTCTCAACCTAGAAAATTATCTTCATCTTATGATCATTTGGCCAAGAAGATTTTTGCATAAATTGACAGGTATTCAACCGTCTAAATGAGCCCAGAACTGGATTCTTAAGGTCTATGAGGTGAGGTCGTAAGAGAAACGCCTCACCCTTGACGAATTCTTATACCCAAACCCTTCGGCTTGCTTTTTTCCAGTTTTTCAAGAAACTATTTATTGTTTCATTAGATGTTAGCTGTAATCATAATATGTAGGTCTTTTTAATCTAAAATCGCATTCGGCAATGATGACCTAAAGGCTTGCTTTCTGTGCTTATCTTGCTATCGTTTATGGTTGGCATACCTATAAACTTCAGAGGTGGCTATTCGAACCATCACACTCATTTATGAAGCAGTTAGCCAGCTAATTGGCCCACTTGATAACTTATCTTTGATTTGGAAGCAACCCTTTCCTCTAGTAACATGCTTAAAAACGTCTTGAATTCTTGAGAAATAAATTTTGCTAGAACGGTTTGTTATATGACGGATCACAGAAATGCCAACTTAAAGACTCGCTAATATCAGCCTTTTCGACCTAAAAATCATCCGATGACTTTTGCCAAATTGCGGAAAATTCATCACTTTCGTTTATCGACACTTTCAAAGTGACAGTTTAGGCCGAAACTTTCGTATATGGGCTGAATTAAAACGGTTGCGTCGCTCACATCACAAGTACGAAAATGTGTTTCTGTTTTAAATACTAGCACAGAAGTGATGGGATGTACTAGAATATTAATTCAAAACGTCTTTGGTTAACCATTTGTTCTAATTTACGTGACGTTTTCGAAACCGAATACCACCTGGCTTTCAAAATGCCAAAACGGAAGAAATGATTCACTTAATAATAAGCAAATGCTAGTTGAAATAGATAAGATCATTAGCAGTAGAGGAAGAACCATTGGTTTGACAGGGTTGATGCAACCAGTGGCGGATTTAAGGGGGGCAACTAGGGCAGTTGCACCTCCCTCGACGAGTTGAAGCAAGTCTGGCGCCCTTTTTTGAAAATTGTGCGCCCCTTTTGAAGAACGAGAATCAGGTGAAAAAGTTTCTGAGACCGATAGGTTAATTTGCTTCAAGGATTACCTCAAAGTTATGTTTTTTATTATGAAAATGGATCTGAAATTGTTGTATACAGCGTACTCTTGTCACCAATTTTTGAAAAATTTTCAGCGCCTCCACTACCAACTGCCCCTTTTTCAAATTTGCTCTGAATCCGCCCCTGGATGCAACCTTGTTGCTTCATCTTGAGAGCAGTAATCTATAACCCTTTTAGGGATTGATATCTTAGAACGAGATTTAGAAAGTTCCTTATTTTTAATGAATTAAAACAATTAAAATACTTATCATTAATAAAATTATAGACAAAACAAAAATCTAGGGTGGCACGAAACTAAAAGTTTTCAGAAAACAGCGAAATCGTATTACTAAAGAAGTTTCTCTTCTGACCCTCCTCAAAGTATTATAGGACAGAATGGTTGTCGGAGAAAGGCAGTTTAGCTTAAATTATGTATGGATGATAACCAGAATGGCTATTGTTTTAGGCAGCCAATCATCTATGGCAATGCTATAAGCTGGGATCTTTACATACTGGGGACAAGTGGGGGGTCTAAGAAGAGTGGGGGGCTAAAACCGCATAAAGAGGCTTTACTGGTAGTTTATTACTTAGTATTTGGCATTTTTTGCAAAAAGTAGGGCTACAGCCCCCCAGCTCCCCTGCAATGTGGTGCCTGGGAGACCAGTCATATAATTACGATTCTTTGACCTTCATAGACCATATGTATATAAATCAGGAGAACATAATGTAGCTGTTAATCAGTCATTACATGTGCTGACCTTATTGGTTGAATTCCCTCTCAACTTAAGTGGGTTTATGACATGTGCCTCTTCAAAAAGCTTCTCCTGATCACCACTATAATATCTGAAAGAGAAAAAATTAAAAAAATTTTAGCAATCAATGATTGACATAAATACATCTTTAGTGTGATATTTTTTTCTTGTTGTATACATGCATGGGAAGAAAATGGCACAAATTACTCTTAGATATTTTTGTACAGCAGATTCTTGACAGCTACAAGAGTTACTTGTTTCTTATCAAAATCAAGGCAGCTGCTACACAAAACGACCTGCTGCCAAGCATTGCTACAAATTATTCAACAAAATGGTGATACAATAAAGGTTTCACCATTAGGCTAATCTAATTCATCTCTATCAATTGCACTCACTGGTTATTTTTCCAAACAAAACAGAAAATATCATACTCAGAATTCCCTTACATGTATCACATGAACATGTAGTCAGAATTCAGGCTCATTGATGCATCATACCTTTCAAGCAGTTTCTCCTTGTCCCATTTGAAATGTGTGAGGAGTATCCTTGCTGTTGCTGGAGATATCTAGAAGCAGTAAATATTCATTATATATAGACTTTATTAATCTGACCGGATAGGGAAAGAGCCTATACTCTTACATCTATATATAAGCCAATTTTGGATAAATTTATCTGTTTTTAAAATGGAGGATTGTTCTAAAATATTGTTTCAGATTGGATGGTCAAAATAATAGAAGAAAATCTATGACATCACAACCAAACTAATATTTACAACCTTCTTCCTTGGAATTTGATTTAAAACTCTTTCAACCTCAGAAAATGTTTGAAATTGTTTCTTATGAACAAAAATATTCTGGTATTTTTCTTAAAATTTTTGAAAAATGGAAATAACACGAATTTCTTTGATCACAACTACCTCCTATCAAAGATAAGTTGATCTATTTACATTGATAGCATTTTGTGACAAAAATGTACAAATAGCATCAAATTTCACTTTAATAATGTGATGATATATGTTGATGGAGATTGCTGTTATTTGTACATGAGAGAAAACTGAAGAGGGAGACAGAGATAGATCAGAATGAATCATAGAAGTCGTTGTTTAGTTGAATAGAAGAGTACTTGAAATTAAAAATTATTGAAAATGTTGAGAAATATTTAAAATTGTTTGTCTTTGTGTACCTTCCTGCATTTTCCCTTTATTTGGAAAGTGTAATATTAGTTTTCTAAATAAGATTTGCTTGTAGGAGCGGAAAAAGCAGTAGAAGACTAGCTAAGAAAAGAGCCATTGGCATGAGAAATGCAAAACTTGGAGGCACATAAAAAACTCTTTAACATGCAGCACTATCAAAAGCTAGCATTAATTAGAACCAATTAGCTATCACCTACAGGGACTCTAAGAAGAAAACTTACAGGAAATAAAATAATTTATCTGTTTATGTAACCAACATTTTTTCTGCAGGTGAGTAAACTGACATGCAACCAATTCAGTGTCAACAGCAATGATGAATCATGCTCTCTTGAGCTATTTAACAATCTTTCTGAAATATCCAATTCAAACAATAAATTTATATGCTTTGATATTAAATTTATCTAGATGATATTAAATAACCAGTTTCATGTGATTGCCCTGCTCATCAATTTACAGAACAACTTTTTTGAGCTATCAATAACGAAGAATCATTTTAAAAAATTAAAGCAACACTACATCAATCTCTTTAAACTTTATTAAAGCTTAGATCTGTATACAAGAAAAACTCAAGTTCTGTCAAAAGCAGCTTTAAATCTGAAAATGATTTACTGCCAGTCAATTATCCTTTTCAGATCTATCAGTATTCAATTGCTAATACTGTATTTTTTTTAAGGTCTATTTAGTATGGCGGTTTAGATGTCTTCATGTAAGTTCAAAGGAATTGTCACTTTTCCAATGGTATTATTCCTCTTATGTTGTATAGTTGTAAAGAAATTGAGAATACTTAAATGTGAGATTGATGTAAAATAAAATTCTAAGCAAGTATAAAAACTATCCATGGTAAATGATGTTGGAATTTTAGTAACTACCTATTTAAATTTTAGGAAGTAAGCTGATTATTATAGCTTTATTGTATATTAAAAAAGACCTCTATACTTCAAATTAAACTAAAAATAACTTACAGTACAAGGAGGCAAGTAACAGCCATTTTAGTAACTTATTTTTGAAGGGACAAATTTGATAAGCAGTTGCAAAAAATATCTAATAAATATGTGACACAAAAACCAAATGATCAAAAGTAAAATCTTCACCCTTCTCTAGTATCTTTTAAGCTGGATTTAAGAGCTTTCTCGATGTGGAAGAGGAAGATCAAAGTTCTTCAGGCTTATCATAGTCAGAAGTTTATCAGAGCAGATGTTTTCTGCAACAAGTATCTAAGCAAATAGCCAGTTTTGTTTAGTGAAAATTGGGTCATGAGCTAACCTTTCTAGACAGTTTCCATAAACAAACTTCAAAAACATAAACTGCACATTCAGACAATGATTCAAAGCTTGATCAAATTTGTTTAATTTAAAAAATGCACAACAATCTACTTATTTGGCAAGAAAATTAACTGAACAAATGCCAGCATTTGGGAAAACACCTGCATCATCCAGAGCAGTTTCTTGTCCCTTTCAAGATATTTTAGCAGATGTCTCCTTAACACAACAGCTAAAATAACTCTTCAAATTTAAGCAAATGCTGTCTAGATTGTATTTTGTAGAAGATAATTTTGAAATATCTTCCTATTGTTGACCAGGCTTATGTAAATGTGCTTCACCGAGGCTATCAAAATGATGTGAGTTTCATGAAGAAATTTACACTGGGAGAGAATATTTTCAGGTCATCAAGTATTAAAGAATCATAAATACACTCATTCTTTTTATAAGAAGCTGGCTTTAAAAAATGAGTACTGGACGGTCAGAAAAAATTAAGAAACTCCAGTACTCGAAGCAAAAAAATTAAGAAACTATAGAATTGTGATAAAACTGAGAACAACAAAACTTTGTAAAATCCAAGAACATGATTACCCTGTTGGCCTAGAATTTAAGACACAAGGGATAAAAACATACTTCCCATGATAAATAAGTCACAAACATTTCATAACATCATTCATGACATCATAATTAAGAAACTGTTAAGAAACAATAAGAATTGAAATATCCAGAACATTAAGAAACTGGATGACTCAGCATCAACCTTTGTTTCTTATAAAAAAAAATGAATGTACTTTCAATGAAAAAACAACTATTTAAAGACTAAAGACATATGCCAAGATATTACACCAAAGACAGCCTAATTCCTACAAGGAAAACATGGCAATGAGAAATATGAGAAAAGTGAAAGAAGGGGTTTACAAAAGTTGGATGGTGCAAATATTGGCATATTGGCAATAGTGTCAAAAAATTGTTGTGGTGAGAATAAATACGCCCCTGTGATCACTGATTTTAATTACTGATTAGATAGATAACTATTTTTCAATAATGAACGGAACAAATTACCCAACTGTTGAGCCATTAATCATAACAAATTTCCATCTAATTTTTACAGACCTCGCACCAAAAACATATTTTTTCAATTGAGATTTGAGATCATGTCCTAAAAAATTTACTGCATCGGAATTGCAAAACTGAAAAAATGCAGGCAGATCTGAACGAAAGAGAAAATTACACAAAATATTAGCTTAATTTAGTGTTAATATTGTAAGTGAGCATATCATAATTGGGTATATGCTATAAACGGTGCTCATACAGCAATCAAAAACCTAACGACAATTGAGATTATCTATACAATTTCTTATGAATAGTAAGTAAAAATCTGATTAATCTAAACAAAAATGTCTGTCCTAACGCCATTGATAAGTTGGCAAAGAGCGTTCGCGGCCTATTGTTTACTTGTCGCTGTAGTGGGCCTAAGGGAGAGACAAAACTAACCTGAAAAACGTTGTTAACGTCATCAATGCTTCTGTTCATAGTTGAAACAATAGACTCAGGAGTTAGACATTCATACTGAAAATCGTCATCATAAGATCTTTTTGCAGCCGGTTCCGAGGAATCAATATCATCGCCAAGGTAATCGTCATCTAGCTCATCGGAGGCCTCCTCGTCTTCGTCGTAAAAAAAATCATCATCTTCTGAGTCCATTGTAACAAAAGTTGGATAGGAGATTTAAATATTTACTAAATATCGATATCACTTCATATTAACAGCACATCCATAGAGAAACAGTAGTCATCAGGGGAATATTTTCCTTCGTTCATTACCTACTGTACTGCACACCAAGCTGCTTGTTTCCCATTTTCACAAGTAGAGGCAATTTGATTGGATATTGTATTATGACGTCATGGGAAGATTGGGCTCTAATCATGCAGAATTCATATAAAAGTTAAAACATCAGGATTCTGCTGTCCATAAATAGAGTCTGATGATAGATAAATTTGCATGCATAAGCTAAAATTTTCGCCAGTGAAGTGTCTTATATATTTCAAATTCAACTACAGCATGGGCTCTGATGCAGGTTGGAAAGTGGAAGGGCCAAGAGAAAATATAACAATCATAACAAAAGTTTTTAAAAAAGCTCTATTGTTTTGCAAAAAAGTGAGGGGGTCATGGCCCCCCCTGGCCCCCCCCTTTGTCGGAGGCCCTGTACAGGATTTGAAAATGACTGTTTGAAAAACTGCTGACTCTTTTGATCGCTAGGCTATGGGAGCATCAAGGGGCGCCTTGAAAATGTTTAGGGAGGGGGGCTTAGTATGGATCTTGTCCGAATTTTATTGCTTTATTGAATTAGAACTGTCTAAACTGAGCCTGGAATGCCATAAATGTTGCTAACTAAGAGGTTGCAGCCCTGCTAGCCCCCCCCCCCACGATTCACGTCAATACCAATGTTAATATCAACTAATTTCAAACAGGGTGAATATTCTTGAATTTCTTGAATTTATGTTAGCTGGAACCGTAAAAGCTTTGAAATTATTTGCAGTAATCTATGTGGCTACCATGATAAAGTTAGACTTAAAACGGTTGTTATCGATGTGTTTTACAAAAAAAAATTCAGTCGAAGATTCTATAAACGGCCAAAATGCTCCAAATTTAAAAAATACAAACAGATCTAGATGAAGTTGAAAAAAACATCTTAGTTTTATTGCCAATTATAACATTTTTCCCCAGTAAATATTGAAATGTACTCAGATCAGTGGAATGGAATAACTTTCATTTTTTAAAAATAGATATAATATTGAAGTATGTTACACACATGGCTGGAAGTTCAAAAGTAGAAACAAAAGAGAAAAATTGTTTTTAAGGCAAAAAGAGAACAATTTAGAGAACAGAAAAAGAAGCCACAAAGAAAAAGAACATACGATTTCCAGGCAAAAGCTTTAGGAAAAGCAAAGAGCTGTGCAAGATCAAAAAGTGCAGAAATTGAAACTGATCCTACAGGATTCAAAGAATTCAGCTGAATTGGCCTAACGAAATAGGAATAGCCTTCTCTGCCTTTGTCCAGAAATTCAAATGTATTGAAGTTAAAGAGCATGTGAGCAGATGCAAAATATTTGTTGACAAATATTTATGACTTGATAAGCGACATTCGGGTACCTTGAATTGAATTAGGGAGAATCTTTAGCAGAGGTATAGATGCTATGCCTTCTGCATCTTAACAAAAATAACTCGAAAATCATGTCTATGATATTAAAATATAAAGAACACTGTCAGCTACACAGTCTCTGTGGCCTACATTCATTACCTTCGAGTTGATAACATGCTTCACGTTTGTCAGAAAGCTGACAAAATTGTTTCCTTTTTTATTCATGGAACGTTTCATGGTACCTCTATGTTACGTATCTGTATTTGTATAAACATAAGATTGTTTAAGGTGACAATTTTGACCAATTGACAGTTTTGACTTATTCAAACATTGTCGTCTAATTTTAAATTGGTTTAAATTCAATCAGCAGTGGTACATCTGCTATGGCCAGCTAGATGAGACCAGAGCTTCTTCTCAGGAAAATTAGCTCAGTGGGCAAACCGTTGTTGTATAAAGGCAGGACAATAGCCTATTGTTTAAAACAATCGAAAGACGCTTGGGCTGCAGGGGAAATTGTCCTCTAGTTAGCGTGTTAAGAATGGCCCTTGAGGAGACAATGCATTCAAAGACATGGTGTGGATAAATGCATTCTATGGCATAGAATTCCGTGTTAATTTGCAAAGATGTCTTCTGTCAAGCTTTCCCTCAAGGACGTGTTTTTATCAAAAGTATATCTTTTTAAACCTACCACAAAGTGTAACTTCTCCAAACATAACAATGGAAGCCAATTGAACTGTGAAGAATTCAATTGTCAAAGCAAAAGATGGGACTCTAAGAGCAGTCTACTAAGCATAGGGAAAATTCGATTGCATATAAGGACAGAAATGACAGAGGAAACAAACCAAAAGGGGTTGTTGAATTTTAGAAATTAGAAAAATTACCTTTCTAGAAACAGTATGATGAAAAAGTGCGATGCAATTGAATGCTCGTAAGAGTTTATTTTCCCGAGTTTCTAGAGTACGTCATACGTAAAATTCATATTGTGCGTAGCAAATTGCCACTCCCATTTCCCGTCATCTTTTCTTTCTTTTCCAACAAAAGTTTTCAAGGCACGAAGGAAATGTCCATAGTGAGTATAAACGTTTTTCTGGACGCTGATATAAGCCATATTTTAGTATTGTAGACCATGTCACAGTATTGAGCCTTCTTACGCATCTTCTTGATTGACTTAAACTGAGTGATCAAAATCCTACCAGCTTTTGATGTCCATGGGCCTAACTGAATACATGTACTGTAATGTAGATAGCAATAGCAGACAAGAATAAGCACAAAAAGACAGCATATGTATATGGAAAAGCCTTTCGCACAGCAAAAGCCGTCCGTACATTGTGTCACAAAGACACAAAAAGAAAATAGAGCACATGTAACTGAAGTATAACCTCCGGCCGATACTCCTTAGGGTATACAGTAACGGATGTGCATTATTACCCAAAAGCTAAACGGAAACAGTGTCTATCTACCAGGGCCGGCGAAACGTATTTAAAAGTGGAGGGATCAAAATATCAAAGTCTTGAAATGGATCAGGAAAGAAAAAATTTTGGAATTACGGTGTCTTAGGGATGGCCAGAAACTCTATCTAAAATGGAGTTTGACTGAAGGAAAATCCGAGGCAATATATCTAAGCCTTTTTTAAAACAGTGAGGGGAGCATGGCTATTCGATAACCATCGTTGTTAAAATTTTAGCAGGATTCTCTTCAAAGACTTGATAACATTGTTTTCAGGATACATGTTTTTCTCGACATTAATTTCTTAAATTGGTTTTACATTAATTAAAATAGCTTCCCTTAACCCTCTCGCCAATATGCCGTTCAGAAAATCTAATGATAGGATAGGGTGATGTGCATCGGTTGAGATTCCTGAACGAATTCTGAATAGAAAGCACAACTATTTTTCATCACGTGTTAAAGAAATGAAATAACATCAGTCTTTGCAATATTCGAATAAACAAAATTTGGCTGGTTGTTAATTGATAAAGTGACTGAAGGCTTATAGCTTAAAAATATGGATTACAAGCACATTTAGTTAGCTTGGAGAAGCCCTCTGGCTTCCTAACAGTTTGGCGAGATAAAAAGGATCTTTGTCAGAGACTTTGTACCTGTCCTTTCAATGAGAAACAAAATAATTGGAAGGAAGGAAGTTGGACAATCTCACCTTTACGTGATCAATGCACAGATATTTCTTGTTAAGATGTTTTACAAGCTGATCAAATAGCTTTCATATTAAATTAATAAAAAATCCGACAACAAACGGGGTAAGTATGGAAAGAAATTAAATATTAATATGTGATAAATATCAAAAAAGAAAATTTCTAATATCGATGACTAAAATTATCGAGTAAACATCTTTAGCATCGACAAGGATTTCCACTTACATTGTAACTAGCCATTGATATAAATTATTCATTTAGATTAATCAGCGAAATAAGAAGAAGAACAAAGGTTTGCTAGGAACAGGCTGTACCCTCATTGTACAGTCCTCGTAAAAGGAAGTCGGATCAGAATAAAAGGAAAGCATTTCGCAAGACGCCATCTACATCGAGGCCATCTACAAGGGACTACATCGAGGTCATTCAAAGAAGGTATGCACAGTGTAGATACATCTTTAATTTCTTCACATGAATAAAATATTGCGACAATCAAAAAAGCTTTAATGTAAATTATTTAGAAAAAGTTTTACCAATTACTTTATTTGAAACTTTCTTTCAAATCAGAGACATTAAGGTTTTTGCAGTTAAGTTATGATCCTTGCAACTTGCATACTCATGTCCTAGGTATTTCTACTCTTGTAGGTCTGGCAAGGCAACTCAGAATGTTGAAAATAATCCTGATTAGCTTTATTCTGGTTGGAGGAAGAATCGAGTGCTCAGAAAACTTGTAAGTAAAGTGCTATCTTGTACTTTTGTCAAACGTGTTAGAAGTTTTTTTTCAACAGTCAACATTGTATTTCTAGTCCCTTGCTCTGTATCTTGTGTTTCCAGGTTTATAGTCTGATAAGGAAAATAGTGACCACAAGACCATTAGGAAGACCAAGATTTGACATAATTTAAGTTTTGATGTATGATAATAGTATAAAACCGAGTTATTACGTATGCTTTTATCTTTCTTGTTTTGAAAAGGTCGCCTCACGGTGAAATGAAGATATCAGAAAGTTCCACATTTCATCATGGAAGGAAATATAGTAAGTTTTAATTCACCAGGCAAGTTCTTTCCTCCCGGGTTTGCTGCGCGTGCGTATGGTCTTTACCAACAGCCAAATTAAGACGTTCCTGCCATCTACTGTTATGTTCTGATTTTCTTATGAATCTATTGCCAAAGCTCTTCGTAAAAACAGTTAACGATGTTACATGGTTTCATTTAGCTTATATGATTTGAAGAACTTTTTGAAAAGATTGGAAATGGAGATTTTGAGTCTTAGTATAGAAATATTAAAGATTTTTGTCATGCGGACACATTTCTTTTTGCAACCGTGCAAAATGCGATGTATTGCAAAGATTTTCCTTTGACTTCTAACGATCCTTTATGTTTTAGGCAATGCCTGCTCAGTATCCTTGCTCCATAAAACGGAAACAGCGTGTCAAAGAAGGCGGCACCTTGAGGTTGCAAAGTTGAAGCAATTTTACAAGATTTCAGAACCTGATAACGCAATGCCGTTGCCTCACCTAGATCAGCCGCTGCATGACACAATGGTTTATTTTATGACAGAGAAGTTTCATGCATATTGGTTTAATCTTTACTTCAATGTTCTTTCAAAGCAACTGAGAAACCTCGTTGGACCAATGGTTGAACTCAAATACAAGAATGCTCAATTTACAACTTTTCAAAACTACACTCAAGTTCATGAAGACTTTAGAAATTTGATTTTGGTAAGCATAAAAATTTCGCTTTTTTTATCATGCCCATTTTGGATTCCCGTTAGCTTTTTTGACAGAAGTTAAAGCAAGACTTGAAAAGACAACATTTAGCAAAGCTAGAATTTGAACGATTTCTTCGATGATACCTTCTAGAGTTTCAGTCATTTTAAACTTCAGTTTATTTTTCAGTTGGAAGTTCTCTTACATATAAAACATTTGGACGGAATGATGTTGCTTACTTATTTCTTCTACAAACTTCATTGTAAATGGCCTGCCTTAAACTATCCTCAAAACTTTTTTTTCCTTTCATATTTCAAAAAAGCATTTGCTGCCACGTTTTACACATAGTGATTGTCTATGATCTTCATGAAAGATTTTCAGATGCTTTCGTGATGGCATTTATCAAGCTATTTATCAAGAAGATGATAAGAAAAAGCAAGCAATTTGCCTTGAATAATAAAAAAACAAACTCTTTGTCTTACATCTCTCAAGGTATAAAGCCCTAGAATAAGGATGAAAAAATTATAGAAGAATCAGGAAGATAATTAAGATAAATATGATTTAGTTTCATACCCTTTCATCCTTATTTTATCTAAAGATGTTTGCTTAATTTAAACCCATTTGTTAAATTTAGAATTTCTCTCTTCATGTACATCAATTTATAATCATCATTGCTGACTTTTAGTGATTATTATATTTGCTATTGAAAACGTAAAACATGGCGGAACTAGAAATATTTCTTTGAATATACTGTAAAATTTTCTTGTAGAAAGCGACCTTTCCACTGCTGGATCAATACAAATTCCCCAGCAGCAGCTATGAGTATTTTACTTCTTTAACAAAAGATGAACGCTTCAAATCAGACAGATATTTTGCTGAACAAAGGCTAGCCGGCCTAAATCCTATGGTCTTAAGAAGAGTTGACTGGTATGGTATGTAACAATATCAACTTGTAACTTAGAAATGATAACGTTACATCATTGCAGATCAACAAAATCAACACTAAAAGTGATAGTTTAAAGTCACAACCACCATACAAACAAAATATGATGGTTTTTCGATTTTCAGTTTTTTATTGATATAAAGATTTCTTACATATAAAAACGACAGAGGTACAAAACTTTCAAGATACAAAAAAAAAACGAAAAATCAAGGCTGGCAATTTGTACAAAAGTTAACAGCGAAATTTTCAATTCAAAGTAGTATTATCATATTCAGCGCAAACTTCATTCAATGCAAAAATTCACACAATTTTACTGTATGTCAATTTTATTCAAAGTTTTGAGCCAACATTTTAAACCATCAGGGCAATATCAATCAAGCAATTAAACAATATAGATTCATATCATCTATCTTCCTTAAATTTTCTATTTCAACCCATTCATTTCATTCATTTTATTAAATTTGATTCGCTCCATAATATTTTATAGATTCCTGGTATGTCTAATCATTTTGATTATTTTAACTTTTCAATTTATAGTACGTTTTATGTATTGATTTAATTTCATTTTATACAATAAATCCATTTCGTTTAGTTAATTTTATTTGTCATTTTCCAATATCATTTTTTTAATGTTATGCATTCTATTTCATGACATAAAATTTGTTTATCTCATTTGTTCTATATGACTTATTTTATAAACTCAACTTTATTTCCTCCATTCTAATCAAATTAATTTTTTTATCAATTTTCTTCCTAACATTCTATTTATTATATTTGTTATATATAATATATTTTCTTTTATTATTCAAAATAAACAATCTTAATTCATTTCATTCTCTGTTTATTTCATATATTCAATTTTTATTACATATTTATTCAATTTAATTTAATTTATTGTACCTTGTATTATTTTTTCCTTTTTTAAAACAAATAATTATATCAAATATTCTTTGTTTTTTTAATTCTATTTTATTTATTGCATTTTATTTCATAAAACCTTTTTGTTTGATCTCTTATCTTATTATAAAATTTATCTATAATGCTCATTTTTATTTCTCTTTTTCTCTATTTTATGTTCCTTTTATTCATTATATTTTATATCTCTATTTGATATATTTACTATTCTTCACTTCAAGTAATCTTAAATTGCATTTCATTTTAAATTTCATCTTTTCGTTCTATTTTAATTCATTTTTCATCTTTGTGTAATTAATTTCATTCTAATTAGAAATAATCTATTTCATTTCATTTTATCATATTTTAAGATAAAAGAACATATAAAATAACAATTTATTTTAGATACACTTTTTTCTTTTTTTGGTTAAATTTTCAATTCTATTTCATACATATTTTCTTTGTCAATTTGATTTTTTAAGTATTCTTCTTTTCATTCGATGTATTTTGATTTTTCAAGTTTATCATAATTATTTCATTCATTTTTTATTTTTTCTAATAAAAATGTTCAATTCTTTTTGTTATGTTTTATTCAATCTATCTTATTCTAATTTATCGACTTTTATTCACTTTATTTCATTTATTTTATCCATTCATCTTATTTCATTTAATTTTCTTTTCATGCTTGTTTTTATATTTTTCGCATGTTTATTTTATTTCATATATCCTACCTTACTTTATTTCTTTTTCTTACACTATTTTGAATATTCTTTTTAATTTCTTCAGTGTTATTTATATTTAGAAATTTAAAACAGGGAAATATAAAATGAGTTTTGGGTTATTCTTTTTCATTTATTCGGTTTTTTCATAAAGTCTCATTTCTATTTTTATTCTTTTTCTTTCGCATTCATTGTAATTTTTAAATTTGTTTTTTTTTCTTCATATACCTTATTTCATTCTATGTTAATTTTCTAAGTTTACATATTCTATGCTGTTTTTTTCAATTTTTTCATGTTATTCATTCGTATTATTTCAATTTTATATTTAACTTATTCTGTTTGTTCAAAATACTATTTTCTTGAGATTATTTGCTTTTTCATTTAATCTACTCTCTTTCATTTGATTAAATTTTTCTATTCCATATACTCTATATTTTTAGTTCTTTTTATTTTGTTTTATTTTTAATAACATGTATTCTAAAACAATCTAGAAACTATAAAATATTGATATAAAATAAAATTTTTCTCCAAATAGTCTTTATTCTATTATTTTGATTTTTTGCTTTTCAATGCATCGTAATTCTATCATTGTAATTAGATTCCTTTTGTTTCATAATTCCATCATTGTAATTAGATTCCTTTTGTTTCATATGTTGCATATTATTTTATTCAGTCTATTTTGTTTTTTTTGCAAATTTTCTATCGTTTTTTATTAAATTTTATTCCTTAAATTTTATCTCATCCATCTTATCTTCATTTTTATATTCTATTTTGTTTTTTTCATTTTATTTTCATTTCATGTTTCTTTATGTTTCTTTTTCATTATATTCTAATTTGTTTATCTTATTTCATATTTTTTTATATTTATTTTACCTCATTTGCTTTATGATTAATATGTTTTTTGATTTTCTTTTTTTATTCTGTAATGCTCAATTCTTAATTTTTGAAAACACTATATAAGATATTTGAAACTTTGCTTCTTTGCTTTTAGTTGTTTGCGTTTTTAAGCACATAATCCTGAAAATTGGTTTGTCTGGATCTTTTTCAGGTACAAGGGGAACAAACTGGGAAAATCTCAAAAAACGTTTGGATTTTTCAAGAATTAACTGGGAAGCTGCAATTAGTTCAGTAACAGGACAAGATATATTGCTGGTTTGAGTTTTTTAATTTCTTGCTAGATTCTATGTAAGCAACTTTTCAATACCAAAAAAACATATCGCGAAAAAAGCTTTTTATCCGACACGAGGGAAATGGAAAATTTTTTTTTTTTGGATTATGGAAAAATACCTTTTGGTAATAAATTTACAATCTATGTTGTAAATGGGAGTGACCTCAGCATATGTAAAACTTTTGCGTTATAGATGTAATTAATTGCGTTTAGCTAAAATTAAATGAATATTATAGCGTATATAAATGCAAAAAAGAGAGAGTTTAGTTATAGAAAGTTGCTAACACATACAGGCACCTAAAGAATAGGGGTGTGGGTAGCGTGACGCCTCCCCCAAAGGTTAGAAAATCCAATTGCAGTTGGAAAACCTAAAAGTTCACTTGGAATTTTTTCTAACTATTATGACCAAATATGTGAATTTTATAGCTTAGGATTTTGGGATTTTTAATGTAAAAATCTAAGATCTTATTAAAATTCAAACTCTGGAACAACGAGTAGCCAATTCAATTGAAAACATTAAAGATCTTTCATTGCTAGAAATTCTCAACGGTTCTTAACGGGTGTATGCTAAGCTCCCCCTGCACTTTACAGACCTCCTTGAATCTTATCATAAATTGCTATGATAAATCTAAGAGAAGCTACAAGACATTGATCAAAGAAGCTGCAGCAGAAGTACTTGATCAAAGAAGAGTGTTTTATCTCACGAATCGGGCATATGCACTTGCCCTCAGATCACCCTTTTCAGTTTCAAAAAACAAAGGAACTTTAGCCCTCTGAAAATTGTAAAAAAATTTCCTTCGATCAAGAAATGGTCGAAAGATGAAATGGTCAATTCCTTGATGCTTCTATATCGTTAAAAAGATATTTTATATAAAACTGATCTGCAGAATTGCTGTTAATTGTCTTGAAATAATATTACTTTTTATCATGTGTAGCTGGTATAGCGTTGATGTTGCTTCATATCTTACGAAAAGATTAAATGTTCATGTTACTTTAATCAAAATTAATTATTAAGACTGATTATGTTGGTAATTATACAGAACCTAAAAATCTAGAATAAGCCATAAGGCTATTTCCAAATCAAATTAGTAGGTAAGATGAACAGGTCGAAAGAAAAAATTCATCAGGTAAAATTGGAATTTTCAACCTTCCACGACCCCCAAAAATTAGCCACTTGTTTACGTCCCTGAACACATAACATGATACATTGTATGACCGTAAAGATCAGCATGAAAAGTTGTCAATCGTAATCAGAAAAAAGAAGTTGAAAGGCAATTACTTCCTAATGAAACATCAATATTTGAATTTCTCTATCATTGCAGTCAATTCTAAGATCAATAGCCTTCTGAAAAGCAACTTGATCGATTGCACAATAAGTTAGAATAATACCTATCCTGATAATGACATTTATACTTTATCAGTCTCTTCTTGGCCTGACTACATTCATCGTTTTTTAATGTTTAGTCAGTTATGCAGCGACAAGTGTACGTTGCAGAATTTCCATTGCTGAAAGATATTCCAGCCATGAAAGATCTGCTTGCAAATGAGCGTCCAGGCATGAAGATGCGAGCACCATGTATGCCTATAGCAATGTTTGCAGTAAACAGAGAAGGGCAGTTCAAAGTGGTTGCCATTCAAAATGACACAAAGCCAGGTAAAAGGGACACCATTTAAGTGTAATGTCTGACAAGCTCTTGACAAAATCTCTTTCATTTCACTAATATTCATTTTTAACCTGCAAATGATATATTGAGAAATGTTGCTTAAGCAAAAGTTTGCTAGGAATTAATGGCAGAAATGGGAGGAGGGGGCTGTAGTTTTCATATACTGCCAGCTCGGCTTGACTTGGTAAGATTACCCTAGATGAAGTAGAAATAGAAATGTCATTCAAAGAACAATCTGATTGTAACCCCACTTTCAAAACAAAAAACCTTCGTTTCCTCTATTGGTAGCAGGGCTATGAGAGTGAAACTGTTAGGCCGATGATACGCACAAATGAATGATGAAGAACTAGGTTAGGCTATCATTGTAACACTCTATACTAAAATTGACAATGATTGTGCTGTCATCAAAACGAAAGTAAATGCAAGGAAGGATTTTCCTACAACCCACGATACCAAAAGTTTTCAAGGAAAGATCCCTTTCCATTATTTCAGGTGCAACTGTTTTCACGCCAGAAGATGGAATCATGTGGGATCTAGTCAAAGCACAATTCCAAGAAACCGACCTTTTCTATGGCCAAGTGTACGAACATCTTTTACGCACCCACATGCGAATGGAGCCTATCTGCATATCGATGCACCGGCATCTATCCAGCCTTCATCCAATTCACCAGATATTAAAGTTTCACTGTCGAGGCTTGATACCCCTCAACGCACAGGGCAAGGTGACGTTGCTTGATGCGCCTCAGACTGTCAGAAGCTTATTTTCGAGAGGCAACAAAGGAGCAATTGCGCTGCTTTATAAGGGATTTCAAACAATGAAATGGAACGATATTGACCTTGAAGAGAATATAAAGGTATTAGAACCGTCTTCAAAGATTGATTTAAAACTTGCATCTTTTTCTCTTATTGTTGATTGATTTCGTTGAAACGTTGCAGTAAAGTATCCTTGACAGTGAACAATCCTTAAAACTGAAGCGAATTTATTAAGTCTTGTTTTAACTATCTTACGAAATGACATACTTCAAACCAATGCAATGCATTTTACAGCAGAATTACGTTGCTTATGCCCAAAAAAGAAATCCTGTTTCTATAGGTGTCATTTCCAGTTTTACTATCAGTGTCAAGTGAAGGATACCTAAAGGCCTAGAAGAAAACCTCACATAAGGTCCCCTCTTAGAATAATAACATCTAATAAAAAAGAGCATTCTAATAAGTACATATACACAGAAGATTACTTTAGAAAGTATTGTGGCATTAAAGGCAGACTTTTTAAAAAAACGTCAAATGACGTGCTATGACTTAATATATCTGACGTTGTCAAATATTCTCATTATTATGAATGATATGCATGTTTTTCGATGATGTTTTTGCATTTGTCATTTTAGGATCGAGGAATGGAGGACACCAAAATGTTACCCTATTATCCATACCGGGATGATGGAAGGCTTGTTAACAAAGTGCTAGAACAATTTACAAAAAAGCTTATTAATATGTAAGTTTTGGTAATCTGCGAAAGTAAATTTGATATTCAATATACTAATTATGGTCTCTTTTGGGTTCCCTGAAAACCCGTGGAGGCAGCCCTCTAAAGAGAATCAGATGCCTTGCATTGCCAAATAACGGCTCTTTAAAATGACTTAAAATAAATGACCATATTTTGGTCAATGTGCATAATCTTAGGACGGTTTCACAATTGAAGAAAAGCGGCTTATAATGCATGCTAGCTCCATTTTCAACCTGGTAAAGCTAACTGTACGGGTGCTGCTTGGGAGAAATCACTGGCTTATTCACTATACATTAGCTTTGCAAAACTAGCAAATTGTCGAGCCGTTATTGATCACTGAATGATGAATCAAAAGCATTTCTTACACCTTTTTCGATAAAATAAGTTATCTTGATTGCGGACTCAAAGCTCATCAGTGCAGTCAAATCCACTATATTAGCATTATCACTGACCATTTTTGCTGAAAAGAAGACAACACACTTAGAATCGAAAATAAATTTCCAGCCAAACAGTCATTGTGCAGAATTTTGATGCTCTAGTCTGAGGTTTATTACTAATGGCAACGCTGATTGATGAAACCTCTGGAATGTCCTTGATTGTCCGGTTGCATGGAAAGAATAATTTGAAGACGAGGCTCGTTTTAAGTTCATGGTTAGCGCCTACCTTCTCCCGAAATCCTAGCATTGCTTAAATTGGAAGAATCTGACCTGGAAATTTTTTATGTGAAACTTTGCTTTGTTATTTGAAACAAACTAGGTTTAAAAAAGAAATCTAATGAAAATATATGTAGTACGTGGAATGCTTAGCTTTTTTGGCTCACCAAACCTTTTCATTAAATTAACATATTCTAACTACGATATAGCACGTGTTTGGCTAACGATAGTTTGCTGGAAAAAGACAAGGTGTTCTTATGCTAAGATATAACGGAGTTATTGAGCTCAGTACGAACTCGCTTAGTTAACTGTTTCTTACATGTATAAGATATTCAGAGTATACATTGATTTATTATACTATAAAGGTTTAACCTTAATGTCATTGATTTAACTTAACTGACCACTACGGAATAGACAACCAGTTTATCAGTGATACTTCATTTAAGAGCATTGGCAATCCAAAATCTTTATTTGAGTAATTGTGCCCTTAAGAATACTTTGTGGTCTTTTGATCGATTTTTCAAACGTCTTCACTGTTGCAGGTATTATAGATGGGACGTGGATGTTCGCAAAGACACCGAAATCCAGGCTTTGGCTCAGGAATTATCATCTGCTGGGAAAACAGGCCCGCAAGCTGCATATGGAAGGGTATGCTAACGTACAACGTCATTCTCTCTTTGTATCCACTGGCGTAACCTTAAATAGAGGGACTGTAGTCAGTGCATTGACATTTACAGCAAGACAACCTTAGAAGGAGAATAAGGCGATCAAAATCTTGGCTAAACCGCTTTAGCGATAAGCTATTTGTCAGCTCTCAGTGCATCTGATTGCTGTAACAGGGCGTTGCTTTAATGCGCATTCGAATTGTTCTTGTTGGCAGTAATTAAGCCTAAAATTATTGCAAGCCATAGTACAACACACCTGAAAAACAAAGCATAACATGTAAAACTTAGTAAAGGCTAGATGAAGCTTATCCATAGCATTCCTTTACAAATAATTTCAAAACATTTACAAATTGTATAACAAAGCAAACTCATTTCTGACCACGTGGTGCCTCGTAAGAGATCATAACCAAACAGATTTAGATGCAGACAGACAAAGTACAAAATTCTAGAGAATAACAAACAAAAGGGAAACAGCTTTTTCGCTTTCATCTTTTCAACCAAAAAAATACAGATAAAATTATCTATTAAGATGGAAGTAAAGAAAAACGCAGCCGCTACAGACACAAAGATGTGTTCAAACGATTGATTAATACTACGTTTTAGACACCTACAATATTCTGGTTTTACTAGAAATAAAGGTCTATGGGAAATTTGATATGAAGTGTAGAGTCATGATGACTGAAATGTCTTAGAAGTCGTTTTCAGTGTGGGCCCTCGTTAGTGAATCTTGGACTATCTCATAATTATGTAAATCTACCTGTTCTAGCCTTTTCAAAATGTACTCCGATATAGTAGGAAACTCTTCTTTTTTATAAGAACCAGTAAATTTAAGTTCAGACTGAATGCTCTTAATTTTTTAGAAAATCTGAGGCTGGACTGTTCTTAATTTGTTCTTAAACGAAGAGGGTGTAAGCAGTGCTATTGCTAGCTTTTTCGCTCTAAGGAGGTGTTCAGGCCTCATTTGCCAACAAAGTGAGTGTGACAACCTTAATTTGCTGACAAATTTGAATATCCACCGAAAAAGCACCCACACATCGCTAAAAATCCTCGATTTTGAGAAAAAACGTTGTTCAAAATTGCATTTTGCAGAAGCTCAGCCTCAGCTTGTTCTTAATTTGTTCTTAACTTTTGACCAGTTTTGAGGCTCGTGTTCTTATAAAATTGTTGTTATAAAAAAAAGTGTATTTGCAAAAGTTTGAATCCAAGTAACCTTTGGAACAGAAAATCTGTGTTCGTATTTGACTTTTTTCTCTCTAATGTCACTGATTAATTGTCTAATGGAACAACATCTAGTCTGGATCTTCTAGTAACTCTGTTAGATGCAAATAGATGAAATTTTTATCTAGCTATACCGCACTAGGCCAGACAAAAGCACCCGAGGCTACATCTTCAATAACAGGATGCAGTAGAAAGGGGTGCTTGATAGAAACTAGCCAGAAATTCAAACGCTCAATATATTTTAGATGTACTTGGATGTTACCATGATGTGTTATTTAGGTATTGAAATATAGTGTCAAAGAATTCTAAATTTCATCCCACTTTCAATCTTAGGTCCCATTACGCCCCTTCTGAATCTACTATAGCACTTTGCTGCAAGCTTGACTATTCTTACAGCATAAATACGTTTCCCAAAGACATTCACTGAAATTACTCACAAAATGATATATCTTTATTACTCTACTAGATTCAAGGCTTGGAGCCCTCTTTTAGTAAAAAGTCTCAGTTGGCAAGCTTCTTGAAAGAGACGCTGTGGATTGTCGTACAGCATGCCATGTTTAGTTTTCCAATTGCTGAATATGGTTCAACCACAAATAACCCGACAAAGCTTTACGAAGGCAAAGATGCAAAGTTTTTTGACATGCTGCCTGGTTCAGTAGCTTCAGTCGTAAGTCTATTGCTTAAGCAAAATTCTCTAATGTATTTCTAGCCTGGGGTGTCGTAGTTGACTTACTAAGCCCAGGGGTTCCTGCTAGCATTATTACCAATCCTAAGACAATGAATACCACAATGAGCAGAAATTGTTGCTTTTACGGTTGTCTGGCATCTACTGGCATTATAGTGAAATTTTCAGCTTTTAAATCGATTTTTCTCTTTCTTTAATTACGACTTCTTCTTTGTGTTTTAAATTACGTGACCAGTATACAGCCTAGGGAGAAACAGTCTTTCTCAGAAAAGCTGGTGCAGTTTGATGGCTGTTCGTTGCTCATTATGCAACAGAAAAATTCTGCGACTGTTGCCTTGTTTATCTCTTTAGGCATTAAACATTTGTGTTGATACTTAGAACTGTCCTGTTCTGTACATCAAAAGTCCTCCAAAGCGTACACGTCGCTTCCTTAAAGGCATCAAGCACAATATGGTAAAGCGTTAATCAACAATTTTCATTATCTTCCTAATTTGATGTGAAATGCTAAACCAAGTGTAACAAACGATAAAACTGAATAATTAGACTCATCGCACCAAGAGATATTTGAATTGCCCTCAGGGTACGTTCATCGTTTTAACCATGATGACTAATTTCTCTCAACCTCTTCCATAAGAAATTTTTAGAGGATATAACAAAACTGTAAATAATCGAAATCCATGTACTGTACTTGAGCGACGCCTTAAAAACCGAAAGAGCAGAAACGAATTTCGGGCTCCCACCGGCATTTCTACCCTAACATGACGGCTAGACGGCAAGGGTTTCATGTGCAGCCAGGCAAAATAAACCGCTGGAAGATTGAAGTATATCTCTCAGTTTTCACATGGTAAATCGTATGCTCAGATCGTTTTCTTTACTAAATTTTATCGTTAAATGGCTGTACACTAAAAAATCAGCCGAAAGTGGGAGTTCGCAAAAATTTTTCAATTCAAACGCACCCGAAGAAAACATTTTAGCAGGGAAAAATTTCTTGGCAGACTAACGTTTCAATACAAAGTTTATTTTTCTGTATTGAAACGGAGGCTCTGAATGCCAGTCGGTTGATCAAAACGGATTTAAACATCCCACGAATTACTTGAAGCTGTCAAAGTATTGTAGAATCTGTTCAAACATGGGAAGTGCCTCGTTTATTCGGGACAGATAAATGTACACTGGTCAAATCCTATACTTAAACTTTAATCAATATTGAATGGTGTAAGTAGGGATCCACGGACAAATTTTGAAATCCATCTTGATCAGCTTTCTCACGGAAAAGTATTATTAGCCAACGTTCAACAGCAGTAATTGAATTTTTAGAATATCATCAACATTCATGGGTTTTTATGGAAAGCTTTTTTATTTGGAACAAAGCTGTTGCAATTGGTGAAAGCAATGAATATAGAAACAAAACTCTGCATTTTGGTGCAGGGCTTTATGACTTGAATCAAGAAGCAATGTGTTTGTAGAAAATTTTTCGGAATTATAGAA
Organism: Rhopilema esculentum; assembly: GCF_057945365.1. Classification (NCBI taxonomy): domain Eukaryota; kingdom Metazoa; phylum Cnidaria; class Scyphozoa; order Rhizostomeae; family Rhizostomatidae; genus Rhopilema; species Rhopilema esculentum. Next base: position 7,954,946 of record NC_142834.1, on the reverse strand, counting down.
AATTATTAAATTTTTGAAAAGAATCAAATTAGGTGTAATGTGTTATCAAATAAATCAAAATTCTGGTTGCTGGAGTATTTCCAGTTGAAAAAGCTAGTTCTTTTTTGAGTATCACCTTAGAGAGTTCTCTTGGAGTGCTCTTTTGCGCTTCAATGCTACTCACGAGGGAAAATTCCGTTGACAGCAGTATTTTTAGATTAAACGCTATGACGATAGAAATCAGAACAACATGTTATTGAGAACTTTGTTTTTACCGTTAGTGTTTATTTTCCAACTTGGCCAATTCAATTTTGTTGCTGCTCAGATATGTACTGTTGAATGTTTTGCTACAGAAGTAGAAATATACCGATGAATATCTATTAGAAATCCTGTCTCTATAGAACATTTACTCACCAAGTCAAGATTCAAGGCCTGAATCCTTAATTTATTTGAATTTTCTGTATAATGTCGATTGCTCTTTATGTTTTCTGTTAAATGCCTTAGCTACTTGAAAGTGTGATAAAGTTCAAGATGAGCAATTTCCGGGAAAAAATTCTACATAGACCCTGACCAAGAGTAGTAGCATGTTATCTAGAGTAGCATGTTTTCCAAAGCATGGCAAGGTTTTAGAAAAGGAAAAAGGAAGTGATTACATACTTTGGCGCACTTTCATTGTCATATATAAGCAAATGTTTACTACCAATTTTGGAAATGGAATCCTTTTTTCTGATGAGATGGAAGCAAAATTGTGCTTGGCCTATGGGCATGGCTTTGTTCAATCACGAAGTAATATCCGACGTGCAAGCCAAAAAAGTGTGACCTCGAACTAAGTATGATCTAGCAAGTGCTGTCCTATCTGATAATATCATAAAGTTTGTGCTTTTTGGCAAAGGTATTTGACCATTTCCCATTCTGTTCAAATGTGAGAGATGATATGCTGCAGCTAAGATTTTGCGAAAACAAATTATTTATCAAAACAACAGTACTTAAAAATTTGAGAGCTCGATCCAGATTGCAGTTTACCCAAGAAAAATAATAGCAATCCCTTTAATTCTAGTCTTTATCAGCCTAAAACCCTGATCATGACATTCGTACACTATTGGCTGTACCAAGATATTCGCTGGAAGCAGCCTTAAGTGATAATTTGACCTTAGATGGATGAATGAAAAAATGGATGAATGAATGAACAAATGGACTAATGAATGAACCAAAAAACAAACTTTGCAATAATGATAAGAAGAAAGATCGTGCTGTCTACTTAGCTTAAGGGCTTTTGAGAGTAGATCCTAATTTTTTCTTGAAGAATTCAATATTTAAAGTGCATAATTTCATCTTTAATTTACATATAATTAATCCTTGAAAAAAGCCTATGAATTTAGGAACCCAAAGACTTTCTATATTTAAGCACCTTGTTATAAGAGCCTATTTTGGCCTGCTAAATAACACGGAGCATCTGTAATTTACATGAAGCATCTGTTTTCGCAAGCAAACACCCCTATTGCCCGAGATCAGCGACGTCTCTCAGTGTCATATCTTTAAATGGTTGACTTTTTTAGCATTCTATAGACTCTTAACAATAGTCAGAGACATTGTGTTTGATAAATAAACATTTAAAGGACCTTGCGAGGAAGTTTAATCAGTTTCAAAAACCTTTGAAATGTTATACGAACTTTCTTGCATTCAAGAAATCTTAATAAATTTCATTTTTCTTAAAATGTAAAAAGTCTTACCGATGCATTATGTAGAAAGTTGCGTAGCATTTCCCTATATGCTTTTCAAAGCAATTCTCTAGTATAATGAGATCGGAAGATGAAATTGTATTATATTTTAACTCAGGTGAGTTTATCTTTTTAGCTGCAAGGATCACTAACACATGGCCTTGGCTCTCTGCATTATGATGAATTCTTTGACTACAGTGAAGAAATCACTTGTGAAAGGCTGAGACATTTGGTCAGACACGCATATGACGATATGAAGCATGCAAGAGATGAGATTCACGAGAGAAACAGAAAGCGATATCAGGCTGGCCATCTGACCAACCCATTCATGCTGCAAGAGTGGATGCCCAATAGCATAAGCACATAGTAACTTAGGCAGTATCATACATAGAACTTTTAAACATTAAAGCAAAGACAATAAGCTACGTAGATGCATTTATTTATTTTGGAGTTTATCTGTGAATGATATAGCATAATCGTGCTTCTTTAATGAAAATTATCTGCAAAATAAAATGTTTTTTAATGATCATCATGACTTCACGAAATCATTAATACCGGTATTTACTGATATTTCGAGTTTGCGCGATTAGTTTTCAGACTGTTATTACGTTTTATTAACGCTTGCCAAATGAAAAAATTGGCTAGAAAGCAAATATATGCCATCAAAGACATGAAATAAGTTAATTTTTTGAGATAAAAGAAGATTAGAAAAAAACATACAAAGTCTAAACTCTTGGAATATTTTTTGAGTAACCAGTTGCTGGTTCTGGAAGGGATGATTGATAAATCTATAACACTTTTGCTAGGAATTTTCTCGATTCAAAGGCTTCTACACTAATCACGCGATCTCTTCATCTAATTTTTTCAAAACAGACCCTATATTCTTATAATCTTGCATCTTTCTTCCTGGCAATTTTGTGACAGAATAATTTTACGCTGTCGTTCTTGTTTTGAGTCAATTTGAGTGAACGTTCACGCAACGTTCACGCAACGTTTATTATAAAGCTAAAAGTTTGCAAATGTTGAATTTTTCTCACATTGCCAGATTTCAACACCAATATTTCCTAGGCACCTTATCAATATCCAGGGTCGACAAACAAGGTATACTTGTCGAGCTACCAATTTCCCCTAAAAATTTCCTATGGTAGCTTTGATCTCAGGTTCATCTAAAAAGTGTGCTCATAGCCACTATCTTGTCCTTTAGTTTGTTCAAGTTCTTCCCACCCAAACTGGAAAGACATTTGTCGTCCCTAGAAGTAAAAATAATATATGCTCTAAGACTCAAATTGTTTGCTTGATGATCTTTCCCACAGGGTCAAATCTGGATCCATATTAAGCTTTCTTAAATCTGAAGGTATGTCTTAAGCCCCTGGCTTCTCTCAAGCATGTGAAAGGTATGTGCTTTTTTCTGTTGCCACTATACCAAAATCGATAACTAGGAAAGCTAGCAATAGCTAGATTAAATTTAGAATCAAAATATGAAAGCAGTTTCCTTTTACTGGTGGGCGCTCTCCCTTTTTCACAGTAAGGGAATGTCTATCTTACGGAAAGCGTTAATATCTTACGGAAGCGCTTCCTTGTTCCAAGTGCTTGCCTTGCATTTCATGTAATTTACTCTTCATCTCGTAGGTAAAAGACAGATAAAAAGAAAAAGTTGAAATCGATAAAATACACCTTTGTTAACAAAAAGTCAAGAAAGTTAAAAAGAGAACGATTCTATGCAACAATAATATTATCTTTGCTTAGCTATGAGGTCTTCTGTGTACTATAAATATATCTAATTGTTAAGTCTATCATTACTATATTTTATCAATTTACCTCATATAAACTTGTTTTCAGTTCAAAATTAGCAATGGTACAATAAGCTTTTAAACTGTATTATCAAATAAAAACTGTGTGTAAAAAACGATCTGCTGTAAAGGCTGCATATAGCTGCATTAAGCGTTTTCTAATGATCGTAATAAGCGTGAAACTCAAAGTTGCTTCTTAGAACGATCCTGCTCTACACACCAAATTATATTTGTATATTATAGTTATATTTGTATAATTATTCATTGTAGATGAAAAGCATCGAATTCAAATACACGATATCTCTCTGTATTGGAGACTGAGATATGGCAAACATAAAGGATGGCAACCCGGGTCTGGGTTAGAATTTACTCAAGCTCTAGTTTATGTGCTATCACGGTTGTAATAACAATTGGCCAGAACCACATATTTGGTTTATTGCTGCCAGTTAGTGGTTGACGAGAGGAATTCATTGCAATTCGGTACACCGAATGACAACGACCTTAGAATAATCTGATTAAGCTCGACTGGCATGGTTGTCAGTTCAAAGGAACGAAACTAGAAGTTCGATTCATATCTGTCAGATTTTCTAAGAACAATATGTCTGTCATGCTCTGTTTTTGATTTTCCAATCTAATCTTTGTGTAATCAGGCTGTGTCAGATCATCTACTGAGAAAAGTACTCCGTTAAAATAATCATTTTCATCGCTGGTTCTTTGAAAGTGATGTCTAAATCCGCTTAGGACATTGCTATGCTTGATCTTTCTTTTACCTTCTGCCAGACAAATTGTGATATTTTCATCGTTCTTCACAAGTGCATGTCAAAATGAGCGTCACTATGCGAATAACAAGCAAACACTCATTTATTCACTTCCTTCTTAGTTACACGGCGCTATAGTTGTAGGCTACAAAAACTCTAAAAAGCTCAGAATGATCATTCCTTGTTACTAGTTACTGACATACAAGCATACAAGCCTGCTTTCATAAGCCTGCTTTCATAAGCCTGCTTTCATAAGCCTGCTTTCATAAGACTGCTTTCATAAGCCTGCTTTCATAAGTCTGCTTCATAAGTCTGCTTAATAAACCTGCTAGCCACTGTGAGCTCCCTAACAGGCTATCTACCTTACCTGGTACATCTTATAATCCATTTGATCTTTGTTCCGAGATCTTATATTCGTGAGCTAGAAATATCCTGAAAGGGCCTAACATGACACGAGACTACTTATAGCTGATTTAGGTTGCACAAGCATTCAACATTCAAGCTTGCAACATTTGCTGATTATTCTTAAATATTCTTAAAAAGATATTCTTTGCATACAAGATACCAACATCTTTATTTTAGCTTATAGTTATATAATTCTAGTAAAGTAGGTTTAGCAAAATAACAAAAGAAACTGATTCCTTCCTTTCTTTAGGGCATTAAAAGCATAAATAAACACATGTATTGAGCCTTAATGGCTAGTTGGTTGTTATTTTTATATGCATATTATCTTGGTTTGTATCAACTTTGTTTTTCTCTAATTATGCATCTGCCTTTACTAAACTAAAAGTACTCTTTGATAACTTTTCACAGCTAATTACCGCAAATGAAATGGCGATGGTGTTAGTACATTTCGCTAAATCTAACATAAAAAAGCATGAATGGCCGAAGAATATCTAAGCAGGCGAGAAACACTTAACTGATCGAGCAGCTAGAAGGATATGTCTAGCTAATTAAATGCTATAAGAATTTTCTCCCGTTTTTAATCTCAACGGTCAAATATGAAATAATTTTCGATGTTTCTTTTTCCCGGAGTGATGTTTATTTTAGCAGCTTTACTTGAAAAAAGTCTTGAAAATTGTACTTAATTTAGAAACATTTTAGCCACTCAACTGCAATGGTTGCGTAAGATATTCTAAACATCAAGTTTAAAAGATTCGTAAACAAACATATGATCGCTTTTTCAAACATAGAATACCACCGTTTACTCTTTTCTGCCAGGAAGTAACCTCACATCGGTTTTGTTTTCCTTACTGTGAAGCCATGTCACTTTCGGAAAGAAGTGCTATTCTCTTTAACTGGCACTGTGAAGTATGATTTTGTAAATGTAGACATTATGCCTCAAAAGATTTATATTTGAAATGTTCAATGTTTGTCACCTCCAACTGAAGTGAAACTAGAAAAGGTTTACTGGAGAAAGTTTCTTGAAGGTGGTTTCTACTGCTTCAAAGCATGTATTTCTTATAAACCTAACTTGAGAGGAGCGTATAAATCTTTAAAATTTTTTGCACCGAGCAAGTAATTTTCTTTTTTATCAAAGACAGAATTGATTGAAGAAAAAAATTCGTGTAAATCAAAGATTTAATTAAAAAAGAAAAAACAAAATTATCTACATTTAAAGGCAGTTATGGCTAGGCCAAAGGATACACATTTTTACGATGTAAGAATTTTTTACAAGTTCGTACTACTAAGCTACTATTTCTTTAAATACTTAATTGATCTAACTACTCCAAACCAAAATTATATCAAAGATCGAATTTTATCAATCTTGGGTTCAGCATTAGCTTTCAAAAATCTTAATTTTGATAAATAGGATTTCTTGCTTGCAATTCTGCTTTCAAAAGCAAGTGTTCCTTTTAAAGAGTAAGTGAAGCCGAATGACTTTGCAAGAACTGTCAGGATAACCATTAGGAATCACACCTGAATAACCAAAATATATGACTCTGTCGTAGATTCTGTTGTAGGTCTTTTAGAATGAAAGAGTCTTTGTCTTGGAAAATTGCCAGGATTTACAGGGCCTGTTGTGTTTTGAGAGTATGATATAACCTTTGGGCCTTAAAAGCACGGGTAATCAGGTATCTAAGGGCTTTTAGAGCCAACAAATCCAAGCGAGTTTTATCCTAATTCCTCAGAATTAACCAGAATCAACAACGAACAGTTGATCTTCTTGTCTTAAAGTTTACAATTTTGCTGTTGAGAGCAATTAAAAACGCTTTTGTGCATTCATGCAATTTTGATAAGCGATTAATTAGGGTGTTCACTGGGAAAAACTTCGAGAATGATTGAAAGGCTAGAGAAACCAGGAACAAACTTCGAATCCCTTAATCTCTTGAAACGAATGCAAGGATTTGAGATGAAGGTACTTCCTAGAGAAAAAAGGCATGAAATGACGTAACTATCGTTGGACACCTGATACAGGTTACCTCCCTACTTAAATTATCCTAAAATAAACTTCATTGGACTTTTTCCGTTGATTTGTTCTTTGCAAAATCTTTCTTTATGGTTTATTCTAAATGTACACATATGGCGATGCATATTCTCTGTAACAGAGTTTAGAAACAAAACAACTAGCTTTTCATGTTACAATTATTTGCTAACTACGAATCTTGACATATTTTATCAATTGGCTCTCAGGTTCTTGATTAAACGTTCTGGATTCAGAATTTCTTGTACGATAAGCTTTCGATTGTCCAACCCATATCCACTTGGTTTTGCAAAACCCGCCAAGATAAAATGCCTACATTTTGAGGTGATGTCAAGGGTTTTAAAATGTTTCATAGTCGATCCTTACGGTAAGGAGAGCGAATGAAGTCAAGTGTGAGAAACATAGTGTGAGACATGATATCCTTAAGTAGAAGCAGGACCTGATATTCTTTGAGTTTTCTATTAGACAAGGTCATATCAATGAAACATTAATGTTAAAAAATTAAGTGGCTTTGTACGTCACGCAATAAAAGTGTTTTTTTTCTGAAAAAATGTTTTGCTGGGTAATGGGCTTCGATAGGCTAGAATAGAGACAAAATTGATCGATTAAGATTGATGCTTCAAAAAAGGGATGATTTTGGTCTATGCCCCGTTTATAAACTTCGTATCTTTGTAGATCATTTTGTGCGAGGCTAGAAGAGCCGAATTTCACATATAGAATTTCAGAATTAGTTATCTAATATTGACAAGAAAGCGAGAAACAATGCAGTGTTTGCATATGTATTGTAAGTCATCCTCAGGACCTAGAGGCGAATTAAAAGCCATTAATCTCGTGCACTCTGAAGATGAATTCAAGTCGGCCAGCCCAAAATCCCAAAAAGATCCTCTTGAATCCCTGAGTAAACTTTTTAGAATTTCTTTCAATAATTGCTCGGATCTAAAACACCAATCGAAATCGAAGCGAGGCTGGATGATATTCTTACCCTACATTTAGAATTCGTCGTGTATTAAACGATTCGGACAGGTGATTTGCGGACATGTTATCTACTTAACTTACAAGTGAAATATAGCTAAGCTGTTCATTTAATGTTAATATTCCATTCGAGTATAGCGGGTGTATATCAAAGGGCTGTTTCGTTAGCCAAATTTTCCTTTTTTCGAAAAGGGAACGCAAACTCCAATGTTCCTTTAGCAGAATGTCAAGTTGCTTTTGACATGCTTGTTAAAACGCAACACAAACGCTGCATCCAACAAAATATCAATTGTTTATCTATAGGAATAGCCTGTTTTATGTTCAACAGCCTTACGACGCAATTCAGCTATGCTAGATCCATGCCAATGATCAAGTCCGTTTTGTCCATTACATGGGTACTGTGAGCTGTTAGTGTTTGACGAGCCACAACTGATTTCTCGATTGACTTCTTGAGGATAACTCATTTGCTGCATCGAGCTTCTATCTACTTGATATGATTGGTTATATCCATAATGATTGGGCAACGGCACGCTTGCAAGTGTGCTTGGTACAGAACCAAAGCTACCCGTGGGTGATGGCCAGAGGTGTTCATTGTGGTATGAACAGAGGGGATCTCTATAGGGCGATGAGAAGTTTTGATTCATATGAGGTGAAAAGAGGCCGGCACCATGGTGGAATAGGCTCATCGTCTTCTTTCTCTTCTTCCATTTGGCCCGTCTATTCTGAAACCATACCTAGCAAGAAAATAAAAATATATTAAAAATATTGCAAAGATTTTATTTACAATATAATAAGATATAAAACTATAAGATCATGAAAGATTTTTATATGAAATAAAGAATTAATATCTTTTTACTGCAGAAGTGTTATAAAGCTTATAAAGATCTTCTCTCATCGTTACAGAATCATCATGGCAAATTTTGGAATGAAGCTAATGTGCCTTGGGAAAGTTTGTAAAGATACTCTTGCAAATTAGGTTGAGATAGCTATATTTAAACAATCGTTTCCATTTTGGAGTATCGTATTTGTCAAAGAGGATTCTTGACGTAATTTAAGACAGAGGTACTAGTTACTATGATTTGACAACTATATGCAACATGACCAACATCTTATGTCTGACAGGGAATGGCTGCAGTACAAATTTGAATATTGACAAAACTTGGAAGTTTGTATACCCAGAAAGCTTTCACGTTGATAGGTTCTGAGTTTCATAAGTTTAAGGGTTTTCGTTCTTTGAAATTACCAGATGGACCAAGCCTTAAACTGCCTTTTAAATTCAACATAACTGCGTTTCGTGATATTTTGAACTGTTATTGACCTTGCAAGTTAGGACGCAAAATGAATGACAAAAGCAGCTTTGAATCTAAATATGACCGTATGGACTATGCCTTTAAATGTGAATGCAGTATTTTCACCAAAACCAATGTAACTATGGCACCTAAACCACAAATGTAACCGGAGAGGTTTAAGGTACCATTCTGATTCAATGCAGGCAGTTATAAGCGTGAGAATTTATCAGGATTGAGCTACCAAAAACATTTGCCACCGCTACCTTGGGCCACCGCCGGCACCAGTTGCGGGCTCCCGTTCAATGAATAACTGAATCAATGTGCTTGAATCAACGCAAGACCACACAAAAATAAGTTTGTTGGTAAATATCTTAATCTCATCACTACCAGAAATGCAAAGCTAGTTTGGATTTCATTCCAGTTACCCGGTTTTATTTCCAGTTACATGAAGCTCTTGTACCATAAAATTTGCTAACAGTAAAGTTTGACTCGAGAAACATTGAGCATAATAGTAATAGTATTGGTACACGGTTTCAAAATCAATATTTCATAAAATTAAAGGGGTTGTTTTAGTTGCTTTCCGACACAAATCGTGAGTGGATGGTTTATAGAAAAGTAGAAGAAAAGTTTGTAACAATCTTCAAAAGGAATGTTGTGAGTGTTAAAGGAAACAAGAAAGTCTTGTTTTGGTGATACATATCGAATTATTATCTTCAGTAGAAAAGAACAAAAAGGCTAAAATTTCTAGGCTAAGTCACAGATCAGGCTTGAAGCGGAGAATTCAAAGATAGCGTTAAGTAATCTTAAGAATGACTGATTTTAATCGAAATTAATTGAAAAGGGAAACAAACATTGTAATCCAGCAATCATAAAGACTTAACCAAAGGCAGATATGTTTGTTCTTTCTTTTGTACTGTCAAATTCAAAAGCAAAAGAAGTAATAATAAATGACAGTTTTCAGGGAATTATGAAGAGAAATAATTAAACCAGGACATCATAATCTGGGACAGAAATGAAATACTCATCTCTTTATCCACAACCCTAAGCACATAAGAAGTTCTAAATGACAGCCGACAAAACTCTGCCGAAAATTTATATTTCTTTAGGATTCAATAGAAGACTTGTAAGAAGTTGATGGAAATGCATAATTGCTCCAAATTCTTATGGCTTAAGCTGCCCCCTAAGTGCTTCAAGTAACTGGAAATGGACTCTAAGCTCCTCTTTATAATTAGGGATGAAAGACCTCCAGGACATTTTTTGCAAGTCAAACAACTGAAAATCTTAATACAAAGGACGGTTAGTACTCAAGCAATGCTAATTTAAAAATGGCTTTAAAAAAAGTAAACATTTTTTCAAAGCCATTTTTAAACTTTGTACCGCCAAAAATGGAATGTTAATTGTGTTCTAAGCGTAAGATTACTTTTCCAAGAGCAAAAATTTTATTCATGAATCTCCAACTCTTTTTGGTTATTTGTCTAAGATATAACGAGATAAAGCCAAAAAATGTTATTTTAGAATGTTTCTGATAAAATATTAACTTTAATTCAAAGGTTGATTTTCTTCGACCACTCAGCAAGAAGAATACCTCAGGACATTTCACTGACTGTCAATAATTGATATCGTAACGATTAAAATATCCAACGAATATCGTTCTTGTGAAGGAAAAGGGAACAAAGAATAAATCATAGCAGAAAAACTCATTCAAATGACCCTGTTGTCATTTAAAGTATTTCTTGCTTTCCCGTTCCTTTATACTCTAGTTTTAAGCATTTTTAAGAAACATCTAACGAGCTTTTTCATTCTTGGCGTAAAACACTACCAATGCTCTTCTTAACAGGTTTTCATCACTACTTTGAATCCATTTAACAAGCTAAATCGTACATCAACTTGTGCTGATGCGCTTACGTAGAAGGCTTCAAGAACTAACTGCTCAGCTGGCAATGTATATAAGCTATTGCTTTCAGTTCGAACTGGCCTTGGAGACAATCTAGCCTTCGGTTTGCTTTTGTTGAGTCTAGGTCACAAGTAATAATGTGACTGATCCACCTTTAATGAGCAAAACAATGCTATTATCCCTTAAGCTGTAAGCGGCATGTTCCCATTCTCGTACCCCTCATCAACGAAATGACTACAGTATGAGTATTCGTACAATGCATCCTTCTAAGCTAAGAACTTCAAAACAACTACGATGATCCTAATCCTCAGATTTTGAATCTTCGTAATCATGTGTGTGTATTCTTTAGCAGTATTACAAAAGTAAACGCTGGCTTTCCTTTAGGAGATGATGCGTAGACAGCAATAAAAGTCTAATAAGAAAGCGAATGTGATTCCGCCTGTGAGTAGAGAATGGCGGTAGATGATTGGATGTTTTTCTGGCATGTGACTGATGTTGTCGGCACTGGAGGAGACATCAAAGGGTTTTTAATTAGAATTTTTGGTCAAAAACTTTCCGGGATAAAAGCGTAATCCTCCTAATATATTTTTGGATTTAAATCTTTAGCGTCTTGAAAGAAAACCAGAGTTGTTGTGACAAAAAAGCAATTAATGTTGCGAAAAGGAAGGTTAAATTGTAGATTTAGTAATTGTCTGATCGCTGTTATTGATTAAAGAAATGATGAACCTCTTTTTTATATGTGGTCTTTACGGACAGCTTGTAAAGGGCACTGTGTGCATTTTTTAAGGTCCAACTGAAGTTTTTGAATAGACAAATTGACTTAAGGCCTTAACTATTTCAAAAACTTTTAGGTGCCCGAGTAATTTAGCTGCAAGTGAAAATTGTAAACAGTCATTTAGAAAAACAGGTCGTATCTTCTAAGCAATTGTTGACTTATGAGGTTACACATCCATTGAGTGATATGTTGAGATAGAAGTTCGACTCTGTCGCTTTTACAGTGACGATGAATCAACCTGATGGTTGTCATTCACTACAGAATGGAGCTCTATTGCAGAGAATATACAAGATAAAACGAGAATATGTCTCAGATTAGGTTAACTCCTACTAGATGGTTTGCAATCTTAAACTTGTCATGCACCAAAGTCATGCTTCTTAGTAGATAGGTCTAGGTATTTAATCGAACTTGCTTTCACAAAGAACACATCATATTGTTTTAAAGAACTTACAAATTATCTGCTTGCTTTTTTGCAATGCCAGAAGCCACAGAAAAACGTTTAATATTCTTATTCCAATTAATGATTTAAAAATTCAAACTTTGTTTCCAATATAAAAAGAGTAAGTTAACAAGACGAAGAGCAATAATATGTTTATTTCATTATATCAACGTTATTGAACGGAAGGTTTCGATTAAAAGTTTTTTTTATCATTGAGTCAAAGAAAGGTGAGGGTAACAAATGATAGCAAAGACAAATTTCTTTTCAAAAGAGGGTTCTCAGTCTATTGCTATCGATTTACAACTAGATCTTTCATCAAAGAGATGCAAGTGGCAATAAAATAATCTTAGACTGAGAATCATTCCGCTTCTGAGCTTTTTTAGCCTCTTCGTAGAGTCATGAAAAAGTTTAAGATTGCGACAGACGCAAGAAAGTTTAAATGAACATAGAATGCAAGAAAATAGAGCAAAATTTAGGAAAGGCAGGAAGAAGGTAGAAAAAATTGAAGCAAAAATGACTAGTTGTGATTACTCCAATAATAAAACCAAGAAATAGAAGAGAGCTGTTGGTAAAAAATATCCTATTCATTCAGCAAGTCCAATATCTGGAAGCCCGCTTAAAATAAATCAAAGTTTGTGTGGCATTTCTTTTGAAAACAGATTAATGCCAGTAGTTGAAGCCGAATAGGAAAAGATGAGCAATTTTAGCGAAATTCAATCTGCAGTGTTGGTGCTTTCGCTGAAACATATGCAGCACGAAAGGAATCTCGCGCTAAATAGAACAAAGTAAATCGTTTAATGCCAGAGTTGATCGGATCTGCTATGTCAACAGATGACATTCCTCTCAAAATCTAGGAGAATATTTCTCGATTCTGCTGAAATCCAGATGTATGTTTTTGCCCTCAAAGAGCTAGTGATTCAATAGAAAAGGCTGATATTATGGAATCATGAAATTAAAACCAATTAGTGAAGACCATATTTTGCTTGAAAAGAACAAGAAATTTATACTTCAGTTAATTAAAAGGAAATGAAGGCAGCAGCCTGGCGGAAGACTTCTTGATTTCTAAATGATTAGTCGATGAATTAAAATCCACAGAGGTATAATTGATTTTGAAAACGAAAAGGGCAGAACAGCGACTCACCCAATAAACATATTTGACTTTGCATTTGATTGTGGATATGCGAATATGTAGTATTTGTGTACTGAGAAAAGCGTACAAAATTCTAGCAGCAAGTTATCGTACTTCTGTTCCTCGATACAAACATAACAGAAAGTGACGTAAGAACGCCCTAAACGCTGTAACAAAGTACTTAAAGATATTTTATCATGGCCGTAAATTTGTTTTAATAAAGGAAAGATACCAAGAAAAGATTATATTACTTGACAAATTTGTCAAATCTATTTTCACTGATATTGCTAATAATGAGTAATAAGTCTGATTTTCGTTTGTAATTAACGGCTGCCTTTGCTTAGTAACGAGCAGTTAGCGTTTATATAACTTATTAGAATTGAAAGAATCGTCTCTTAAAATCTTGACGATTTATTACCTTGTGAATGGCTCAATTAGGTAGCCTATAGTTAGCTTTAGTAGATACAGAACAGATTGCTCTTTGAATCAGGTTTCGAAGAAGTTGTAGAAAGCTGACGTCAAACAGTCACTTTTGAAGGAAAATGTTCTTTGCTATGGGGACATTGATATCCTTTATTACGTCAATGGATTTCTTGATAAATTGCTTCAAGGTTTAAAGCTTTAAATTGTCACTTGATTATCCCTTGGTCACAGAGAACTATCTAATGCACTGCAGTCAACGTTCTGCAAATCAGCGTTCTGTTTAATTTGTGTGATTGATAAGGACCTTGACACCGGTAAACCTGTGCTGGAAGACGTTAATAATATCTATTTGCCAGTTTTTCCACTGCTAAATAACCATCTATCGTCATAGTTTGAATTCGCAACAGGCAATAAAAATGGTCAGAATTGGCGCACCAATATAAAATGATTTAGTGATATGCTTTGTATGGAGGATAAGTTACATTTTGCCTCCATATTTTGAATATTGTGATGTCTAAACCACTATATGGGAGCCTGCGCTTTTCAAGCCGACGCATTTTATTGCAACGTAGCCAGAATGCCTACAATTAAGGACACTTTTAAATTCTTCTAGTGAATGACAATGATGACCGCGGGAGAAAAATACACGATCAATTGACAATTTCCCTATCACCTTACTGCCTCTCTCAATGGACAATACGAGGAATACTTATAAAGAAAATTGATATAATCTCTTCACCAAAAAACATATTTTTGTAGGTAATGAAACTATATCTATTGAATTAATGAGGCCTATAGGACTGATGACAAATTTCGTCAAAGGATATCATTTGGAAATATTTGCCAAACTTCTGTTGTCTCGTCAGCTAGTAGATCATTATAAAGACAAAAAACGTCTAAAGACAAAAAACTTTATTTAGCTTCAATCAAGCAAAAAAGTTTTGTTTGCAATATTGATACAAATATATAGATCCGAAAGTCCATATCTTTGAAATAGAAGGAAAATGATGTTTTTCGACGGTAAGGCACCAATTTCCTGTTTAATTGACATTGTGATAGAATGAAGAACTCCTTGTGGTCGACTAGGTGTTCTATTTTGTGTTATCTAAGGTTACCTGTTGTTGTTTCTCAAAGGTAGCTCTTTAGCACTTGATGTTTAAAAGAAACTTTCAGTGGAAATATCTCGAGCTTAGTTTCTGATAAAAAGATTCATATAAAGAATTTTGGATATCATGTGACATATCCAATTGAGGCATAAATAAACAGAGATAAGTTCTGCCCATTAAATAAAGAACTGACAAAGCTTTTCCCTGATCTTTTGAATATGACAAAAAGTAGTTTTGTTCTCATAAACCTGGTAACAGGTATAAATGATTTCGAAAGGAATCGCAGACAAGAAATCCAGAAAATTTGTTGTTTAAAAATACTCGAAACCAGTCTTCTGTAAGTTATCAATTGTCTTAATAAAAAAACAATACAAAATAAACGCAAGATCTTGGAAAAACTGTTAGATAAGCGGGTACCTGCATTTGTGGTCAACTGATGAAAGCTTCTATCACGTGTAACTCTTTCAAAGTATTCTATGAAAAACTAATCAAGTTGGCGCGATGATCATGAATTCCTTTTGGACAAGCCGCTTCATATATTGTGATTGTTTTCAATGTGTTGCTGTGACTGTCATGTTTTTGTAAATCAGCAATACCAACCAGCAGGCAGAATTCATTGGCAGAGATGAATGAATAAATAAAATTTATTAACAGCGTATTCACGTAGATTATTGCCTGAATGCTATGATATGGAAAACCATAACTCTCGCATGTTTGTTATCAAGGGCAATTTCTAGCAGAAACCTCTTGAATACTACTTAAAACGATTAGCAATTATCGAATAAATCAAGTTGAATTCATGTTTGTAAGAAGGCATAATTTGCGAGCATAGAACTAACATCGGCAAAGAATCTTGTTGCTTTAACCTGGAAACGGGGAATTCTCCTGTAAGATCTTTTTGTGATTGTGGGCATGCTATATTTCTCGGTAGATTAGGGTTGTTGAGATTGTTATCGCTTATAAGGCATAACTCTGTAGCCATTGTCTCTAAAACCTGCGCTTCTATAGTGAAGGCCAAAATTTGAGCAATGAAGCAAAATGAAGAAGTAATGGAGGATAGGAATCCATCTCAGAATGAAATCCTTGATAAGCAGCTCTAGTCCGCCAATGCTAGCAGAGCTTATGCATTTCAAAAAGCTGTTCTCTTGCACGTTTTCTCTATCATCGTCCGTGGTACTACTCTATTCTCTTATAGCCTTTATTTATAACTAAGGATGGCTAGCTAGCTATAATGTATAATTCCGGATATTAATCTTCTTTCACTTTCTTCCGATATCTATACAAACTCAACATGTTTTCGCTGACACATGTTCACCTAAGCAAGAACACCCACATACATCGTTAGTGATATATCTTTTCCTCGAAATGATATCGTATAAGAATCGAGATATCTTTGTTATCACACAGATGATCATTAGGTATTATTAATTGTGTTATCAAGTAATGCGATGACATCTTTATGATTTTTCTCTCTAGTCGCTTGTGCGGTACACGACGAAATCTCTATCGATATTCATTGTAGCGTATGATCAGCCCAATCTCATAATCTCGGAGTAAATATAAACGCGACCTAATATAAACAGTTGAATGTCTTCCTTTATTCGCTCAATGATAATTTTCTGCTGGCTTGACTGCAAAATGCCGCCTTTGCTTAAATTCTTCGGGCAACAAATATCAAATCATTCAGGTAAATTTAAATAGCTTTATCATGCTTTAGGGCTCTTGTTCTATAAGAATCTTTGTTATGTGCTAGAAAACACGCTTATGGTTGTTTGTATTTCTGGTTTTAAAGACGATAAGTCAGACAAAAGAGGGGGCGATTAAGGATAAACTTTTAGATTATGTTTAATGAAGTTGTCTCTACTGCCCTACCATTCAAGGCATCCAAAAAAGACAGCTTTGGATAAACGGGTACAAAGAAATTTTTATTCAAAATAACAGCCAAAATAATGGCAACTATTTCTAATTTTAGCCCAATGTTGCTTGTGTAAATTTTCATTTATTACTGTACTTTAAACATGGCAGAAGAAGTAGCTCCAGATTTTCTTCTCAAAACCTCTAGATTCAATGCTTTCTCAAAAGTAAGAAAAACCATTCATCAATACTGTGTCATGCGTTTTTTAGGGGATTTACCAAATACGCTTTCTCTAAACACACTCAAAACAACATTATTCAATCTTTAAATACACGTCTTGGAAAATGTTATATCTTCGCAAGAAGACTACAACATTATAACGAGGCAAGGAAACGATTTTCTGTCGCCTATAGTGTTAACCACAATACTGAAAAATGCAGAGTATAGATGCAGTAGTTGCTACAAAGCTTTGCTTGTATCTTAGCAAAAAAGAACCTTGTTAGACTACAAGCTGGAAAACTGTATATCCATGTTACAGCTGCGCTTATTTGTCATGATGGCATAATTCCTCAATCTTGTAAATATCTTCGTATACCCTAATGCTTCTTAAAGTCCTGATTGAATCTTAAAGGTTTTCAATGATCCTTCTTTCTCCGACAAGCCTTTTTAACCTATCACATATATCTTGGTCATGAAAAACCAAAAGCAAGCTCTGATTTATTCTCTGCTAGGTTGATGAGTAAAGCGTAGTGCAACAACTTAAAATTCTTCTTTCTCATTGAAAAATATTCTGATTTCTAAGTTTAGTTTGGAAAGGAAGTAGTTTTTATATCAGATGAAGATTATCCATCAGAAAGAAGAGTGCTTATGTACCAAATTACACCCAAATGTGCATTGAGGACATCTATAGATTGACAAAACGTTGATTGTGGTGAGAATGGAATCACATTGAGATATAGTATAGATTAGAAATTTCTGATGACCCCCAGAAATTCTTATCGCTCTAAGTGGGGGATTAGTTAGCGTTTACAGATGAAGAAACAAAGCGTAGAAAATGATGGTTGACCAATCGGCTTAAAATACGCTTCAATTTTGCTTATCAGACTTAGAAAGATTGAAATCAATCAATGGCTGTTAAAACACTTCCAACTTGACATACAAAAACATTAATGTATTGTTAACAATACGAAATTGTTTTAACATGTATGATCAAGGCCTACCGCCTCATCAGCGGTCTAAACCGACAAAGTGAGCCGAGAGTAATACATAAAAACCATGAAATCATTCAAGTAAATACAGTTTTTACTAGCATGTTTTCCAGTGCAAATTTCACAGTTGATGAACAATCCTGTTATATCTTATACTTAGGTCTCTCATTAATAACTCTAAAGCTAGATTAGTTCACCGACGCCCAAGCCGAGGCTACGCAAGGCCCTTATGTTTTTGTATACGCAGATCCGCAGGTTTTGGCTCCATGCATAAGCGCCGTATGATATTCCTACGGTTAATGAAACCACTTATAGGCATTTCACCCTTGTAATGTCTCTGATCTATCATAATATTGTTCGCCTGATAAATGTTGATTAAATATTCATATTTCGTATTTGCAGAACAAGGCAGTATTTGACAATGTACATTAAGCATCAAAGATTGATCACTGAAGAGATACGAAAACAATATTGTACAAGCATCTTCCTTGTGTCTGCCACATCCTGTTTCTGTTGACATTCGACAATGTGTAAATCTGCGTTTAGCATGTTTGAAAGTTTATGCTTATAGATCACTTGAAGTTAGTGGCTGTATTGAAAAGCACAATGATACCACTTCGCGTTAGTCGCTAAAAGACCTGAATATGGTATGAAAGATTATTACAAACAAAGACATCATTTTTATAACGCTATAGCATTAAATTGAGCTTGTATTCCAAAAGACTATATTTACCTAGCTATAAATTTTGTTCAAAAACTGCAACGGCAGAAAATACTTCCCAGACAAAAACTGCAACAGTAGGAAATACATTGCAGATTGTTTAGGCCATCGTCTTCAAACTGATAACATTGCCTTGCTAATACATTGCAATAGCTTATATCGGTTGCTACTAATGAGAACAATCTCCCTATTTGGTAATAAAATGATGGCAATGTTTAATAAGATGGTTTTGTATTCACACAGGACAGCATTTTGCTTTACTGTGCAATCACAAATTTTTGATTGCGATATGTGGTCTCGTAATTTTTCGTGAATTCCATTGACAGAAAAAAAGGTTAATCACATTTATACTCTTCTTAGTTTCTTTAATCTAAACATCATCAACGTGTCAATATTAATTTATACTGCATGAACAACGTGTTACAATTTATCAACAGATCATTAGGGTTAACGAAAATGAACGTGTTCAAACATGACAGAAGAAATTCTCTTACAGGCAGATAAAGTGTTTTTTCAAGAAATACTCGACAGTTAAAATGTTGAGAAATGAAGTAGCTAATTGAAGCAACTAAGACTGTCGAGAAGAACCTGACCATTACGATATTTTATCTTGATAAATTTTTCTTTGTTGCGGCACTTTGAAGAAGCAGCAGTTGATTCTAAATAAGTAGACTGTCGTCATTATTAAGTCATTTTTGTTTATTATTTTTAATGCAAGCCAATAAATAAAAAAATGAGTATAGAAATTCAACTCAAACATTTGCAAGTCAATCCTCCTTTGATTTTTTGAAATGAATTTTACTAGAAGTGAAGCGATGCATGCTTGTCTAGAAAATATTTGTTGTTAAGTTGTTAAGTTGTTAAGGATATATGTTTTCTTTCATTTGCTATCTTGATTCTGAATTTGAAAATTAAAGAATTCAATTAGCAATCTCTTCTTACACAAAACTATACCTGCTCTTGCTGATACCTTACAAACACACAAACAGTAAACGTCATAAATGGAAGCTTTGCAACGCAATAATTGGTTAGCTAAAATTTGAAACGATAAGCAGAACTTTGTTGGACTACTTATTTAGCGTGTAGGGGAGCTTGTTTACGTTTCTTAGTTTCGTTTTGAGAAAGAAAAAGTAATTTATCAGAAAAATTAATTTAATAAATGTAAGATAATTACAAGAAATTAATTTAATCGTTTTTGTTCGCTTTTTATCATGAGATATTTACAGCCTCTGATAGACAAGCATTTTAAATCATTGAGTTTATTACTGCTTACGCATCTTGATGAGATGCAAAGTGCTGGTAATACAGGTATTGTATTTCATGTAGCTAGACACAATGTTGAAAGTTTGACGATATAACTAAGCTTCAAATGTTAAATTGTAGGTGATATCAAGCGGTCAAGCCTATACAAAATATTAAAGACCAGTCTAGTGTTTAGGTGTGCTGCAGGGATTTTAAAGTTTCTAGCATTGTGAACAATTGAAAATCTAGGCTTTCTTTTCGTATAGTAAACTAAATCTTTTTCCATGCAAAATTATTAGCGATTGTTTGTAATATATATGATATGATGCATTTTCTGTGCATAAGAAATTGTTTCTGATGGTACAAGAAGACCTTGTAGCCCGATTGTCTACGAAATAAATTTGGACTTATTTGTGATAAAATTTACCCAGTATTGGTTGATAAAAAGCTAAACAGTTAGAAAATTAGAAAAGTTTTTTGAAAAATGTTCATAAGCTAAAATTGCAATTAATGTTTTTGCTTAAAACTAGGCTAACAGAAATGACAATGGCTTTGACGTCAAACGTAAGAAGATCTGATGTGGTCTGAATAATGGTTAGTTATTTTTATAAAAAAAGTTAATTATCGTAGGATAATGAAAAAAGAATAAATATATCGAGGCAGATCTTATTTGCTTTAAGTTTCCAAGGGTTTATTGATTGGTATAAGCTAAGTAAGCTATAAATTATGAGAACTGATTACTCCATGGAAAATGAAATAAAAACTAGAATTGTTGATTTTTACATTTTAAGGTAAAAATATATCTTTAAACAAATGCATTCAATGGCCGTAATCTTAGCCAAAATACTTCCTTTTGGGTTTGCAACAAAGCTTAAAGGGAACGCTAGCTCAGGCGAAGGGTTTATATTAAAGTGTTACATATCAATCATTGAAGAAATAACTTCAAAGCATTTCAAACTTTTGAAATTTTGTTCCTGGCATTTTGATTTTTGAATGTATCAAAGTAATATAACATACTACCAATTGTCACTGATTGAAGCATATGGTACTTTTTGATTGCAGCATATGGTACACAACCATTCAAGTTTCAAACGATTTTAGTTACAATCAAGAAAAGATTACTTGTAAGCAAATTTGCAGAATATTTTGAAACAGCAATATAATGAAGAATTATGCTAAAAGGAATACGAAACTTCAACTTTTATTTGCACAAATTGAAGTTTAGTGCACAAATTTGGTTGAAAATCTTAAACTAATGCATTTAAAGCGTTTCTAGATCTGTAGTATGATAATATTTTATATAGAATCCATTAAAAATAAAACTAGCGAGTTTCATATGCTTTATACATCTCTACCTAGCTTGAGTCTGTTTTCGGTATGATTCAAGTCTTAAGTGCAAATCTTGAGAATGAAATTTATTTTAACTTCTAGCTAATAGATTTAATATCAGGAAAGAAAATAACACATAATCATATTTTTCAATGTTAAATAATTGTTCCTGCAATTCCAAAGAAATGGTCCCCAAAAAGATTTTAAACATCGGGTTTATGCCCTTATAACCTTACATCGGTCTTCTTAAGAACATTTTTTATCCTAATCAAGTATCCTTGTATGGAAAACTTTATCTCTGTTTTTTACGCCAATCTAACAAAACTCGGGTCCTCAAGTTGTTATTCTCAAGTAGGCTTCGATCTAGAACTTTTCCTTTCAAAAAAATTGTCATTACCTATATCCGTCAATTAAGAACTTTTCCGAAATTGTCTAGATTTCATATTTGAAGTTAACCACATTTATTTATCTTTCATTTCCTATCATTAAACACGTGACAAAAGAAGAAACTGCGTCTGTTTATTAAAATGCAATATTAAAACAGAAAACCTTATTGAGTATGAAGCTTTCCCATCAACAAACAATCACTTTTCTTGTTTTTTAATGAAAATCGCACATTCTAAACAAACAACTTAGACATTCCTAGCTAAAGTCCAGTTTCTGTTAATAAATTAGCAAACGAAAATAACTCAACAAGATAAACAACTTTCTTTAAAAGACATTTTTCAAATCTACTTGTCCTGCTGAAGTTAAAGTTATCACAAGCTATATCATCAAAGGCACTTATGACTCATTTTTAGATTTTAGTATGTTATATGAACCAATTTTCTAGTTAGCAGTAAAATTCCTTTAAAAACCAATCAGACACCTTTAAAACGCTAAATAAGTATATAGAATGGGAAAACACTCAAAAGCTAGTCGTGATTCTTTTGCGTTATTGACATTCTAATCATCTAGGCAAAAGTTATTTATCATTTTCGCTGAGCTATATAAATCACAAAGACCTCAACAAAACATCACCGCCTCGATGTTAAAAGGGGACACCAGTTACTGTCAAACTGGCCGACATATGCACATTAAACAACGACAAATTGCTATTTGCTTCCATTGTGTACTATTTCATAGCCCCATTTTTCTTGCCGTAGGAAGTAAGCGTTTCAAATCTCGCCTCTAAAAATGACTTCATAGGATTATTGAACAATTGAACTAATTCTAATATTTCGCAATATTTCCTTGCTTCAAGCTAATGCCTCGAGATATCCTAAACCATCCTGCGTCGAACCTGCATTCTTTTGATTCATATCAATATCGCAAGCACCTGACCATGCTCAGTTCAGATCTATGGATCCAAGTACTTTTCTTTGAAAGTTTTTCTGTCTTTTTATAAAAGACTCTTAAAATGTTCCTAGGCTAGCTTAAAAATATGCCATTTCGATAGATGCTTGCCTGTATTCGTTCTGCACGCTCTAATTAGATCGTTACAGAACCTAAAGGAAAGGTCAGTGGGCATAGGGATAAAGGTTCATGCCATACAGTTTAACTTGGCGCTCATGTTATGTGCGCCACACCCATGTAGCATCTGTTATCAAAATGCTCACACAAGGTTGCCATTTCATATCATGTTTGATTAGGACGACGTTTAGTATAACTATATTATAGACGAAAGAGCTTTATTGACCTTCTGCCTGGCTTTAAGTCAAAAAGAATATCGGTGCTGCATGTTCTGCTATTTTAAAGCTATAATTCTTTGATTCAATGCTTTTAACGTTAGAGATATGATTTATAAACAGGAGTTGTAATCAATTCTGACATACATTCCTGAATTCTTTTTGGAGAGTTTAGGAGACATAAAGAGCATACTCATGGCTACCTAAGTAATTTTTTAACGTCTTTGGATTGAAATGTTTTCTATTGAACATAAAAAGATTCATGCACAGCTTATTTGGAAACATACAAAAAGATATCTCAAAGATTCATTGCAACAATTTATGATCTTTTTAGCATTAGCTCTATTCCTAAAGCCTGATGAACATTTTATGTTTGTAATTTAAGTATTTTTTTGCAAGTCTTTGGGAAAAAGAAAAGGAATTGAAATGACAAATCATCTATGAATTATAAGTAAATCATAAGAGGTGATCAAAACAAACATAGGGATACTTGACCTTAATTGCTTGTGAGCAAATAAGGATTCTCTACCAACTGATAATTCATTTTTATTTACAAAATGATAGTGTGTATTAGGTGCTCAACAATATTTGCCTTACGCAACCTAAATTGATGTATGACACCAAAATAAACCTAACATTGAGTATCATAAAGATAATATTTGTGATTCATGTAGAATGTATTCAGCTGTTAATTGTGACTATTAAAGGTTATGAAATCTTCCTTGATGTACATATTTTGAGAAATCTTGTAGACTGCAAAATATTTTACCGATTTTTTTAATATTCAGTATGTTAATCATGAGGATAAATTTGCCTGCCAATACTCAGTTGGATTTCAGTCATGATATTTTAATTTAAGATATTTCATAATACACTAACTAGAGCTGAAAGACTCCCAGAATGTTGAAGCATGTTTGCAAGTTGACTACTTTGATAGCATAACATGAAACTGTAAGATTAATGCTATCCGAATGTTTTATAACACACTTTATAAGAAATACTATCACCATTTCTTCATAAACAGTCAATAAAACCTTTTAACCATCTACTAGTAGACATTGCTAATGTTTTCACTTCATATCAAAAACTAGCTTTAGTTTAACTAGTATTAGTTGTCCAAGGTATAAGTTGGCTAAACTCAATTATAGTGAAAAAACTTTTAGGCTGTTAGTTTTTCTTTTATCTCTTAGATATTTCTGTTTTTAACAATTATATTGCTAGAAACGGTTATTAGTTTTTGTCACAACTGTTTGTGCTTGTTTTTGATTTTTAGGTATGGCTTGATCACAAACTAGAGAGATATGCAAAAATGCAATTGGCTGAATAAAATTGTGAATAAAAAGCGGGTGAGCCCGGTAGCTTCTGAATGTGCTTGGAGTAAATATTCTGGCTAAATCAGAGCAAATATTCAGTTAAAGGGTTAAAAAGGGCTAAGCTTATTGATCACTACCTTACGATTATGCATTTAGAGATGATTCAAGTTTTGTTTCATTACAGATTAGAGATGATCCAACCCTCTTAAGAACATAGAAGAGAGGAAAAACCTTCGTTTCTCCTAAATCTGAGAGAGAGAAAGACGAAAAGTGCATAGGATGAGCCGAAACGCATTCGTATGTTTAGTATTTCGTTGCATTGAATTGCGTTTGCCGCTGACTTGGAGAGAGATTTAGAGCTCAATTAAACCAGCAAGAGAGCGAAGTGCTCTCAGGTATAATTTACTTTGAGCTAGTTAAGTGTTTGTGATTGGGATCTCGGGTGAAATGAAATCCTCAAACAACTATATTGTCTGTTTTGTATAAACAAAAGATTGACAACGGCTGGAAAATAGAGAACCATATTGTTTTTATCAACAATAATTCTTCTGCAAATATACTTTCTTAAGAGCGAGTTCTAAACAATTTCAGCTCCTGTAAGACTAGGAATTTAATAGTTTTGTTAGTTTGTGTGCCAATGGACAGTGAATTATGCCAAGCAGGTAGATTTTAGGTATAGGCCAGTCAAAGCCCTGTTGTAGCTATTCTCGCACGAGTATTTGGCATGGTCAGGCTTTGTTATCATTCAATTATTTTTCTTATATGAATGCTGAAAACTGTAAGAGCCTTCTAAGTTGGTAATCGCTTACTGGCGTTTATATGCCAAGTAAACATAATGCAACTGTTATATTTTCCAAGCATTGTTTGTGCCCAAGTTAACTGTAAACTATGAAATTTAGGGCCTAGTGTTTCATGCTCCACACAACGCACCATCTATATCTTGGACCAAAAACATTATTTCAGTCATAAGCGATTATATATTTTTATTGGAAACTGATTAGATACGATTTTGCTTTTTGGTAAACTTACCTGGACTCTTGACTCGGTCAATCCAATCCTCATGGCTAATTCTTCTCTCATAAAAATATCAGGGTAATGTGTTTTCGTGAAATATCTTTCAAGTTCATTTAGCTGAGCTGGCGTGAATCTTGTTCTGTGTCGTTTCTGTTTTGATATTTTGTCATCACCATCTAAAGAATCATCCATGGTTTTGGTGGGAGATAGAGGGTTCTCGCCTTCGCTCGTTTCGTTCCTCTCAGACTCGTCGACATCTTTGGACGACATCAGCCCTATTTTGCTGTTTGATGTAAATAAATCCCTCTGATCTTCGTCTGCTGTTGGAGAAAATGTAAATCTGGTTACTCAGTCGCTTGAAGTTAAGCAGAGAAAAGTGCACGAGAAAAATTGTCTGCGTATCACATTGTGTGCCAGCAGCCAGGGCTCGTCTTTCTAGTAATCCACAATTGACTCTTATCAATTTAAACTGAAGCAATTCATAAAATAATATTAGATGATTAACTTGTTGAACCCGGAATCAATCATAATTTTGCTGGAGAAATTACAAGCAAGTTTAATCAGAGCAAGCACGATAAATCCTTTCAGGTAGAAATGTGAAAGCCATAATTAACTTAGTTATATGTTAATTTCAAATTGGAGATACGATTTCTGTTATTCAGGGCAATGAATAAAGCTCTTGCTAAGTGATTTGTCATGGTGAGAAATATTCTATTTGCAAATGATTAATGGTAGCAAAGGTTTGATAACTGATAATAAAATGATTATCATGAATTACCTCTATTTAATATTGTAATCATAGTGTCCGTTTCAGAGACTGAGTTCTCAAATTCGTGCAAAATGCTAGGTCTTTGCGAGAATCCACTTGCCCGGACGCGCTCTTCTTGATTGACTCCTCTAAGCGATGTGTTGGAATAGTTATCCGCCATAACACACGAGGCTCCGCCGGTGCTACTTATGAGCGAGGACGCTAGCCACTGTTTGAGGTATTCCTTGCACATCGGTACTCTTTTAAGGTCGTTGTTATATTGCGCTGATGTCTCTGAACGCGTGCGTTTAGCCAATCAGCGCACAGAACGAGGCTCGCAATAGAACAATACGCTTGTCTGTCAGGCCTTTGACCAAAATACATGCGAATGTAATATTTTATATGAATATTTAATTGTGCTAATTAAGAGAGAGTGAGTTCACAAAATAGCATGTGATAAGAGAGGTAAAGCAGTATGATGGGTCGCACAAATAATGTCTTTGCGGAATGATAGCAAGCAATTAACTTCTCAATTCAATTCTACAAAATTTACTTAAAAATCAGGGTACCGTGGGAATACTTTAATTTGTGATAGCTGGGAATAATTTTGACTTCGCTTATCCATTGCTGTTAATTCCGCTAATTAACAAGGCTTTCCCGATCCTTAAGCCCTGGGATAAAATAATAATTTGAATAGCCGCACATTGCATTAAGTTGGAAGTGAATGCAGAAAAGAAACAGGGCAAACGATGGTTAATGAATTAATGTGCGATTACATAGATATTAATGATTCTATTAAGCGTAAGTCAGTTCTCTTGTAAGACGTATCGTTCGGTTTTAGTCAATCATTAGCAGACTAAATATAAAAGCACAAGGCTTATTTCACAGATAGACTTCGCTCTCTTTATAACGTAAGACAGTGTGATTCTAAGCTTAGGTGGATAATCTATGAGGATATTTGAAAACAAACTCGATTTGATTGTGTTTTAAACAAAACTCTGAGCTCTGATCGATGGCAGACTTGATTCCTATCCAATTAAAGCGAACCTTAAGTCATTATTCTCTGCTTTTTCATTGAATGTCTTTGCATAACCGCACGCTCCTAATTCCTACTGCTCTGACTTAAATGCATAGGCTACGGGCTAGTTTTGTTGATTTCTCCATGGTAGCTGCATATATTACCGGTGCTTCATTCAAGATTTTGCTCCTCACCACAACAACTAAACGCAAATCTAAAACCTCTCACTCGCAACAGTTGTTGTGACCAAAGCAAAGTTTTAAAATTGTAATTGGTTGATGCTAAAAAGATTGGCTCGTAGGAACATTGACGCAAAATTACATTACATTTTTGTATAGGTTCAAGCCTCAGCTTGTCATAAGTATTGAAAAATTCAAAAAATGATCATTGCTCGCATTTTCCACGTGGAAGCAGGTCATTTGAAACATTTTCAGAAAAAAAGGCTGTCCTTTTTCAAGCAAAGACAACGAATCCGTATTGTGTGTGGACATTTTTAGCTTATCACATCGCAAAGCAAAGAGTTTACATTGCGTATTGTCTTCTGTGCAATTCATCTAGATTAAGGGACAATTAGGTAGGATCGACAATCCTTCTGTGAGAAAAGACATAAGAAACTGTTTTCATTGACGGCATTTTTGTCCGTAAAGGGAACTGTTTAAAGTTGAGTAGGAAAATATTTATCTTTGGCTGAAAATCAGAATACACAACTTGTTATCGTTCATATAAGCTAGGACGTCGACATAAAAAGAACATCAAAACACGAAATAACACCAGTGCATTGAATCAATTGTGATTACGAAAATAATTCAAAAATATTGTTTAGAACATCCCAAAGTTTTTTATTCACAAATTCAAGCTGATGGCCAAAAAATGTAACATCAGCCGATAAAAACAAAACTGAAAAACAAAACAGTAAAAGCAAACAAATCCAACCAGCTGAAACGAGGCTCTGTGAAAACACACTATAGAAAAGTTTAGAAAAGACCAAACTTGTGGCAGCTTTGTGTAACCTGGCTGTTATAAGCTAGACCGATCATTCTCCAGGAAAATTGTTATTTCTACGCTAAGTGCATAAAAAGTGAGTTTTGAATTCAGATTCTTTCTAAAGAAACTGGATTATTACCACAAGCCATTCCTTACCTTGAAGAACGCTACAACTTCAAAATGCTTTTTATTATAAGTGAAAATAAAAAAATTTCGATTTTTGTTTTTGAAAATCTTTATTTTTCGTCAAGAGCTATTCAAATTTTGAGCATACCCAGCACACATAGAGAGCCTTTTGTACTGGTTTGCTAACTTAAAACTGCAATGCTTTTTGAGGACCTATTCTTTATTAAAGTTTTCAAGCTGTATCAAACTAAATTTTGAGCATTTGCAAAATCATTGTTTAGATATAGAAAAATTTAGTGATCAAACACATTAGCAATTTCAGTTAAGTTATTACAGCCCATGAACAGAAAATCTCTTTTTCAAATATATGCTTTGCAGTTCTTTGTCTATTACGTTGCAAAGTTGGGTCGAAAAATCACATTTTCCACATAATCATTTAAAAGTTAAATTCAACATTGTAGAACACCAAAGTTTTAAAAACGAAATATTTTTCTACCAAATCTAATTTAAATGAATGTAAGAAAATAATCACAAACTTTTTCAGCAAACAACATAATTACAATAGAGAAAAAAGTTACGTTAGAAGCTCATCTTTCAATTTATTCTTGATTGTTTAGTGCCACTGCTTTTAGTATAAAAAGTATACCTCTAATTTCTCTATAAAAATATGTCTAGTTAATATAATTTCTCTATTCTCTATACATTTTTTCAATAAAATGATGAAGTTTCATTGCTGTGGCAGCTAAATAATCTTTTCAATTACCTTTCAAGATTAACCACTGTAAGGTATTATCAAGTTCTATTGCGTATTGTTTGATAATCAAATTGTTTATAATTCATTGGTAGTAAACGATTGGAGTCAAAAAAATCCCTTTTTTGTGAATCAGCCCTTCATGTGGGTTATTTGCAACCATAGGCTGCATGGATACTTGAAAAAGTTTTCTATAGTAATATTTCTAAAGAATTATGATCATTGTACAGTTAGCTGTTGAAGACGAAACTTGAAATAAAATTTTCATCGAAACATCACCGATGCATTATAGAAACCCATTGAAGTTTGATGCATTTCCTATAACAAAAAGATTAAAACCAGATACTACTGAAAATGCTTAGATCTTGCCTTTCTTCAAAACTACCCTAATTTAGAACTGGAAAATAATCTGGTTGAGTGAATTTGTGTAGAGAGTCGAAGCTAATTTGAATATTTGATCTCTTCATGTCATAAAGTCTTGCAAGGCTTTTTCTTTTTCATCATCAGAGGAAATAGCTTATATATATTTTATCAACGAAAACATTTTATTGGACAAAGAATATTTTTTAACATCGTCAAGTTAAAACTTAAAAAATGATAAATAAGTAAAATAAGCCTGCACAATGAGATTAGGCCAATTTTGTTATCCCAAGCAAATTTATAAAGCTGTTATTGTTAATATATCACGAAGATATTAGCAGCATTATTACAATTAAAAATTGATATGGCAATAATGAAGAAAATAGTGACATTAAACTTTGGTAGGAATTAAATGTTTTGCCTGACTGTTGTTGAAAAGTATGTATGTTTGTGTAAATAGGTCTCTGTAGGCCTAATTCAAAACTTGGTTTCTGTAGGTATATTTCTCAACGTAGATCTAGTTGCATCCTAGTAAATTTGTGCTTTTTTTGATTGCATGTAAAGGTTCTGTCTTTCTACAGTCTTGCACATCTAAGGAAAAGAACGTACACCAACCGTAAAGTACATAAACCTCACTCAGATACATGTAATATCATTGATCTAGCATTTTAGTGTGAATGTAATTTGCATCGTTATAACATGCATTGCAAAGAAATATTGCAGATTAATGGTTAACTTCGTTAATTGTTAAAGGTAGGATAATTTTCTTGATTTCAACTTCAGCAAATCTACAAAATTGACCAACGTTAAATGCATCAACCCTCTTTTTTACTGAGGTGAATCTATTCTTGTTAGGGCAGAAAACAAGCACTCAACCTGAGCTAAAGCATTATCATGGCCGCACAACCTAATCTCGAAGGCTGTGCTCATAATTCGGAGAGCCGGGTCTCCTTGGCCCTCTTTAGCCTTGGGCCTGATGTTTAGTTCGCTACAGACTGATAAGAATAGGTAAATGGATTCTGAAAACGATTACCCACAACGGATGTACAAAAAGGATGGTCTGGACACCAAGCAATACAACTTTTTGGCATCTAACGCTTGGAAAACGTCGCCGTTTAAAAGATCTCCCGGATGCAGTAAAAACCGTTGAACAAAAAGTTGAGTGAACAACCCATTTGATTGGCAGCTGAACTTTAAATGGTCAGCATCTCGTAAATATTTACGGCAAAGCGTCATTTGCGTTTTAAATCTATTCGTATCTATGTAAAACCACCTGATTAAGCTCCTTTTGTTTGACTTCGATCATCAATTCTTTTTTACTCAACTCTAATTGATCAGTCCATTATCCCGCCAAATTACACGTAAAAACCTGTGAATCGCAAACGAACCACTCACTGAAAAGTAATCAGTCATAAGCTATATGTTTGCTGGGAGAATATAAGGCTTGCCCCAAAACAGGCAAAGTAAAAATCGTTTACTTTTAGAGTCCTTAATCGTTTACCGCGTTAACATAATCCTAGCTATACTCGACTGGTTTGGGTAGTCTGACTATTAAAAGCATATGGCCAATGATAGCTTGCTTTCATATCTAAAACACTTATTACATAGCCGCATTATTATAAGCAACGTTAATGTAGAATCTTTCAAGCTGCTCAGCCTTAAAAAGTCCTCATTGAAAGCAGGTGCCCGAAAGTTCGACTTTCAGAAGTTCAAATGAGTCATCATGAAGGTATGTAAGCAAATAAAAAGGAATTTGTTAGCATATCTTTATGAATGAAACTAAATGTTGCTTTCCTACCATTCTAGAGCTTCATACTTATAAATGAAAGAAATGGGCAATCACACTGTTTTCATTTCTGCCCCTATGGTACGGAATTTCTTCCCCTGCGTTATAAAGTATTTCTATTAGGTTTTTAGGTTAGTAGCCAGGTTTTTTTCATGAATATCAAAACATTATATAGTGACAATAAAATTTGAACATAAACCAGATATCATGCCTAAGATAAAGTATTTACAACGGGAGAGTATGCCAACGGGAGAGATGGCGGGCAAAGACAAGGTGGAATATTTTGATTTGTATGTAACGAAGCTTTCGATTTAAATCCATTTTTCTTTTTTGTCTCTTTTGATTATCATAAGCTTCTAGCATTAATTTGTTTAACAGGATTTCTTTCTGTACAAAAATTTTATCTTTAATATTTCAATTTGCTCGTAATCAACATTAATCTGCAGTCAAGTACAATCATGGTTATTTGAATCATCGCAGACTTGGCAAATTGTGAATGGCTTGCAGATAAGATTCAACATGAGAAGATAAGAGCATGCATCATGTGGTAAAATTACAACCTCAAAGGAAAAACATTGCTTGTTCTTTTTTATAATAGCAAGGATTGTGTGAATAACTGTTTTCTTAAGCTTTTTTAGTTCTAACGAACAAGGACTGAGAGGATAGTTGATGACAAAGCTACATAGTGTTTTCTGGATCATTTGATAATCTGAATGGTGCAAAAGAAAATGTTTTAGTTTTAAAAGAGTAAAAAAATTTCGTTTACCTGGTAACAAAACGTCTCGTACTCATTTTTTTGAAAAAACTTTCTTTGAAAATGATTATGATTAGTACAAGAAACGCCTTCAATGATGCTAAATGTAATCATTCTTAAATAAGCAAGTACTAAAGTAAAACACTGCATTTTTAAGAACTTGAAAGCTTAAAACGAGTATGTTTGGACACTTGAAATAGAATATGCCCGCCAAAATTCCCAAAAAGTTTTTCCAATAGTTGAAAATTCTTCCAACTTCTATTTTCAGAGTAGATATCATTACTTTGGCACAATAAATAAGAAACTAGAAAAATCAGATAAAAAGGCTTAAAGTTCAAAGTGATGGCATAAATAGCAAAGTGCAATAAGAATACAATAGTTTAATAAGAAATCAAAACTTGAATAAATAAAAGATTATAATTGAATAAAAGCATGGCTAGGTTAAGCTTAAAAATTTGAGTTCTTACATCTACTTATTTTAGAAACATGCTGAAAACTTAAGAAAGCGGCCAAGAACCCAAATGGGTGTATGTCTCTAAACTCACGATGGTACGAATAATTTGATGAAGTTATAAATTTTCAACTATAGGCAGTCTGTTTATTGACAGGTGCACAAAGAATCAAATTTCGTCCTTCGTATTCAAAAGGGTGTAATTTGACTACTTTATAGCCATTGTAAGACTATACTTAATACTACACAAACTAATTAAAAACCGACCTTAAAATGTGACATTTGTGTCAAAGGATTATTCTAGTCTTGGATAAATTTGCTAGTCATAACAATGCATATGAACAAAGACTAGTTGTGGTAGCCCTATATAGAAACAAACAGTTGTACTCAAGGCATTGATTACGGAAATTCTTTTATAATCAAACTTACTGTCATTCAAGATCCAAGAATCATAACCCTTAACTGGAGGAGATCGATTTTCCATATCTTAAAGATTCTATTTCACTGTTATCAATTACAGGTAATTAATCTTCTAGTCCAGGATAATGCCTGTTTATTTTCGATTAACGAACTGCTTATATTTCTTCTTTTCAAGAATTCATCTATTTTATGTTTGTACACCATAATTGTCTTCACAGAGGTTGGTACAACACTGACAGCGGTTAACCTAGTCCACTGCCTTGTCATTACTCCACTGGTGACGTCAGATGACCGCCAGGAAGTGGCACAGCCAGTGTTCACTGTCACTTTATCCCAGTGTTACATGACACGTATCTGGTTGGTTCTATTTGAATCAAATTGACCAACACTAGGCCTTCATTTAAATACTCATAACACTATTTGATTTAGAATTTTGTAAAACTGTTTTTGATGATACACCGGTACCTGGTAATGAACAATAACATGGTCGTTTAAAAGTACTGATACATTCTATTAGCACCTTTTCTTGCTTGTTTAGCAGCTACGAGGTTTCCAGGAAGTATGAAGCGCCATTCTGGAAAATTAGAAGAGGGATGCGGCTGTTTTAAAGAAGAACAAAGATTTTAGAAAATTAACACCATTAGGCACTCGTGTCATCATGTCGCCTTCGCGAGGAGACCACTCGTCACAAGTGACAACTATTATGTATGTCAAAATTAATAATCAAATTTCTGTCAACCAAAGGTGACAGAAAATTCTAATAGTATTTAAAAACGAAATCTATCTAGACAGCACCCGATTACTCCGAGTCAAATGACTGTGTAGTACGGGTCACTAGTTAAAATCTTTTGCATAAAAGGTTTCAAAGCTGCCATTTTAAGTGTATCTTGAAGCAACAAACTACATTTTCAATAACATGCTAACCAAATAGTTCCCAGTATCATGTTAAACTGAAGACTCGTAACAGAGCGCGGCGGCATGTAAACGAAATTAAAAAAGTTTTCTTTTAAGTGTAAAATTAATTATCAATGATCTAATTATTGAGGAGAGAAACAATCAATACTAAGGTAGCTTGTGGACATGCTCGTTCACTCAGTAAGCATGCTTTTAACATATAAAAACATTTCTGAATAGCTCACGGAAACATCTGCATGTTTTCCCGATACAACTTCCTTGCTCAATAAGATAAAGAGTATTTCTATTTCTGTTAGCATAAAGAGCTTGCAATGCTCCATTATCGAAAGCAATTATCAATTGAATTCAGTTTATTTATCAAAGCTTATAACTTTTTGATTTGCAAATAATTTTTTGTTACGTTTCTTGAAGTGGACAGATAAATGACAGCTGTGGCTAAGTGTTTGCTTGCAATTCAAGGCGATTTTGATATCTAAATGATGATAGGAGGAGCTGTTTAAAATCACATCATTCTTCCTCCTGTCTTGCAAGCGACGTCAAACTGCAAGACATCTTTGCGTATCACCATTTCTTTGAGCAAAGGTGAACGGGCTAAAAATTCCTGATCTGACAGAGAAGAAAAAAAGAATTTTTCTCCCAAAAACTTGCTTTTGGTTGACATCTCTATTGAGAAAGGATAGACCTTTAATTCAATTAATATCTTGCTGCACTTTGTAATAGGTAGACTCGAGCTCGTATCTGGGTGGATTCCAGCTTTGTTAGAGACATATTCTTTTTGATTTTTTTCTTTTCACGTGTCTTGGCGATAGACCTCGTCTGTTTTCATCCTAAACCTGCTATTTTAGGTATTATTAATTGTTCAAAAGTTGACGTCACCATATATGCATGCAAGGAAAACTTTGGACTTCAAATAGTTAAGACTCTTTTAGAAATTTCAACGTTAAAAAGAATAAATTAAATTGCCAACAATGACTTTTGTGAGTGACTATAGTTGTCGTTATTCGAATTAATTTATGTAAAGAAATTCTACAGTGCTAACTGCAGATTAAAGTTAACTAGCCTTCTTGTGACAGTTCTAGGGATTTCAAAAATATGAATTTTCGGAATAAGCTCACATGCATATTTTGTATCTACCCTGCTCCACCAGGAAACAAATAAAAAGAGGTACAGAGAAAAAATGAATATATCTAAGCCCCCCAAATATATAGCGTCAGAACATAGATCGAAACTCTCCGCTTGAGAATATATTTACCCAGTTATGGATCGGAATAGGCCAATCAGAAGTGCGAGCACATGACTGTTGCCGAAACAGTGCCTACACAGAAAGAATTCGTTCATTGGTAACATTTGTA
Source organism: Rhopilema esculentum (assembly GCF_057945365.1). Lineage (NCBI taxonomy): Eukaryota > Metazoa > Cnidaria > Scyphozoa > Rhizostomeae > Rhizostomatidae > Rhopilema > Rhopilema esculentum. The sequence continues at coordinate 7,920,235 of NC_142834.1, read as the reverse complement.
ATAGGCAAGCGGCATAAGTTTTGTCAAACAAAATTATGTGTGAATATATTAGGTCAGACATGTTTGGGTCGAAAACAACACCTAGATACCTAACTACGTGGGAGGATGGCTCAGTTGAGAGGCGCTGACTACAGACCACAGGGTTCGTGGTTCGAGTCCCTGGCATGACCGAACTTTTACCCAGGGTGAGGAGAAATCGCCAGCTCTATGTTATTCCAGGCGCAGGAAACACGAGATGCGGCGCATCGAGAGGAAGGACCAAGACATTGCTCGATAAGCCTAAGCTTCTCAGTGTCCTAAAAAACTACCTTGGACGCTAGGTAGAAACAACTACAAATACAAAAATACTACCGTTTGATGTTGATCTAGAATTTTCGCTGTTTTAAAATCTGAGAAATAATGTCGATGGAGCACGAAGGACAACTGCGATGGAGACAGCATCACTTCTTATTACACGTAAATATTCGTTTTGAGCAAAGATTGGCAGTGGATAAACAGATAATCTTCAAATTCTGACTAAAGTTCTTTCTTCTGTTTAGTTTGGATGCATGCTTAAGAGTCGTTGGTTAAAAGAAAACGTAATCAAACAGGGTTTGCTAGGTACATAGTTAATTGTTATTATGACAACAAAAGGCGGAGAAGCAAATCATATATTAATATGAAACTTAATAATCTCGGAGAAAATCAATTTAAAGGAGAATAATTAACTCCCAGACTATGCTTTCAATAAGTTTCTTCGGAAAGCACCTTTTATAATGAAGATGACTTTCTGAATATTTAATAAAGAAGCTTTGTGAATTTCTAAAACAATCTTTACAAACAAGGAAATAATCGAGGCATAATTGATGAATGATTAATGCCTAATCATCCAAACAAACCATTTAAACACGCAATTAATACACAATTAATCTATTGCTTGAAAGGATTGCGATTTTGATTTTGTAGTATGTTTTCATAAAAATCTAAGAATGTTTAGAGTGCTAAAGGCGATATCGCTGGTTGTGCACCTGGGTCCATACTGCAGCACAGCAAACGACCCTCATTGTTACGAATAAGGCAAGAGCAATACGCTCTTATGTTTACCAATTCTTCGCAAAGGATTGCTTACATCACGCTGTGTTATCTTCTTTTCGAAAAATCCGACAGCTCGTTTTTAAATTGACGCTGTTATTGTATTTGAATAAACAGAAAAAGAACCCAAAGCAAGGCCTTGATTGATGTCTGAGCAACTATTAAACAAGCATATGTCCATTTTATAGTTTGAACATGATTTCAGTAAGCAGAAAAAGTCGCTCTTTATAGTAGATCATCAGACTCACTGATCGATAATAGTTATCAGGGTACTGCTGTGAAATTTCACACTTTTTAGTATTTTCTTAAAAATTTGTAATAGAAATACAACGGTTAAGCTTTTGATTTGACCTTAATTTAAAAATGGCTTTTTAAAATGAATGAAAATTAATCTCATTATAAGTTTATATTCATTTATTTCCTACAAATTTGCAATAGAACCATATTTGTAAAACAGAGATTTGTCTGTTATATTGTAAAATAAGTTATTCTAAAAAGAATATAATATCTCAAAAGACGATGTAATTGTTGCTCATGAAGAGATTAACATTGCTTTATTTTAATGTTTTGGCTGAAAAAGCAAATTGATTTTAAAATGAATATTTTAGTTTTGTGCTTGAATTCCTAGCGTTAAAGTATGTTATCCGATAAACCTTGAACGAATGTTCTTTCTATGTCTTCCTTCTTTGTTTGAAGAGCAATAGCGTGTTTTAGATTGAGAGAATTGAAAATAAAAATATCCCTGAACACCATTAAAGGGTTCTCAAATGCTTAGGTAGAGAAAGCCTTCGTTCAGTTCGATCATTGTTATTTGTTGTGCAACCTGCAAGATAGTTGATGATGACAAGCGGTTGGAAGCAAGCTGACAGCTCTCTTAAAATTCCTTGATAATACTGATAAATCAAACGGTGTCTTGAATCATTCGAATGGACAGGTAGCAGATGCAATACAATACTTTATTGCCAAAAAGTGTACAACACATTTAAGGCATAACCTATGTAGACGACGATAAATTATTGCAAGCAGGCACGACGAATCATACAATGCTTTCAGGTCAACGCTGATGGTCAAAAATTTTCAATGATGATAATGTGATTTTATTCTTATTTAAAAAAATCAACTAGCGGTTATGAAATGACAAAATTTGCGTCTTTTATTTGAGGTTATAGTGTCTCCTGTAAACTAAATCCGGATAACTGTGTGTAGAATCAGTGACCATTGTTTTAGAAGCAGACAGCATTCATACAGACAATTTCTCAAGGCCTCCTGTTTGCTCTGTTTCGACAAAATGGCTGACGCAAAGCTTTTGAAAAGTCATGAAATGAATTATCTGCTATTCTCAAAAGCAGAAAAGGCACAGTGCTACTTTCTTTTGTTCTGAATTGTTAAATAATTCAATGTTTTCTATTCAAGATATTCATTATCAATTTCATTTATGGCTGATTCAAGGAATATATGTTGTAAAATGTAAATATTTATGGGAAAGTTAAAGTTTCAAATTTAGTCTCATCAGCTAAAACCGAGAGAATTATGAAGAGTAAAAATAAAACAATAGAATAACGACTTTGTACACGAACGGAAGATTAGAATGACGTTTCGAGCATAACTCTTCATCAGGAAATATTTAATAAATGGGAAGGCGAAGGCCAAATCTTCTAATTTTGGCCTTTTCAGAGTTAAGCTGTCTGAAAATTTTGTCTTTGCCTATCACATAAGTTTAGACTTTTTTGGCCTATTCCAGAAGAAATTTTGAGCAGACACTTACCTGATGAAGACTTATGCTCGAAATGTCGTATTTACCTTCTATTCGTGTACAAAGTTGTTAGTTTATTTTATCAATTTTTGCCATTACTCGAAGTACAACACGCTCAACTACATCGATTATCAATTACGAAGAAAGATCGTATAAAAAGGCACAGCTTCTGACATTAAATTGAAAACATGATCTATTATTTCTCGACAAATTAAGAATTACATTGAATTAGGTTTGTTATAAATTAAGAATGTCAAGTTCTATGCAACGCTATTTTCTATGTATTGGGAAAAACTCTGTTTAAATGCAATATAATGTTTTTTTCGGCGGAAGAAAGCGGATGTTTGAAGCTTGTATTTTAATAGCAAACAAATGTAGCTACTTTTCAAGGTAATCTAGTCTTGCCCAAACTTTTGCTGTGCTACCAGACCCCTTACCATTTACAATGCGTGTTGTGATATATAGCTGATGATTTTTGTGAAGAAGGCAGAAAAAGTGACGTTGCTGAATAGTTGTGAAGAATGTTTCCTCTTAGTTTTGCATCGACTTTACATTTGTAAAACCCCTTTTATTAGTGTTTTTATCATAGAATTTATGACATCACAAACTTAAATAAGCGATTGGTATCTACGCATAATGTTTCTGTTGTTGCTTCAGTATTTTCAGTATTACTGCAGAAGGTTTACATGCTAGGCCATATCTGATTTTCGAATTTGCCTGTTTAACGCTGCTTGTTATTTGCACAGCAAAATCTTCAAAAAGATTTTCAAAGTGATAAGAAAAAATCTAGCTAACCAATTATTTGGTAGCAAAGTTTCAAAAGCTGTTGGAATATCTCTTTCTTCTTTTAAAAAAGGTTATCTAAAATATTGAAGGATTTTGATATTGTTAATTAAAACCTAGAGAAAACAAAAGCAAGTTGATAGCAGCTAGACCATGATCTCCTAATGCAGCCGAAGAAAGCATTGTTAGCGCGCCATTACTCTTTTAATTATAAAAGATACTATCCACAGGAATTATTGAATTCCCAACATCTAAAAAGCAAAACCTTTTTCCTTTTGTATTTCAGACTTGATGTCTGTGCTATAAACCAACAAATTGTGTTTTATGGTTCCTTTATAATAATTAAAAACCAAATTTGCATTGATAATCATTAGACTCTAAACCGAAAAAGATTAATGTATAAAAGTTATTGATGTTTTGAAAAATTCTCCTTTAAGTTGTCCTCAATGATTAAAAAGTAATCCTGGAAGATTATCAAATCTATCGTTTTGCAAACGGTGGTTCTAATCCGATCGCCACATCAATTTAACTCAGTCAGTGTAAAATAGAGAATGTGTTAGTTTTTGTAATTGAGGAATCCCTCCTTGATTTTCTAATGGTACTAGGCGATTACGTCAGGTAAAAGATCCATGCAAACATTTTCTTGGCTTGCACTGCTGTCTTAAAGACTTAATCGTTTTTGCAAGAAATACAAACCATCTATTAAAGCTGACTCTGGTAACACCTCCAAATGCCACTGGTTTGTTAAGAAAATAAGTGTTGTAGCTTTTGAGGGATCTTATTCAAAGCTAAATGTGCATTGTATTACTGTGATTAAAGAATTGCTTTAGGTATTTATTAGAAAATAATAAAGAACATTGAGATGTAAAAGTTTGTGTTTCCTGTTGTGTTGGGAGGTCTTGGCCAACCCCCCACTCAACTGCTTTCTTCCTTAAGGGCTAGAGACAAGCTATTATTACCACATCTTTGAATTAAAGATACTGATAAAATAGCTGGTGAATGCATATTTAATTCCCATAAAACGAACATATCATTAAATTGCATAAATTTTACTATGGTTATCGTAAAGCAAGACAAGCTCAGCTTTAAAAGAACAATATGCTTTTGAAAGGTAAAAAGAATTTTACTTAATAAAAAGAGAAAAATAAAGAAAGGAAAATATGCAAACAATCTTTTGGTGGCAAAAAATTTGAAAATGGCTTTGAAAAAACAAACATTTGGGTATACTTATGTTTTTCGTCTTAAAGTCTTCAGAGTATAAAAAGTCAGAACATATATTGGAAACTCTACGCTAGAAAACATATATACCAAGTTGTGGATCGAAATAGGCCAATCAGAAACGCGAGCACATGACTTTTAAGGTTGCCCAATCAGTGTCGCTTGCCTATTGAGAATGTAAACCCAAACACGTCATACATGGAGGCTGTTTGTTAGTTGTTTCGTATCCAGCAACTAATGGCTGGTGACCCATTATCTAGGGAGAAAAATTCTGTGATGCTCGAAACATTAATTTAAGCCAGGAACGAGAAGCTTTCTAACTTGGTAACCAAGTTTACAATGTTTCGTACCTGGGAGGAGTTGAGCAACATTTGAAAGCCTGTTTTACTGTAAAACTATCAACAAATATCAACTCAGATCTGCAATCGGTAATATCCGCGCATAACATGTTTTTCCCACCCTCTCAATTTCAACCAAATTTATCAAAATTTTCACCTATTTTGAAACATAATCTTAAGTTAACATAATTCTTCTAAATATACTGAAACTTTGCCAAAACAAAACAAGTTTTTCCTGTGCCAAAAACTTGAGCCAGTCTGCCTTCTACTGCTTGTTTCTGCTTTCTAGTGCAAGCTTGCCAAAACCAGGTCAAAGTCCCTAGAAGAATATGGCGAAACTGCATCTCTATGTCAATTATTATTCGAGTTTGTGAGAAGTTGATAGCTGATAAATATAATCTGCAAGAAAAGTTGCTTCTAACAGAAGTAATATTTTTGCTAAGGAATGAACAACAATGCTCGTTTTAGTTTCAGATACGAAATGGATTGAGAAAGGCGGTAAATAACAGAAAGCAGACAGCATATTACGGCATGAACTGCCGTTTCTTAAACCATCAACAAAAGAGAACAACAGTCGGTTCCTTGTGGAGCCCCAATATCTTCTGGTACTCTTTCATGTAAATATTGAAATCCTTTTAGCTTGTATGCAAAGAATACAGTCTATTCTTAGATTATTTTGAAGCTATTCACATCAATGTTTACAATCACCAATCCAGCTCTGACATTCTTTTCAAATACGGCATGATGAGTGTCGAATATTAAATATGACCTTTTCACAGTATTTTTAAGTCAATATGCAAATATCAATCGTTCACACTGACATGGGTCACAACCAAATTTAAAATTCAGCTACTTGAATGTCTTGGTCATAATAGCTGATTCAGCAGGGAACATAAACTGACATACATTTGTTTCTTATTTATTTTTGGTCAGGTTATTTCACCAACCGACTAACGATCTCAAACCACTTACGTGAAAATGTGGGCATGTGATATCACCAAGCATATCCATCAGACCTTCTCGGATATGCCCCTGTTTATCATAGATCAGCAATCCAATACGACTGAAAGCAATTGGAAACATTCAAGATGTCTCTTCTACTTCCCCTCTTCTTTAGAGACTGCAAAGCAGTCGACGACAGGAGCAGAGGGGGCTGGGGGGGCTTTAGCAAAAAATGCCAAATATTAAGTATCAAACTACCAGAAAAGCCTCTTTTTATACGGTTTTAGCCCCCACTTTTTTAGATCCCCCACTTTTATCAACGCTCTGCGGTGCCTGGACGAGTGTTCCAGGAATGCGCCTTATACTGCATTAAAGAGTGGTGGCGCCAAAAGGTTGTATGAGGGGGTAATTACCCCCCGTTTTCTTAAAACATAATCCACATATTTCTTTGAAAAACGGATTAAAAAGCGCTGGGTAGGGGTAGATGCAGGGCAAAAGGGACGTGGTCTCGCTGGCCGCGCCCATCACCCTCCCACTTTGTAATAGCTGGCACCGTTAATCGGCTATAGAGATTTTCATTTTACAGTTTTATTAAAAATTTGGGCTCTTGTACCACACCTACCAAAACACACCACCAGATTACGGCTTCTCAATCTCTACAAATTTGTTTAAAGATAAGTTCATTGCATAAACTCGCTAAATAAAAGGTCTTTAGATTGACAACAAGAGTCCCACAATTTTAATTTCTATATACTGTATTTTGTCTTCCATATCTGCAACGTTAACCGTTTTATCCAAGCTTCCTTTCATCCGTTTTATAGCAGGTAACATTGTTGGTAATATACATCATTTGAATTTTAGTGCATTATTCGCCTTTTACGAAATTGTCTTATTGGTTCATTGTCACAGTTAATATACCTTATTATCTATGAATTATATTTAATTTCCTGATAATGAAAGGTTTTATCGCCAAGAATGGTTTCACCAAATCTCCAATCGCCATAAATTTACTTTCGTAACAAAACGAAGAATGAATTATTTGTCCCAAACAACGTAGAACTCTATGTAACAAACCCATAAAGACATCTATGTCACGTGATAGATTTTCGCGCCTTTTCAACGTTAGCCCCAGTCTTCTAGAAGTCGAATGTCGTCAGCACGTGTCTAGATCAAATGGGAAAAACATGGCAGATTAAAGAAATTCAAATTCACAAAAAATTTATTTAGCGGAGAAGTCAGACGCGAGAACATGGATATCTTCTGCCTGTGTTTTCTTGAAAAGACATCTCAAAAATAACGTAAGTTTTTTGCCTGCTTTTAAATATAAAATCTTTCGATGATTTCCTAAATTCTAAAAAATTTGCAGCCTTTTCAATCATTTTGCATTTATTTGTTTCTCAAGCATAGTTTATATTGACTTTTTATGTTCTGAGCTCTTTTACGCTACTAGCTGTAATTAAAAGAACTTGTGAGAGATACTTTTTGTTATTAAACGCACTAAAGATGAATCCAATTTCAAGGGCCTAACTTTTTTGTCGAAATATTTGTCTTTAAAAATTTTTTAAGCCATTAATCCAAAATAGAGTTAAACTTTATGTAAAAACTGCAAATACTGTGGATGGTAGCAATTAGATTAAAACAGAGAACGTCTTTTTTCTTATCTAAAGAAATAGTCTATGAATTTACTCTCCCAAACGGACTAGGAATAAATGCAAAATGTTGACATCTTGATACTAGATTCGCTTGAACTTCAGTTAAACTTTTTTAGAAATAGTGTATCTTCTGCTAAGTTGTTACATTTTCCTAGCTTAAAAGTTACTACGGAGAGAGAAACTAACATAATTATGTAAGATACACATTTTTTTATAAGAAACAAAGTCGACAATGAATACTCATTTTTATACCTCCAATGCTTTAAACACTCAATTTTTCATATTTTGATAATAAGCCTTGTAAAATTGGTTGCTAAGAATTTCCAAATGCTTGTAAGAATTCAAGGTTTCATACCAACCAGTCAATCCCATTGTTAGAAAATCGTGAAAATTTTGGATTCGTAGTCAAAATCATAGAAAGTGTTCAATCCAGTCTGAATTTTCGCTTTTCGTCAAATGAATTGCAGATTATATTCGTGTTTTGTCTTATAAAGTTAGTTGATAGAATGATGAGGAACGTATCTTCATTCCGTTTTTCAACAGAAAAATCTTTTAAACAACATAAACAGAATCTGGCTTGGAAATTTTTCTGCTTCAGAAATTGTTGAGCGATCTTTTGTTGCCGTCACATTAGGAAACGATACTTGAGAGACAGCAACGAAAAAACTGATGCTTCTTTGCAAAGTTAACTTGAGTACACAAAATTTGCTCAAACAAGTACACAAATGATTGATCAAAATTAATAACCATGAAACGCGACCCATAAAGCAAAAAAAAACATTGATAATGCTAAAGCTGTATATGAAATTAATAATTTCATAGAAATGCGCTGACTTTGTCGTCATTTGGAGTTTGAGGAAACGCCTTGGTAATGAAACGATTCTTCTACGAAATTCCAATCCTTTTTCGAAATCTTTCATGTCACGATAAAGGAAATTCTATGACATACTTTCCTGTTTCTTGAAGTAATATTTTCCTGTTTCTATGAGATATTTTCCCGAAATTTTATTAGGATGATGTATTGCCATACAGACGAAGATTACAGAGAAAGTGTACTGTTCTAATAAGAAAATACTTTTTATTTGAGAACTGATCGATCCCAAAGGAAACAGGGATTAACGGAAACAAACCAAAAAAGTCTGTATGTGAAATTCAGTAATGTGAAATTATCTAACTTGTACAGCCTTCAGGAAAAGATGTTTTTAAAAATGTTTTGCTAGAAGACTATTCGTTATTTTAAGCTATCGTACCGTTGAAAGATAAAATTACGTTAATATTAATCAAAGAATGCTAAATGAATATGATACGAAGAGGGTTTTTCAAATCTGGTAGATTTTGACATCACTTGAAAGTCAATTCATTTGCATTCGAACGATAAATGACTTCTAGTATTCTTGTGAATATACAGCATTTCGACAGTCTTTCCTCAGTTGTAGTGAAATCTAATGTGCTAGCGAAAAACATTGACGTGCGTGAGCTGTTTGTCGAAAAACTTCGGGCCTGTCTCTCAGCTTATCACCGCGAATTGCTGCTGGATTTCAGTAAGAAGGAATTTTAAACTAAATGCAGGAGCTCCATGGAAATTTCCCTCTATCATAACAGACGGCAATGCCGTTAATAGCTTCCCTATTGCGAATACGGATATGCAAAATGCTTAAATACACCTTCAAAGTGGGATCTACACTTTTTTGACAGTGAACAGCGCCACAATATCTTCTCAACTTTTTCGAAGCTCTTTCGAAACTATCGCAATCGAATTTAAATTTTAATGAAGCTGAAAATGAACTTTGATTTGTCCTTTTGACAATCTCTTCTGAATTTCTTGCTTTAAGACAAGAATAAATACTTTAGCAAGTGAACTGGGTCATCGATTTCTGTCCTTTCCGTTCTATAGCAGGGTAGGTTACACAATGATAGAGAAAGAGGGTAATTTCTTTCTTGGGTCAGTCAGCTGAGATGCTAGCACGCAGACTGTCACAGACGATGCTGGCATCCATACTATTGCGATGCCAACTACTGATTACATCAGACTACGTACAGGATTTCTGTCCTATTCTACTAACCAAACTGAAGGCCATATCTTGTTCATGACCTTTAAATATGTATTAGCATCATCATTATGCCCGTAGTATTCACACTTACCAGGAGTCAATCATTTGAGAGATCTGTGAGGGCAGGGTTGCTGTTTAAAAATGGCTTTGGAATTGATATCGTAAAGGTTCAAGACCTATATTGGCAAAATGATATATAATTTACCAAAATGGAAATGAATTTGGATACAAGCTTGCGTTTTCAAATATTCAGAAACCTTTGCTGAAAGTTTCTTTCTAGCTGCTTTGAAAGATCACTTCAGTACATTACAAAAACAGATCATAATAATCATTCGTCATCTCTTTTTCTAAAAGAGACATCTTTTCACACTTTAAGACTATTATGACGACTTTAGAGTTCACAGTGATGATCAGTTTGGTAAATAGCTCTTGAAGTTTTTGTAGGAAGGGTTTATAGATCCTGATAAGTTAAATCGAATTGTAGTCCACGAAATAATTATTCTTCATTCATATAATCGTTAGAAATTCGTTGCCTAAGCAAAGTTTTTGGTATCCAATCGATTTTGACTTGATATTTTCAAGGTAAATGGCATTGCATAGCGCTGCAAGGTTCGGTCCTTCTTTCAAGAACTTACTTCTGATCAAAACAAGAATCCGTTCGGCATTGCTTATGTTGCAGGTTATGAAGAAATTCATCATCAATTTTAACCTCAAAAACTGAGCCATCAAAACTGTGAAGATGGCAGCCTTGTCTAGAATTATTTGGTTTCCCATCCTTAGCTGTCATTTAAGATTTGCATTCTTTTTTTATAATGAAAGTACTATAAAATGACAATAAAAGACCATTTCTTTCTCGTTTCAGTTGCTTGAGAAAACTAATGGTTGAAATTTCTATACTTTGTTGTCGGTACTTGATGTTTTTTAATTTCTTTATCACTTTAATATAGTATTTATTTAGATATATTGAAAAGCATTATAATGCTTTAAATGAAAACCGTCGCCATTGAATCTTGTATAAAAGAGTAATGAAAATGCCAAGTGTCAATGGATGAAGACTTCTAAGCACAGGTTTTGATTAGTATTGTGAAGAGCCTTGTTGATAACTGTAAACAGCATTTGAAGAGAACTGTGCAAAGACAACTTTTGGTAAACACTTGATCGTCAAACATAATTGACTTTTGGGTATTTCTATTCATATAATCTGTCTGACATATGCACCAATTCAGTTTTTCCCAACAAAATGAATTAATACATCAAATCGTAGATGGCGGCATTCATATGCAAATGCACGATAAAGAATATTTGTCATCCAAACTCTTTGTTCTGTTTTGGGAAGATTGCATGTTCTCAATGACTTTTCCTGCCTTTTCTTGATGTTCTTTCTCGACCTCTTGACCCAGCCTCTTTCAAGGATTCTATCCTACAGACTGCAGTTCCTAACCAAAGTGTCTGTCATAGCTGAATTGAAATCAGCCAACTTTATACACTACCTTCTAGCTAAAACGTTTGCGATTCAATATCACTATACATTTCTTTTTTGTCCTTTTATCGAGCATATAGTTAGAGCAAACGTTTTATGAAATCATTCTATGTGCATTCTACCTTCAAAATCAAGATATTTTTCAGTTTCATTTACTTCCTAGATGATGAGGCTCTTTTTGCCCTTTGTAAAAGTGTCAGGAAATCTCCGGAAATCGGTGAAGAACAGTACAATTTTTGTCCGTTTGTAGGGCCTGCAACATTTTTTTACAAAAATGAATTTTAAATGAAGTTCATTTCTTTATATACAAGCGCTAAAGGAATTGTATACAGGAGATCACTTATTATTTGAAGTGTGACACCGTTTCAAATGGGCGTGTTGCATTATTCTAATCTGTACTCTCATCATTACTCATCAGCATTCCGATGTACATTCTACAATCATTTTTTTTTAAAATGCAGTACGCATTCGACAAGAACTGAAAACAGAAGGAAGTGAGAGACGTCTTTGTCGTCTCACTAACCCCCAATGGATTTCAAAATTAAATTGACTTTCCAAAAACTTGTATTTATTTGCCATCCACCACAAACTAGCATTAACATAGTTGTCGCCTTGCCTGCAAATTCAAACAAATAATTATTCCTAAGCAATTTCTTCAATTTTAAAACAGATTGCTTTTTCTCCAACAGACTATGTTATAATCCTCTGAAACTTAATCTTGCAGTAACTGCATATCAATAGCAACATTATAGTGCTCAAAGTTGTTTTCCATATCATCGTTATCAAGATTTCTTTCAGCTTGTTTCCGTCTGCATGGAAGCTCACCTTACCGTAAAGAAACTCTTCATATACTGATAAACAAATTCAATGTTCACTATATTCTTATTTTCATCATCCCATAAAAACAAGCTCTTTTCAAAGCGGTTTAAATAGTTCGTTTAGCTCATTAAACCAACCTAAATGTGGATTTGTCGTATGGTTCTGAAGTGAACATTATTATTATAATACATTATGATGCTTCATTACAATACAAAATACAATCTCTTCAATAAGCTTGATGGTACAGAGATGACTCTTCATGGCATTTTCAGTACTGTTTCTGTTAATACTAATATGTCTAGTTCTAATACAGTGAAAATCCATCATCTCGGGTCATACTGAATAGATATCCCTTCCAGATATAATGCATGTTTGGGCCAATAAGCTGAAGAAGACGCCTTGGTACTGCAATTAGGGCGAAATACCTTTTTAGTGAATTAGCCTTGGGATCATGAAACAGTGGTAAAAAACAAACATGTGTCTGATGAATTACTCATCATTATTAGCACTGTGCGATTCACAGCAAAATGTATGAATAAATTTGTGCATTGTGTGTACGAGCAAAGGCCAAAGAAATGCACGGTAATAAGATTACGTCTAATTCACCAAAACACTTTTACAAGGCTTATTTTGAGAACTGTAGTGTACTTAACCAATAGGTTAATCAATCATGTTTGGGCCGGAGAGCCACAAATTAATTTCAAATAAAAAATGAATATATTTTGGTAGAATCACATGCAAGTAAAGAACAAGCTTTGCTATAAAAACGAAAGAAGAAAGCATTGGCTCCAATTACCACCTGAAAATTAATCACTGAGCCAATTTGATTAATAGAAATTCTGCAAATGTTGATTATCTGTTTATCAAACCAATTTAATAAATGTGTAAAATACTTTAAACAGCTCGATTTTAAATTGACTTTCTTTCTGATCTTACTTTTTAATTATCCGTGACCTGATTGTTTCAATTGGATCTTTACAAGCATAGCAAGATTTATCAGACAAAGCCTTTCCGTGCTTTCTTAAAAAACAGACAAACAGAGCAAATTAACTTACTTATGTACTGTAATTCTTAATACAGGATCTACCCCTTAGAAGCTTACACAATCGCTTTGACAGAATTATGTTACTGGGCGTGGAGAAGTTGCGCATTTGCAGTAAATAAAATGCACAGAAAGAGTATTAGGCAGCTGAATAAGGAATTGTTTATGGAAAATCATCTTACCAGTTGCCTAGATATTTATAACCAAAAGCCTTATCGCACTGCAGTGGGACGATTGAATGACATTAAATTATTCGGCAATTGGCTATGGGAGTTAGTGCTATAGGAGAGATTTTAATCAATACATAACGCTACCAAGTAATCGATAAGGGAACATACTATGATAAAAATTTATACTAGTTTAATTACGGCAATCCTCTGACTTGTCAACAACTACAGTTCGAAATGTTTTATAATGCAAAATATTAAAGTGAAGGGGAAAAACAAGAGTTGTGAGGGGACTATTCATTATCAATCATTTCTAAACAACAGGTTGAAATCAAGCATTGTTAATAACATGAAAATAGCTCAATAATCAAGACAAAATTCAAAACGATTTAACCAATTATACAATGAGAAGGCTAGTAAACTTTTTACATTACACTAGAAAATGTTACTAGATGAAAAGCTCTAGCTTTAGGTAAAAAGACCATTGCTAGTCGTATTTTTCAAAGAAGGGCTTTTCCTCGATCAGTTCCTCTTTTTCGGATAAAATGGCTTGGTCTTGAGACTTTGAAACAGTGCGCTTTGATTCAGTGATGTCCTTACACCCTTCGCGTTTTGGATCCAGTTTACAAGCTACGTATTCTTTGATGTAGAATTCTAGATAATCTAAAGGAGAGGACCCTTGAGATAGCACATGATAATGAAACTCCTTTTCGTCAAACTTCATCTTTGCTGTCTCCAAAGCATTCTTCGTGTAGTTCCTAAGCTTCCATATCGCCAACTGCCCTATCATATAAGCTGTTGCTTGCCCAGGGTCACTTTGGTACCTAGTGAGATCCTTAGTTGCTTTCTCTGTAGTGTCCCATGCGTAGTCTGCAAATAACTTCTCTGCCGCTGGCCTTTTCATGCCTGGTACAAAGAGATTATATTATAATATATTATGAAACATTATCTTGCAAGTTATTAGCATCTTGCATCCTTTTCTTGTATCCGAGTAAAAATGCTTAAAAAATCAAATCATCAAGGTTTTTGGGTTTCGTTTTCGGTATCAGGGATTAAAAAGGAATTCTTGCTAAATTGATAATTGCTTTTATTTCTTGTAGTTATTGAGGCCAATTGAAAATTTTGTTATTGGAAGTATCCGAAAACGTTATTTAGAAATAAAACAAGAAGTAAACATATGTAATCTGCTGCATTCTTTGCAAGAAACATAAAGATAAGATTAAGAACATGTACCACTGGCTTCTAAAGACACTGATATATTTTCTGTAGGTATCAAAAACCTAAAATATCAGCAAATGGTCACAACAGATTGAAAGTCAGTTGATAAGATAAAAAAATGAAAGCAAGTGGCATTGGAAGGAAAGCTACAAAGATTCATGCTAGCTACATGCTCTTAGAAATGCTTTCAAAAAAGGCTTCATTATGTACAAGTAGAGACACTTGTTGTTGAGCCCTTTCACTCCTAAACTGCAGGAATATCGCAGAACTGTGGAAAGGAAAAAGACTAAGCCGATAAATTTTACATATTTATATATATATTCTTGATTCTGAAGAAGCTTATAGCGAATCGTCAACCAAGTTGTTTTTTTATTGAGCATCTATTTAATATTTCTAAAAAAAATCTTATAGATAGGAGCTATTGAATCTATATATATATATAATTATACAAATTGATAGGAATTGACGATTGGCCGTCTGTCTCTATAATTGCTTGTTAATAAAGTTTCACAGCTTTTTTCTCTCATAACAATCTTTTATTTCTTTCATGAAACATACAATATCTTAATCTAAGTGTGAGCGTTTGTGCAGCATCACATTGGTATGTCTACCTAGCTTCTGAAGGTAGTTTTTAAGGACACTAAAACTCTATGGCCATCAACGAGCAGTGTCCTGTTCCTTGCTCCCGACGAGAACACACCTCGTGATTCTTACGCCTGAAATAACAACGGAGAGCTTGCAACGCTCCTTTCTCTTAGTGAGGTTTTGGTGACGTCATGGACTAAAAAAGCAACATGGCAAAGCGTTTTAGAGGCACTACTGCCGAGCAAATAACTGTGAGTGTAAATAAATTGTACCAGGAATAGATAAGGGATTATTGAATAATGACGTCTCAAGCATAGCCTGACTTGATAATTACATTGTACCGCAAGCAATCTGGTATATTTATGGAATCACTACTGTTGAGTAACCGTATAGGACTGAAAGAATGAATGCTTCATATTTTCAAATTGAAGCATCAGATTTTTCGTGGCACAATACATATGAGTAAAACAAAATTTATAAAGAATTAACTAAAACATAGAAGCTATTAACTGGAAATAGAAACAGATGGATTTATAGTTAGATTATGGTGGTAAGTGCGAATGGAGATCTTTTGAAGATTGGTATAAAATGAAGAAGCGGCCCATGAGAAAGACCTTTAATAGATTTGGAAAACCAAAAGCCTATCTTGTGTCGGCTAGTTATGGTGGTCTACAGGGATATTTGGTAAAGCAAGCGGTTTTACATCTTCTAGGTATTTCCTTGTCCCGTTTTATGTCATGTGCCGATTATCATACATGTCATTAAGTTATGTGACTAGGTTAATAAATAGACAATTGACTGGAGTGTTATCTGGTATGCTGAAGGAATCAAAGACAATAGCTGTAGTGTCTGCCACTCTTTGTGAGTATTTTAAGTCCCTGAGACTTCTACCAATATTTTAAAAATTGTAGACTTCGATTCATTTGATATTCATTCGATCTTTAGTGGTATTGCAAGAATCAATCTGGCATTTATCGGGTGATTACTTGTGTAATTTCATAGATTAAATGGCTTTGACCGTTTAATTCCGACTGAATTGGTTGTGAGATGATCGCGCATTAACCCAAGAAGACGCTTAATTCTTCATGAGGCCTCATAGTCGTCTTCAAGATTATCAAATCATGTTTCCTGCTTGTTTTCTTTTGTAGCGCCGTACCCACGTCTGATAGAACGTCTAATGAAAACTGAAACTGAAAAGGTATGTTGACAAATGCTAACCTGATATCAGTCATTCTAATATGATAACAAAAGGGTCCATTGAGAGACTTGTCCCATAAGACTTAACAATCTTCTCTCCTTCCCAAAATTCTTCTCCTAACCTCTTTGTTAATTAATGTAATTTGCAACGCAAGTTAACTTAAAATACTCCACTTAGAATGATATCACCTTTCAGACGGACTACGCTATGAGACAAAAGTCCAGTCCCTGCTTGTGGCTAATGATAATACGAAATTGAAAGTGTAAATTAAGTCCTAAGGTACAGTTGAAGAGCTAAAAGCCTGGCCCAACGTCATCAGCAAATGATCTGCAAAAAGCCTTTGCATAGATGGTCACTCTCCAGCCATGACTTGATAATAAATCGAATCGAGATAGAAGATCTTCGCAAAGGTCACCACTGACTGGCAGAATGATAGTGGGAGGGAAATTATGGGAGAGGGCAAAAATCAGGCGGTAAGGGCATATTCTTCAAATAAATTTTTACAATTTTAACACCCCTCTCGATTCCCTAGAATGCTTATTTTACAACAATATTTGGGAAGAAGAATTTTGAAGGATAACTGAAACTCATATTCTCAATTCATGTGTGGTTGTGGTGAATGGCAATCGTGTAAACTTTTGAGATGGCAAAGGAAGGGAAGTCCTTTGCAAGTTAATCATTGTCGGACAACCTAAGTTCATTTCAATTTTATTAAATGAACCATCACTGCTATGATAATTAGTAGCTGAAATTTTTGTTCGAGATAACCGGATTTTCTCTTTCAAGGGTTAAAAACTTCGTTCGAGACAGGGAAAAGTTCGAGATTAGCAAGTTCGAGATAATGAGATTCATTTCTATTCCAAGCTCTATAGGAAATCAAGGGATCATGGGAATCTGTTCGAGATAGAGAGTTTTTCGAGATAACCGAGTTCGAGATAGCGGGGTTCAACTGTAGTTTTATAGCTAGCTTAAGGCTGTGTAGCTATTGTAATTTGTTGCCAAGCTCAAAACGATTTCTCCAATTATGTTTTGAAGGAGGTTGCTTGAACTATGGCAGAGGTTCTACACATATGTGAGAGTTGTATATACAAAAAGGTAGTCTCAATATCAACATTGACGTTTATGGCCTATGTTGAATCTGCTAGAGTTGTGTGGCTAATTTCATGAGCGGCACAAGATCAATATGATTTCTCCAATTTTTTAAGAACGAGGCTGCCTCACATGGCCCTTAGCTTGAAGTTGTATTTACATAGGAAAGGTGTACATACAAAATGGCTATCCATCTTCAAAATTGGCTTTTATAACGTACATCAAACCTGCTTAGAAAGTGTAGGTACCATAATGTAAGGAACAAGTTCAATAAACTATGTAGTCCTTAAAGTACTACATACAGTTGTGTGGCAAGTTCTAAAGTATTTGAGATTACATATCTTAATTTTATATAGGTTGATAATGTGCATCTCAGAGTTATGCAAGTTAGAACCATCCTGTTCTATACACCCAAGCTTCTAATTTGTGTAAACCGAATGGATCTCTCATCTTCAGCATTACCTTTGTGGAGAACATCGTATCTTTTGGTTTGAGGTTGTTGGTATAATCATTTGCAAACAGAGTATCTCAAATGTGATGTGCCACATTTGATTCCGAGCCGCTTTCGACACATTGTACCATGATCGAATTTTGTTGTGCACAGTATCAGCATAGTATAACTTTCAGTAGAGGCAATAAAATTTCGCACCGTCAGTTTCTAATCTAGGACGGCTCATATACGGAAGGGAATGTTAATCATTCCTTCGTACATCTCCGTTTAGCTCAAAGGTTAGTCTTGGAATGAATGAAAAAAGGGAAGTTCATACGCGACAAGTTTTTTTGCCTTCCTTGTGGTTTCAACGGTGTCACAGCTAAGTTTGAAAGATCGTCATAGCAATTTTCAAATACAAGTTGGGCAAGATCAGCATTACACAATTCTTTCCATAACAAGACAGATAACATTTTGCACCATTAGGTTTCATTCAGATCTGGTAGGCATGGCTAAGATCTTGCCTCAAGGTAGGCAAGGATAAGAGTTTCCTGCAAGGTTTTCTTATCAGAGAGGAATTCAACAAAGAACAAGATTTGACAAAATTCGATACGACCTCGAGGGTACCTTTTAGTGATACCGAGATAGTAAGGTCTAAGGTAATATTTCTGGAAAAATGGAGATAACAATGACATGTAAGGGAGAATGTCAACATAACAAAAGACATGAGATTACTCTAGGTCGAAAATTCAATCTTAAAATGTGTAACCTTATTTCTGCTCATCTTTCTTAAAGATGCTAAAGTGCCATTTTCATGACGGACTTCCGTGGTTTCACCAGCATATGATAATATTTTTTTTGCCTCATTCATTTCATATTTTGTTGCTCACAACTTTCTGCTCTTGTCTCTCTTTGTCAAATCTTTGTTTGTCTTAATATAAAATGTCTCTCTAAGGGCACCCCATATTCGCTTCTGTTGTTGTATTTTTGTTTTCTCTACTGATGTTCCAACTTCTTTCAAGCCTATTATTTTCACCATCCATGTGTTTTATGAACTTCGTAAATACCAAACAATTATCATGTTAAACAAAATAACATGAAGCTTCTTTGAGTGGTCAGCTTCCGCGGTCACAAACGAAGCTTACACAGTACAGTCGCTGTTGCTGCTGTAAACAAAGGCTGTTGTTGTTGTCGTGTATGGAAAGTAAAAACATCATGCTCATGCAGTCACCCGGGATTCAAAACCACTTCGCATTCTTTCCCTCTAATTGAAAATGCCGACCTGTGGCTAGCTCGTACTATCAACTTTATTTCTCTACACTCCCTATGTCATTTTTGTTTACGAGTATGCAGAAAATACTCACCAACAACTTAAAGCTACTGGCATGGCATTTTCCTCTATATTCAGCTTCACGCCCCATTCTACTAACATTAAAGCTCTATATTTACATTGACTTTGACAACGAAAAGAATATCGTGTTAAAGATAAGACTGAAAACGAGATGGAGATTAGTCACCATTACTTGCAACATTGATGGATTTAGCACGATGATCAGCGTGCTTGCAAAGAAAACCAAAGACACACAAAACTTGCAAATATTGTCCTGCATGATGACGTTTACCTCCAAGAGCTGGGAGAGGAAATGTTCTGAAGACCGTTTGAGAAAGCCGCGATCAAACATACAAAATGCTTGTGCAAATAATACCTATACACTCAATACCAACAGGGAGCAAAAATAGATGCTTTTTAATGCATTTGCTCATCTCTCAAGAGAGCACCGTCAGCAGCTTTTCATTGGTTTGGATACAAGTCCAAGCTTATTCAGCAAAGAAATTGCGAAGGAACGCTCGGAATGACCAATTTGTCGATTCGAAGAAATGATAGTAAATGTTGCAGCACCAGCTAAGACAGTGATATTTTATTGGTAGTTCTCTAATAAGGGTTAGAGAGTGGTGCCAATAAGACAACAATAGCGGCAGATTTGGCGATGATAACTCTGAAGAAACAAATTATATCATTTGAATCCGCTGCGTCACTGACCCTAGGTCGTCTTTCATTGCCTATTTGCTTCTACCACCCGTTACGTGGGCCGGTCACCATACTGGCCTAATTGCTATTAAGGTGAAGTAATGACACTTTGGCAACCCACAGGGTTCATCTTACATAGAGACCTACCTTTGGAGTGGAAACCCGTGTCCATCATGAGCCTCAAGGCTCTCCAAATTTGCCATTTCAACATACCGTACTTTTGTGTAGGGTAGATTTTGTATACGTCTGTTCCCTGTGCAAGAAGAGGGTTTTCAGCATACAAAGCCCACCCTTCAGTAAACGCAGTGTAGTATGTTTCAGAGTTAAGCCAATCAATTACGTCCTTTGATCCAGAAGAGGAGAAATGTTCTGAAAATCCTTGCACCTAAAATCCAAAGAGACCAAAAATTGATAGAAAAAAATCCAGGAAAAATAATAGCACATACTCTGTATAATTTTTATACTTTTTTCCATGATAATGCAAAAAATCATCATAAATATTTTTCCAGATACCAGATAAATTTTGCCGAGGCTCAATTTCCCTAATTTTTGGTTAATTTGAGGTCCGGGTGTTCCTAATATTGTCCTAATTTCAACTTTGATTTTCTCACAACCTCATACTATTGATTGCTTCAAAGACCACTAGAAAACAATTTTAGTAGCACGGATGATTTTCTGATAAAATCTGCTCAGTTTTGTGAACATGGGAGAAAATTTCAAAATCATACTTCTTCTTTAATTATTGTTCTGAGGCTAGGCCATATTTTTGCCAAATGTTCTTATTTTGTAAGCAAATCGTGTCTTTTTGTCAAGTTTATAAAAATTGATTACAGCCTTGTGGTCCAAGAGAAGTGGCCCAAATCAAAAACATCGATGCTCACAATGTCACAATGCTTTGTAACGGAAAGGGCATTCGAATTGTGGTCGATAAAGGCTTCCATTGGCAACACAAATCCTGCCAAACACTTCAAGGCTTATTCGAGTTACGGCTAGTCTCTGTATCCAAATACGTCAAAAAATTCGAATCAAACACCCATTAACAAGTTCTTAGCAGAAACTGAGGCAAACAAGCAAAAACAGGTAATGCTTGAAACTATATTTGATATGAACATTTCTAGCTGATGGCTATTCCTCTCAACAAAATCTTTGACAGTGTGCAAAATTATTCGATCTTTTTCTTAAGAAAATAAAACTTTCTTTTGTGGTCTTTTTAGAATATTTCAAGTGTGAGAGAGTGTTCTACAACATAATGCTCTTAATGATTTCGATAATGACATTGATTGAATTTTGATACCCTTTTGGCAAGACTTGATATCGCAGTAGCTGTTGTTTTGAAAATAAACTTAATTTCTGACTTGTTACACCTGGGAATCTAAAGCACGAAGAGTGAAATCTTGTTTCTTTCTTGCCCTACTTATCCAAATGCTTGAAAAGCGTAAACAAGTTCAAGGGACCGGGAAAATCTGTACTACATAGCGGGCGTCCTATTTATCCGGGGTCCACTTAACGAGAGTATACTGTATTTTTAGAAAGTGTGTTCTTATAAAAAGAAAGAGTGTATACAATTCGCTAACACACTTCAAGATCCATAGAAGATTATAAAAATTAGCACTCTATCGTATACAGCAAATGTATTCAAAAAGCAAACCGTGTTAACCACAAGAAAGAACAAGTTGGAAACTTTTTATCAAAGCAGAGTCGATTTCATCGTGCCATTAAATTGGTCATGTCGAAACTGCGGCACTGCAAAGTTAGAAGGGCCACGATAGGTAGGGCATTATGTCGTGGAAAAAGGGACACATAGAGGCTATTTTTTCAGAAAGGACCTTTTTCAAACATTTTTGGCAACATTCCCTGGGTGCATTCCCGGTACCGACGCAGGTGTTTCGTTGTCTGAGAATTGAGAAACAATTGACATTAAGTAGTTGTAGAAAAACTTTTGTTGAAACCAGAACACTCGAGCCCGCAAATTATGTACCAAATAAGAACAAAGAACCTCAGCAAAAATTATCTGGTTCTTGTGAAAAGGGTGTAAGTTAGTAGGTAGTAGCATACACCGTTTCGCTCACCAGTCCTTCCACCGTCAACTCCATCAAAAAAGTTTTTCATTGATTGGCATATAGTCAATCCAGAATTATAGCCAGCAGTGAGAAAACTTACAATCACGGTGAATAAAAGGGAGAAGTCAAGAAACGGGCAAAACCGGGCAAAACAATGGCAAAACAAAGGAAACTGCTAAAATTGATGAGGGACCTAGGAGAGTGAGTTCCCTCGCTGCCCCCATGGTGCAGACATTCATGGCCAGCAGTAACAACATGGCAGTAACATTATAAGAACAAAGTAATAAATGTGTAGTGAAAATATTGGAACGAAAGATAGTAAGGATATATAAATTGCAAAATAGACAATTTACCTGAGTATGGTGGCCCGGTCTACCCTCGTGTCCAGCAACTGAAATGGCACCATAACGTGGTCCATGTGGGGTAAGGAAGAATGGAAGATTGTAATAACATGGCCTTTTGCAACTTGTTCCAGCACTGCTATAACTTTGTGATCCTGAAGAAGGGTTGAATTTAGCGACCATCTTCAAAGGACAGTTCGGTGTCGACGCTCTGCTTTCTGTATCGTAGAAAAAACTTCGGATTTTAGGATGAAGCATCGAAAGAGTGGTCTGTACATAATCAAACCAGTTCATCATGGACTGGTATCTGACAGGACAGTACTTTTTAGCTGTTTCCAAGCTTTGACACTTCTGGAAGGCATCGCTGCCGGATTCGTTTGCAGGAATGGGCGTGGCATTGAAGTAGCTCATCGGGCTGTCCACGAATTCTGCTTTGAATCTAGCTGCTGCCTTTACGCTGTCACTTTCTTTGGTATATGCTTTAGCTATTTCCAAAGCTTGTGGATACAAAGAATCAAGCATTCGTTTCCCTAGGTCGTATATCTCGTTTGCTTTCATACTGTTTGTAGTAAAATATGGCAGTATCATTTCATAAGCTTTAGGCCCATTCAGTGCCTCACCAGTTGGCAGTTTTTTCAGTGTTGGTTGCTGTTTATCTTCACGTTGATCCAGCCATACGTAGTCAACAGGGAGTGAAGCAAGGCCACTGACTTTATCATCTGGTATGCAATGCCTGCTGTAGTTGAGTTTCACATAATCAATGAACGCTTTGATTGGCTTTCCCAGGTCGTTTAGCAAGGCTGCATTTAATGACCCCTCCACTGTCTTGCCATATTTTGATCTCCAAGCTCCTTGTACAGATGATTCAAGCTTCTTAAGGTAGTCTTTGTGCTTTATACCATTCTTAATAAAGGTTTCGTCGTAAATTCCTGTGAAAAGCGACAAAAATCAAACTAAGTCGAATGGTTGCTGTTTTATTCAACCAATGAACAGAAATACTAACAGAGTGGTTGGTAGTGCCTTGATGTTTGCTAAAGTCAACATCGCCAGCCTCGCGTTCGAATTCAAAGTGAGAGGACGGCTATGGGCTGCTGGAGGTGGGGGTGGCTGGGATGGGGGGGGGGGGGTATTTTGTGGTCCATGATAGAATATAATCGCTGGGGGTAGGGGTTGAAGCATTCAAGCCCCCTCGCTTCTATGGGCATGTGCAATCCTTTGAAAATGAAAAAAGAAATGATCGTAATAAACTGTACCTGTTTCGTTATTTCTTGCTATGATGGGGAATCTGCTTGATATTGCACTTAACCCAGACTCACAATCTTTAACAGAGCGCACCATTCCAGCTTTTACCCCATACTTCATGTTCTCAACATACTGGCTTACGGATTTTCCATGCTTTTTGATAGAATCGATCACAAATTCCATGTCTGAAAGGTTTTTAGGTTGAAATCCTTTGTATTTGGGGTTAGCAGTAAAATGATAGAAAAGATCCGATCCAATGTAGCAGATTGGCTGCCAGCAAAAGTAGTTTGGTCCCATCATCCAATCCCCTGCGTAATAGTTTTCATCATAAGGTGCACCAAAGTTACTTTGGAGATAGTGCTTGACCTGGGCAAGAGCTTTCCGCTCTCGTAGTAGCATCGTCTTCTCGTTGAGCTTCATGTTACTGATTTCAGCATACAGCTGCTTTGCCATATCTGTTCGCCTTTTGATTGCACTTGGCATGGCGTCGTAAGCGCTGAATTCTTGCCTTGTGTTGGCAATTGTTGCATCAGGCATGAAAATAATTTTGTTTGGGTTCATTTTGTAGTAGGCTTTTTGCACCTTTTTGATGAATTCTATGAGCTGTGGACTGCTTACTCGCTGGGATGCCGAAGAAGCAGAGCAGTTTTCAGTGGAGTTCTGCTTGACGATACCAGCAATCAGCGTCGCAAAGCCAGCCAGGCACAGGACTGCTACAGTCAATAGCACCAGTCTATTCATCTCATGGAGAGCCATTTTTACTGCTTCGACATAAACGGTCTTAGAAAGCAATGACCTCAAGTGGACTCAGATTCTTAGTGCTGGCTTACTTCCGCCCTTTGCCTCACTTAGCACTTTATACCGTCCATGCAGCCTTGATGTAAACAAAAACCACACGTGAAAAGCAGGGGCGAAACTTCACTATTTTTATTAGGTGGGTATGAAGCTTAGATGCCCGATGAAAGGGCGTGTCATGCAAAAACTTCATTTTTAGGGCACTTCGCCCCAAAGGCTGAAATCATCGGGGACCCCAAGAGACAGTCACTAAATATGTTAGGCCTTAAGACTGAGGCTGTTTGTTTAAAGTCATGAAATATGCCTCTAGTTTCTCTGGCGTTGGCTATAAACATTTGTTTCCGAAAAGCAAGCATTTGTAAGGCCTGTCTTTTCTATAAAAGAAAAATGGTTTTCACTTTCTAAATCACCTATCTATTAAAAGAGCAATTTTCAAAAGAGATTGAAGTAGGGTCTCCATTTTATCACAGTGGAACTGCAAAACACAGCTTGGAAATTTCGGAATTTAGAAACAGCAACGCAGACTACAGTGTTTCAACAAAAAAGGCGTTCACTTGCTTTTTCTGAGTTTGATTTTCAAATTTCGGTTGCTCCGTAAGGAATTTAAACATTTTAGACACCAAAGTACAAAGTCAGTATCTCTGAATTCACCATAACAAAAGCCCTCAAGCCATTTTTTATTGGAAATATTTTACGGGTACACCTATCATCAAAGCTCAATTTTCGTGTTTTCATTATCATGGATATTGTTCAGAAATAGAAGAAATTCGAATTTTTTTTGCAATTCATATCTTATTACAATTCCTTGATAAATTTTCTATTATTTCCCGCTTGAACTGTAGGCTTAAAGCTTTCTGTTATTTGTTACAGCCATTTGAATTTTTTAGTTAATTGACTTTGGCGGCTGTACGGCCATTTTTTGGCGAAGGGTGCAATATTTTCGGACCGTAAGTGTAAAAACTTCAGGGAATAACTTCCTATGAATGTATGATTAAATTTTCATACATTTGGAAAAGAAAGTATTGCTTGATTTTTCTCAACATCGTATTCCGAGATGCCATATCCTTCATGCTTTGATTTATGATGGTTCAAAAATTGTCAGTGTTCCATGGGCTCCGAGGCAGGATGAAAAGGGGGGAAATTTAGGAAAATTTAGCAATCATAACAAAAGATATTGAAAAAAGCTCTCTTGTTTTAGCAGCAGGAGGTATATTTTCAAGTCTTCTTGAGGCTAATTGTTAAGGTGACAATGTTCACACATCAGTGTGAACATTATCACTCCCCAAGCTTCCTCCAAAAAGTTATTTTTCAAACTGTGCTTGGATTGGACAGGCCTTTATTGAAACTTCAGAAACTGTTGTTGGGAGCAATAAAAACCATGTTAGCACTGAAGATACCTGTTGCAAATTTTGTGCCCACTAGACATACAAAATGTAGATTTGAATCCAGTGGCGTCACTACAGGGTGGACTGGGGTGGACATGACAAACTCAATGGCAGTACCAGAAGAAAACATTGTATATTCTTTACCAGATGCATATTGTCCCCATGGCCAAACACAGGAGGCAAATCACTACTTAAAATCACTTTCCTAAAAAGTTTCACCCCTAGGACAACTGCTTTTCTTTCGGCTAAGAGAAATAACCATGAAACGAGGAAGGCAGAATTGACTATCTTAAT
Source organism: Rhopilema esculentum (assembly GCF_057945365.1). Taxonomy (NCBI): domain Eukaryota; kingdom Metazoa; phylum Cnidaria; class Scyphozoa; order Rhizostomeae; family Rhizostomatidae; genus Rhopilema; species Rhopilema esculentum. The sequence goes on along the minus strand of NC_142834.1, from coordinate 7,894,253 downwards.
TTCCCCTTTCTCGTGCATTCAGTAATCAGGCATAAACTTATCAAAAAGCCATTACCTAAAGGCAGAAGGTAAAATGCTGGGAAATATGTTCTAGGTGATTCTACCCGTCAGAATCAACTAAAATGTAATATACGTTGTTTATATCTAACGTTTTTGACTTAGAAAGCAGCGTGACAAGACAAATGTTTATTTCCTTCTTTCCTAAATATATTTGCATGTAAAATCATGTATATGTCCATTATATAATAATTTTAAAAGGGATCATGACATTTCAAAGAGCATATGAAGACATGAACCTAAAAGATGATAAAAGACCTCAAAATTTTCATTCAAAGCAATTTTTGGCTTGAATTTCTTTTGGCCATTTCGGGACTTTATTGTTGGGAGACTGCAGTGACAATGTTGAAAGCGCTCCATTGTATATCCTAGTAGAGCTTGTAGCTGTGATTTACACCATGGCTCCTCGCTCATTTTATCGAAAACTATCACCTTTCTTAAAACCAAGCTGTGGAGCTAAGCCTTAGCTATAAGTTTCTGAGTTCTTCACAAATTGAATATCCAAAAGACTATATGTGAAGAAGTAAGTTGTTCGTCACGCCAAAAACGTCTTCTATATAAGAATTGAACGTGCACATATACGGAAATAATCTTATTTTAAAATCTTTGTAAAAAATTATCAAAAATGAGACTCGTTGCAAAAGGACCTTATTCTACTTTCATTGAACAATGTCATTGAACTTGTAGCATCACGTGTGACATTAAAAGCACTGCAAACGAACACGTTATTGTATATGAATCGCAATGTTAAAGTAGTTCAAGTAAAGGGTTACTGGAAAGATTCAATGATTAAAGAACAGGAAATGATTTAGGGTCACTGGTAAAGGTTAAGCTCGGCCAGCCTTTGGCCATTCAAGCAATTGATATCATATAATGAGTGAAAGCAAGCCCTGCCATGACAAAGATGAAAAATGTTCTATAAAAAGAAAAAGCACTACCGCAAACACTACCATAAGCGGCGAATTCCGTACTGCTGAAACAGAAGCTGTGATAACGACAAGTATGACGTGTTTTAGGGAACAACTTTCAAAAATTGCCTTGTTGACAAATTGCATCTTTATAGCAGTGCAAAATGTTTTCATAATAATATCAACTTTTCAATGCTGGTACAATACTATTGAAACAGGGGAAAGAAATTTTGAGAGAGAGTAACCTGGAACCTGGTATTCCTTCGGTAAAATTGTTTGGTAAAATTTTAAAAAAGGAGCCAGGGTCCAGAACTAATTGGAGCTGTAAAAACGTCATTTCATTTGTTCATCCTTGCAGTCTGTAAAAATACTGCTTAAAGATAAAAGAATTAAAAACGGAAGTCGACAAAAAGCCGCTTTGCATACGGTTTGAAGGATTTCCTATATGTTTAGTTGAGTATGTTTAGCAATAGCAACTAATGCCAAAATCTGGCATTTTTGTTTCGTTTACATCAGAGCCATTTTTCTACACTTGCAAGCAGCTCTAAAGAGGTTTGGGGCCGATATCCGAAAATGAGATATCTTTCCCCTTAAAGTTGCTTTTAAGTGATATAGCACATTGCTAGTCTAATAGCATTGAAGAATTTGAAGGAAAGCGTTGATAAAACCAGGCAAGGGACAATATGCCTCTTGGTTCACAATATGCACAATTTGGTGTGATACAAAGAGCAATTTGTACCAGTTAACGTGCCAACAATTTTTAAGAAAAAGGCAAAACTCTAATCGCATTGTCCAAAATTAGGCTTTAGTTGCGTTTTAGAATGCAGCAATGTTCTAAAATTCTTCATCTGTAAACAATTCTTTAAGAAGCTTGCTTGAAGCGGAAATTTTCTCTATTTTGTGTTAGAAAAGAAGCAACAAAGGTAATATCTGAACGAAATTTGAATTAATCATTAAAGTTGTTCTGAAAATGCTCTGTCATTAGCGATTATTATCACTTGTTCGAATTAGGTTGAGTAAACCATAAAAAAGCACAAGAAAATATCATGCTTCTCCTTCGATATCATAGATTTCAGAAACAAAGTTGATTATCAATGGTAATAAAGTAAAGTCTACTCAATTACCATCCGATTAATTGCACAAATACAAAGTCCTGCTGAAATGTTCAAATAGTTTGATTATTTCAGTAATTGGACTAGTGGCGGAATCACAGGGTTCAACTTGAACAACTTCCTCCTTTCACCCTACAGAGCTGAGCTCAACTTTGCACCCCTCTTTTTCTTTAAAATAATATCAGGGCCACCATCAGGTGAGCAAGACCCTGAGGCAAAGAGCAGGGCCAGGCCCTCAGGCGCCAAAAATTTCGAGACCACACCCTTTTATAGGTGAAGTTCCGTTTGACTTTATTTTTACTGGTGCCCTTAAGGACCCAGGCCCCGTTTCCCCGGCTGCCCCCTCTATTCGGAGGTCTTGAAGGTATCCTAAATCGTAAATAGAAGGCTTAAGAATTCATACCTTTGTAATGGAAACCTGTATCTACAATCAATCTTAACGCTCGCCATATCTGCAGCTTCAGCATGCCGTATTTCTGCAGTGGATAGACTTGATATATATCTGTGCCTTGGGCAAGCACAGGATTCTCTGCATATAAACCCCATCCCTCTGTATACGCCGCTGTATAGTAGGTCTCAGAATGCAACCAGTCGATTTCGTCTTCTTCTGAATCAGCTGATGATGAGAAATGTTCAGCAAAACCCTGGATCTGTGAAGAGAAAGATTACTGTTGTTCTGTGTTAGTGCTCAATGTCAAAAAGACACAGATAGAATCTATACACTCTTCATTGTGGTTAAAAAATGACTGTTGATTAATGGTAGTCAACAATGAAAGAAAATTTCACCGAGGGTACGTGGATTCCTAGGACAGCAAGATTGAGGCCCCCTACTTTCTAACAAAGGGTAGGATTGAAGCCTCTCTCCCTCTTTTTATGTTCTGTAGGTATTCCTTCACACTGAAGAAACACATATTGCCGTATGTAAAGCATTCAAGTGAAAAAGAGCTAGCACAATGAGCGAAGCTAAAAAAGTTACTAGATACAGTTTGGGGGTCGCAATAGTCACGCTGCACTTGAAAGAAAAAAATAAATGGAACTAGGACTTAGCTCTACTACGTCTTGAAAGGACGCATGTCTTAATGTGTGCATGGTTTTCTATTTCCACGCTTTATCTTAGAAGTAGCTAATCACGTTATGTTGAAAAAGTAATGTTCCATGAATGATACCTGAGTATGGTGGCCTGGCCTAGCCTCGTGCCCAGCGATAGAGATTGCGGCATACCGAGGTCCTGGTGGAGTAAGGAAAAATGGTAGCTTGTAGTAACAAGGTCTTCTGCATCTCGCTCCAGCGGCACTGAAACTTTGGTGCCCAACTGACGGGTTGAACACGGCAACCATCCTTACTGGGCAATTTGCCGTAGATGCCTTTGGTCCTGTCTGGTAGAACATATTTACAATTTTTGCGTGCAAGGTGGCCATAATCGCTTCTACCTCACCAAACCAGTTCATCATGGACTGGTATCTGACAGGACAGTACTTTTTAGCTGTTTCCAAGCTTTGACACTTCTGGAAGGCATCCCTGCCGGATTCGTTTGCAGGAATGGGCGTGGCATTGAAGTAGCTCATCGGGCTGTCCACGAATTCTGCTTTGAATCTAGCTGCTGCTTTTACGCTGTCACTTTCTTTGGTATATGCTTTAGCTATTTCCAAAGCTTGTGGATACAAAGAATCAAGCATTCGTTTCCCTAGGTCGTATATCTCATTTGCTTTCATACTGTTTGTAGTAAAATATGGCAGTATCATTTCATAAGCTTTAGGCCCATTCAGTGCCTCACCAGTTGGCAGTTTTTTCAGTGTTGGTTGCTGTTTATCTTCACGTTGATCCAGCCATACGTAGTCAACAGGGAGTGAAGCAAGGCCACTGACTTTATCATCTGGTATGCAATGCCTGCTGTAGTTGAGTTTCACATAATCAATGAACGCTTTGATTGGCTTTCCCAGGTCGTTTAGCAAGGCTGCATTTAATGACCCCTCCACTGTCTTGCCATATTTTGATCTCCAAGCTCCTTGTACAGATGAGTCAAGCTTCTTAAGGTAGTCTTTGTGCTTTATACCATTCTTAATAAAGGTTTCTTCGTAAATGGCTGAAAAATAAGCGCTTTCTAGGAAAACAGTACGGTAGGGAGGATTAAAAAATTAGGAGGGGGGCATTGGTTGAGAATAATAAGAACAAAGGGGATATTTTTATTGGAAACCAGGGATCTTTATAATATAGAAAAGTAAAGGGTCTCAAGTCTTCTGAAAAATGTAGCAATTGGATTGGCACTGGCCAAAAAGGACAATGATGACAGAGGCCTTTTGTCCCACATTGGACCAATATGCACTTTTTCTAAAACAAAGTGCGTTTTTGTTTTGGCGTTAAAGGAGAAAAGGGTTTACACAGCTCTTCAATTTATCGAAGATTCACTTACTAAGGCCTTCAATAACCTCCGATTGCTAATAAAGGAAAACATGGTTGTGTTACCCTTTGTTTGTTTGTTTGTTTGTTTGTTGTGGTTGTTTATTCCAAGGGACATTTTCATCCTCAAGTAACTGTTCATAACTAATTATCGGATGTCTTGATTTTTCCTTGATACATTCGTGATTTTATTTTCATTACACTCTTTTTTTATTAGAACAATTTTATAAGAACACAATTTAAGAACAAGCTGAGGCTGAGCTTCTGCAAAATGCAATTTCGAACAACGTTCTTTCTCAAAATCGAGGATTTTTAGCGATGTGTGGGTGCCTTTTCGGTGAGTATTCAAGTTTGTCAGCAAATTAAGGCTGTCTCACTCACTTTGTTGGCAAATGAGGCCTGAACACCACCCTAGAGCGAAAAAAGCTAGCACTCCCACTGCTTACAGCCTATTAGATTATGAACAATTAAGAACAATCCTAAGATTTTCGAAAAAATTAAGAACAGTCAGCCAGAACTTAAATTTACTGGTTCTTATAAAAAAAGAGTGTATTGTGTTAAAGTGGTTTGCAACGAGTTGTTTACTGTATTTAATTAAGCAATGTCTCCGTTGCGTGTTAAGGTCATATATTTTTCTTTAAGTCCTATTGTTACTGTCGACGCCTATTCATGTGAAGGTGTTTGCCTGTCAACATTTTGTGTTAGGTTCGTATTGTCGGTTAATTAGTTTCTGTTTATTGCGTTGATCACGTATTAGTTCATAGCGAAAACATCAAGCAATCAAGATCTTTTGCGTGCTGCGTCCTAGCCCATCTGTTATTTTATTTACACTCATTTTTATAATAATACTATAAATTTTAGTCCAGTCTCGATATTCTTAAGAAATTTTTCTTTTCGAGCCTGAATGAATTCTTAAAGTATTCTTTTTTTTCTCAAATTTTATATGATTTCAAAGGAACATTTGCCGCCCAAAGAAACTAGGCTTTTTGAAGAAACGAGAAAAAACGAGACACGCAACTGCTGAAAAATAAGAAAAAATTTTGCTAGTTGCGACTGAGAAATATTCTTAAAATTCGTGTAAACAAAACTCTTTTAGAAAAGAATGTATTGATTATAAAACGTAGAATGTAGCCTTCAAAAACTATATGATATGCAATAAATAATATATAACATAAAATATACAATATATACATATGATATATAAGTATAAAAAGATACCTGTTTCGGTATTTGCAGAGATTTCTGGAAATTTGCTTGATAACGAGTTCAACCCAGATTTGCAATCTTTGACTGAGCGTACCATCCCCGCTTTTACCCCGTATTTCATATTATCTACATACTGCTCTAAGGCATTTCCATGCTTTTGTATAACTCTAATCACGAATTCTAGGTCTTCAATGCTTTTTGGTTGAAATCCATTTGTTTTTGTATTGAAATGTGCACCAAGATCAGAGCCAATCTTGCAAATTGGTTGCCAGCAAAAGTAGTTTGGCCCCATCATCCAATCGCCGGCGTAATAATTCTCATCATATGGGGTGCCAAAGTTGCTTTGAAGATAATGCTTTACCTTCGCCAATGCCCTGCCTTCTCGAAGCGGGATGCTTCTCAAATCAAATTTTATGTGGTCTATCTCTTCGTAAAGTTTTCTTGCTATATCTGTTCGCATCTTGATCGCACGTGGGCTTGGGTCATAGGCGGTGAAGAATATTCTTATATCAGCGACTGTAGTTTTAGGCATGTAAACGATCTTATTCGGGTATAGCTCATAGTAAGTTTTCTGAACCTTTTTTATAAAAGCCATAAGTTGTGGGCTGCTGCTTCGCTGCGAATTTTCTGTCGGTAGACAGTTATTTTCATGATTTTGCTTAATGATGCCAGCTATCAGGAGCACAACACCAACAATGCCGACTGAGAAAGCAAGTTTATAGATTGTTCCGTTCATTTTGGAGATTTAGAAGCAGTTCGAATGTCCTCACTTTAATAAAAACATCGAGTCTGGGTAAATAGGCCTACTCTATAGGGGGCGATTGGGTTTCGGCGTGATCTTTGTTGTTTTTATGTGATATCGGCATCCGTTGTTGACAACTTGGTAATGATAAAAATTCTTTTGTTAATCAATACAAAGCGAGATCATGTGACCAGTTCCAGGTCAGCCAATAGTTACCCTGGGTACTAGACTCACTATCCATACACTCTTTTTTTATAAGAACCAGTAAATTTAAGTTCAGGCCGAATGTTCTTAATTTTTTCGAAAATCTGAAGCTGGATTGTTCTTAATTTGATCTTAACTAAAGAGGGTGTAAGCAGTGCTATTGCTAGCTTTTTCGCTCTAAGGAGGGGTTCAGGCCTCATTTGCTAACAAAGTGACAAATTAGGGCTGAGACAGCCCTAATTTGCTGACAAATTTGAATATTCACCGAAAAAGCACCCACAAATTCGCTAAAAATCCTATTTTTAGAATTTTTGAATTTGGATCCCATAACCTGAAAGAACATCATGAAGAACCTCTAAATGTGCAGAAATAGTCAATTGTGTTACGAATTGGCAGAGATATGGCCAGGGGCGCCTGCACAAGATTAAGGCAGGAAGGGCAGTGCCGGTGCTCAGGGCAAATAGTAGAATTTATTCCACTACCATAATCAGTTATTTGTAAAGGGTGGGGGAGTGCAAAATAAAATATTTTCATGGATCTGTTCCACCTCTACAGCAGGGATTTTTTCAACCATAGGCTCTAAACATAGGCATAATGTGGACAAAATTCTCCATGCAAGTGGGTATTAAATAGCCTTGTCATTATGCGAAAGTTTTGATTTTATAAGAATCATGGCAGTTATAAATGTGCTGGCTGTGAAACTTTGATTGTCTGCTTAGCCTCAATACCCCATGGTTGCGGAATCATTGATAATTGAGAGTGTAAAAAGGAAAATAATAATCACAAGAATAAAATGTAAATAAAATAATTGTTTACTTCAATGTGTTTTTTATATTAAGGCATAGAATAAGGATAACAACCTTGTTGTAATGATGGATAAATAAAACACCGTTGGTTTTTGAAGTTGATTGTCGTCAGCTATCAAGAACCATCAGCGAAAAAAGAGAGACTTCTCTATTTTTTGAATTTCTAATGGAAATTAACATTTGAGAGTGGCTAAACTAGTCATCAATGATCTACAAGATTCTATAACCTTTTTTAAGTGTGAATAGTCCTGGACGAGGGCAAGAGAGGCAGCTGCCTCTCCAGGGTAGGCGCCCCTGGACATGTGTATTGGCTCTTTCCCCATCAAACCTCTGTATTTTGGTATCTGTTCATAACTTTATGAACAGAGCCAAAACAACAGTGATACGTTAGCAAACCTGAAATCTTTCATTGACCGTTTTTCAACCGATTTTAAACATATTTTAAACATAATGTTTCACATTTGAAAGTATTTTATGGCGATCTCTTATGTCTTGTAGTTAAAAATTCAGATATTCTAAAAATAGTTTTTGGTGACATCACACTTTAGAACTCTATAAGCGTTTGGAAGATAACATCATCGATTTCAACGGCGCATGTGCATACGATTAAAACAAAGACTAGTTCGTTTTCCCACCATGAGTTTGGAGCAGCAACTAGGCGCGTGACCCAACATTCTGAGGAAGAAAGAATGCGCACAGGCTAGGTTTTCATCACTTGTGGTACAGCTGTGATATACAATCAACACTCTCCTCCACAGAGGCTATTGGGGAGGGAGATGGGAAGTGACAAAAGGATAGGATCAAGGACCCGGAACATATCACAGATTAAGAGGCCTTAAACGTTTTAGGGGGCTAATAATGCTAAAATCCAATGTATGGTAGAGTATGTAAATAATTTTGCTTCTGTAAAACTCGTGGCCACCTACTTCACCTTTGACATCTATTTTCCATGCCGCTCCGTCGGGATCATTGGATTATTCTTAGCATCCTGCTAGGTATAGCGCTGCATCAGTATTTTCAAACTGGTTAAGGTGAGGTTACGGGAAACAGGGCTCCCGGGCCGCTAAAAGCTAAAACATTTTGGACTAGAATATTATTATTCGATAAAAATATTTTGCTTCTTGAAAAACGGACGCTTGTATGCTGGCTCTTGAAAAGGCATTCGGATCGCAAAATACACTTCCAGATAGCAGCATAGCTAGCGATTAGGTGAATTTTGTTACTACAGAAAAGAAAAAAGCTAGTGAGTTTTCAACCCATACATACTTAACGCAAAATTACAAAAAATGTGCCATGGAATTATGAGCAGCTATTCTCTAATTTCTAAGAACACAATTTTTGAGAACATCAATAATCGAAGATGCTCAACCTCAGATGACAAATTAGAAAGAGCAATGCGCTTTTTTAAAATGTTAACTCATGCTAGCAAAACATATCAGACTCTATCAGCCAACCACGCAAATTGAGAACACCGAGCTTCTAAAGAACCTATCTGGTTCTTATGAAAAACGTGTCTTATGTTTCGCTTGATAATAAAATATGCCGCATTGGTTAATTCTCCAAGGCTGCAAGTCTGGTCGGCGTACCCAGTACAAAATATTTCTGTCCAAAGCTGACACATAGAGCCACGTTTCTTTTCCCAGCATTTAAGTTTTTTCTTATGCCCTCTGAACATTTTTTTGCACTTTCGTTTACTGGCAGAGAGTAAACAACACATTTGAAATTAATTAAATAGCTTGACTGCAGATTTAATTACTTGTCAACTCCCACAATAATTTTAAACGGCCGGAGGCTGCATTGTTTCGATTAAAACTAATCAGAACTGGAAATCAGAAAAAACAAGTTCATATGAACTGCCCCAGTGATGGTTAAAGGGGCGTGGTTCACATCATCACCTCACGTTCTACCACGGGGCCTACCAGCTGACAAAAACATTTTGACTCTACGTTTCCATACAATTAAGAACATCTCTAATTTGTTTCTTTTGTAATCAAAATAAAACATGATTAATTACCTTTTGTTGGTATTGCATGTATCCCGTGTCCAAGTCTTTTTAACGATTAGAGTCAGTCTAGCATGGAGTTATAAGTACAACTCGAAACCGTGCGAGGAAGTTGAAAAGTCTTTGCATGAGGCAAGAAATTGTGGTGGAAAATATTCAACATGTCATGATTTCGTGATTGGCCAATATTCACGTGGAACCGGAGAGTAGGTTTTGTGAAGATATTTACAATCTTGACGCATTGATCATTACTTAAGTAAATGTGAAAACATGATAGATGAAACGGAAATTTGATATACTGTTATAGCCATTATGGCTAAGTCATACTCTACGCTTTTTAGATACATCCACTTTTAGATTTATTTAGATGTTTAAGGTAACTTTATCGTTTGAGGTGCACGATGAGTGCAATAACAATCCAATAAAAACAATTGAATGAAGGTGTTTTAGTTCTTGGATCAGGACTTCCGCAAAATTACAATTATTTTTTCATTTGTAGAGTCACTAAAGTATTTAAAGATAGCTCTAATGGTTTTTAATCGAAATTCTCTAGATCGTGCAAATACCTTGTAAATCAAAGTATTTCTGCGAAGAGGAAGAGGATTGAAAAACCTGGTGTTCATGGCAATGCAAACAAAGGCATCTCGATTCTCGCCAGGACTCCCATTATGATTGTTATTCGCCAAACATTCACATAAACGGCACCCTTTGGACTCTGTTGTCCTCGATCAACGTGTTTCCTGAAACACAGTTTAAGGGGTCTCCCTTTGTTGTGTTTGCTGTGCCATTCTTAGGACAGACGCCGCAGCGAAGGTGCCAGTGCCATTATCCGCTCGCCCGTTCGCAGTTTCACAAGGAGTTGGTCGATTCATAACGATATGGAAAATGCGTCATCGAAGTCCGAGTTGGTGGATGAAGAGGGAAGGAAGTTTGGGGTCACTTTCGGAGGAAAGTCGAAGAGCGGTTGGCGAACGAGCTTTTTCATAATCGGTGTAATATGTTTTATTGCGATTGCATGTTTATGTGCAGGAATAGTATTGCTCGCAAAGACAAAGAGCTGTAAAGATGACAGCAAGGCAGGCACCAGCTCAGCCGCCACTGGCAAATCGACATTAAAGGAACAGTGTAAATTTTCAGATGAGGCAAAGAGAATAGGACTTGAGACATTTCTGAAGAAAGTTAAAGATACCTATTACAGGGTTCATCCTGAAAATGCTGCATGGCACCCAGACGCAACTACAGACCGTATTCGAAAAGAATACCGGGCGTATGACCCAACACCTGCAAAAATCAAAGAGAGAACGGATGCAGCGATTACCCTGCTCGACGAAATCAATGCCAAGGTAATTGTAATCGTAAATGTATTACTTTGTGTTTTTGCAATTGATGACAGGTTTCTTGGAAAGAGACGACACATGTTGTTGAGATTTGTGAAAGCAGCTTGAGATCTGCGATTTATAGCGGAAGTTGTGGTATGAATGGTAGGATATGGCGAGAAACCAACTCTCTCGGGTAAAGTTATGCCGCCAACCAAGGAAACAAGTCACATTTTGTTCATTTTTATGTCTGCTGAGTTCTCTTTAGGTACAGGATACTATTGACATTAAAATCTGAAACTTGAGCTAATTACATGTATGATTGCATCCTTTTACGAAATGTTTAAATAATTTATGTTGTTTGAACTGCGCCAGGGAGACCTTTTTCTGTCAAAAAACGAATAGATCATTTCGACTTGTAAATGACTTCCGCGGCGTAACCACCATTTTTATATTTCAAGAAATGACTATGAAAGATCGATTACTATCGAAAATAAGGTCAGGCCTATAAAGTTTGGAAACGCATGGCTTTCTGGATGCTGTGATGTGGTAATTTGTAGGTCTTTCAAGTTTATCCTAGGCATGGAAATTTAAAAAATCATCCTCAACTTACCCACCAGAGAAGCAACGTCCACTACACTACGCTCCTTGGCGTCTGGTAGCCCTATCCGGCGCCGGGGTTGTTTGTCAATTTTTGGTCGACATAGAAATATCGGGTCCCTTTTTCAAGTGAAACTTAACAAAAAATTTCATCTACTATATGAAGAAATTTAAAAAAAATAATTTTTTGGTTCCTGCATTAAATTTGGAAATTCGGATTTGTAGGTCTTGTGGATTTTTTTCAACACGTGGAAAGATTTAAAAATTTCTTATCTCCGTAAACAGCATTAATTATTTGAATCCTCAATTCTATGAATAATTAAACATTCAGAGTATAAAGGATAATATGACTATAAATTACTATTACTGTTTGAAAATGTGTCCCTTTTCAGACAAGAAGTCTAAAAATTCCTTAGACTTTTGGCTCATAAGTCAAGAAACATCGAAGCTAGCACCGGTCCACTGTTTCTTTGGCAGACATTGGCCCTAAACTTTGTCTAGAAAGGACACCCCACACCTATACATCTAAGAACAAGGCAGTAGAACATGGAAAGGGGGCATTGTAGGTGGATTGAGAAAATATTTATTACGCTCTTTTTTATAAGAACCAGTAAATTTGAGTTCAGGCTGACTGTCCCTAAGTTTTTCGAAAATCTGAGGCTGGATTGTTCTTAATTTGTTCTTGAATTGATAGGATGTGAGCATTGCGATTGCTAGCTTCTTCGCTCTAGGGAGGTGCTTAGGACTTATTTGCCAACAAAGTGAGTGAGACAACTTTCATTTGCCAACAAGTTTGAATATTCACCGAAAAAGCACCCGCACATGGCTAAAAGTCCTCGTTTTTGAGATAAAAAGTTGTTCAAAATTGCATTTTTAAGTAGTTCAGCCTCAGGTTGTTCTTAATTGGTTTTAACTTTTGACTAGTTTTGAGGCTCATGTCCTTATAAAATTGTTTATACAAAAAAAGTGTAGTGAAGTATAATAAAAGAGAAGAAAATAAGCAAGGGTAAACAAGGGTGATATAACAACCCCCTCCGACCTCCCCCAACTATATCTTGGTGGCTTTTCATCCCTTCAATCCCAGTCCTGCCCACGACTTGATCATTTTTTATTCTTGCTGATGAGTTCATAGCTAACCCCTTCTTTCGAACAAATATTCAGGAATAGATCAGTTTACTTTCCTTCTGGACTTGAAGTATTTTAAATTCAGAAACGATGGCATAATTTCGTCGCTTGTAAAACTGATCATGTACCAAATGAGAGCACCAAATTCTAGAGACACGTGCCTTGCATTGCGTTAGCCTTTTGCTCAGCTGATTACCTGTAAAAAACATTATGCATTAACCGTAATTTTCTTTTACCTTTAGTTATTTTCTGCTAGTTATTTTTTAGTTATTTTCTTTTGTTCACTTCACTTTCGAAACTATGCCCTTGTTTAGTTTCGAAACTTTTTGAAACGTTTATGATTTGCAGGTAGCAACTAGCAATAAAGTTCTTATGTGTGACGTCAAAAATATTATCATAGAGCTTTTAACTTGAATAATCCAATTGAATGTGTACGTTGCATGTGGTAGCTACGTCATCCAAAATAATGATAATATAGTTAGCAAATAAATTGAGTACCAGAATGAAAATATAATAGTTTGATTGTTAACAGACCTGTCAACTCTCCCGGTTTTGCCGGGAGACTCCAGGTTTCGCTTGCTTTCTCCCGGTCTCCCGGTTTTTTATGATTTTCTCCCTGCTTTCCCTTGTCTTTCAGCAAAGGTTTTCTTATAACAAAAATGATTGAAATGACTTTCTTCGGGACAAAGTTTTTGTCAGTTTTTTCAAATTAACGAAAACCCATTAGGAAGACGCTACCCATGATAATTGTTTACTTAATGTTGTCTATAAATTCAACAAATTCCAGGGATCTCCCTGTTTTTGGCCAAATCTCCCTGTTTTTCTCAACAAAAAATCTGAAATTTCCAGGTTTTGAAAATTTTAGGTTGACAGGTCTGTGTTAAAAACACGACGTTTCGAGCATGTACTCGTTATCTCATTAGCTTTTAACTTAGACTACCTATCCTGATAGAACACCACATGACAGAGACCAAACCAGCTCGATATGTTATCGTTTGGGCGAGATATGGCCAATAAATGATACTAAGTTTTGATATGTAGAGAGTTTCCTAATTGTCTCCTAACTCTAGCACTGAATTCCTTAAGCTTTGTAAAGCTCTGCTCGTAAATTCAAACCAGTCTACTACATATCAATTTAACTTTACAGAAAGAAAACGCGAATTTGCTCAAGCCAAGAGAGTACAAGGCTCTTCTGCAAGTGAGGCATTACTTGAAGTATATGTACGGGACACCATATGACGAGAACTACTACGCTGGGGACTGGATGCTGGGGCCTAACTCCTTTTGCTGGCAACCAATCTGTAGCATTGGCTACGATATTTACAACAACATTGGTAATATGAAACCAAGAAATTACCAAGAGATCAATGACGTCATCAAGCACATAAAGGATATCAATGAAACCATATATCAGTACATTTCCAATATGAAACTTGGTATTAGAACTGGAATGGTTAGAACGCAGGTTGAATGTCGTGGTGGGCTAAACTCGATCAAGAAACAATATGAGCAAATAGCAGACAATGGAGAACAAGGTATGGCTATTTTGATTGTGCTTAGTTCTATTTACAGACGGCCACATGTACAAGAATTTTCAACTTCTAAATCATCACTGTAAAAATAGCAATCAAATCATCCTCTTACTTGTTTCTTTACGCAGACATCTACTAACTCACCCATTCAGTTTGAAGGACACCGATGAGTCAGAACAAGACAAACCAGCTTCTTTTCTGTTGAATTTAATCCAGATCTGGATTAAGGGAAAAGATCCTTCAAGTCAATGCATTTGTTTCTTGTAACCCCTGCCTATTGTTTAATTCACTTGTATCTAACGACGATCGAACTTATTCATTCGACCTTCTGCTGTCAATGTTCAATCGTTCTATGATTCAGAAACCTAAGTATGCAGGATTGACAGAGATGCCTTTGTGCCACATGTTTCTTAGTCGCATCATTACCTTTCAAGTTTTTGCAAGAACTACCTTTGGTATCCATACTGCCATAATATAGACATCTTTGATTTTTGAACTTTGTGTACGCAGGTGTACTAAAGATTTGGTTTACGAGGACAATACTCAATGCCGAAACATTTTTGGCCAAGTTGCCAAAAAGCACTCAGGACAAATGGCAATCAGACAAAGGAAAGAGTGTCAACCAGACATTTAGAGATGCTACTGTTACCTATATGGGAGCTGCATTAGACCGAATGCTTAAGTAAGTTGTTGTACTCTCTATCTTAGGATGAAGTGCCTGTCAACGCGCTGACTTTTTAATTCCTTTCCTTTCTAATTAATTCCTGGTAGTCTTTATTTTATTCGTTTAATGTTTAATTGGATGTCACCTCTTCCGCATTGGGGCAGCAAAGATAGCGAGATTGGGGAGAGGGGATAAAGGTGAGTTGAGCCATCCCAGCTTGCGAGTTTGGAGAAATTTTATTGACCACGCCCTTTGAGGTTATGCCATTAGCTTATTGCAGACTTGTGCTTTTCTCAGACACCAACAGTCTGCTCTTGTGAGGGGGGGGGGGTGGGGTGGGGGCTACCACTTGCCTCCTCGCTACGCTAGTGCTTGCTAGATTTCATAAACCCATTGAAGTCCAGTTGATATATGTGCGATTTGCAGTGACTAGTTCTTTTTGGCTTTTTTCTATTTGATAACATCTATGTTTTGAATATTTTTTCCCCAGGTATATAGAGAATGAGCATTTCAATCACTGTAGACCAGACAACGGTGGTCCTGGGGGCCTCTCTGGTTTGCCAGTCGATTATATTTACCTAAACGGAGTGGCTGACAAGAGCAAAGCAACAACCAAAGTCCTTCCAATAAAAAGCTCGACAGGCAAATACCCGGTCATCAATGGGAACCAATCTTACGAAAAGATCATGGGCTATTTTACCACTAAAGAAATAAGTCCCGACGATGTCCACAAATTAGGATGGGAAATGGTGAACAAGTTGTACCCGGAGGTATTTCTAACGCTCTATTAAATCTATTAAGAATCGGCTATTAATTGTTCATTTGTTTTTAATGAAAAGCTCGTTTTGTTCTATTAGGAGCAAACCTGCCCTGTGAATAAAAACCAAAATCAAGGTTAGGTTCGCAACTAAAATAGGTTTTTAATCTATGCTGTGAGAAGAAAAAATTAAGATTTCTGATATTTTATTACATTACAGAAATACCAAAAGGGTTGACAGCTCCATCTTTCAACTATTTTCAAATACGCCTACCTTTTGGCCATTTACTTTTCCTGTTTTGAGGATTTGTTCTACCTTTCCTTTCATTTGCAACTTCCATTTTTTATTTTTATTCATATTCCTCCATGTAGATTTTGTTATTTTCATTTTCTTTTTTGGTTCACCAAAGCGACGCCTGATCGACGCTCACTCTCAACTACGCGACTTTTTTAAATTGTCAACACTTTGCAATATTTCTAAAACGTTTTCCAAATGCTAAGAAAGTCTCATTCTTTTTAATAGTGGTTCAACATTTGCAAACAGTTATCAGAGCTTTTGATATGCTATAAATGAAATGACAAGTTTTTTCACATTTACGCAGACTTATGTCGGCCCTAAATCGCTTTCTGGCGTCATTATAAAAGCCTTAAGCCAAAATAACACCTCCACTTAGTTTAAACGCCCAAGACACAGATTAGCTTGACATTTATTCTTTAGAAAATTAAAAGGTATTGTTCCAAGACATTTAGCAGCCATTACAGCTCTTCTGATGACTGGATAAATTTTCCAGTTTTTTTTGTATGACGATTTTATAGTTGTATTTAAATTCTCAGGCAGTCAGTATTGCGAAAACAGTCTCAAATATCAACGATAATGAAACAAGAGCAGTAGAAGAGTTTCAAAAAGTTCTGAAGAATACTTCACGGAGTTTCTTCAATACAGAGGAAATTCCTCGCAACGAGAGTGAAGGAGATGCGTTTAAGCTCTGTAAGTCGATCGAAGGTGCAAAGAAGTATTGCCCTAACAGATGGAAGGCTATGGAGGCATGGTTTGCCTTTGCCAGAAAGGTACAGTGTACTTTGTTATTTATGAGGTACTTGCCGGAATAGCCTGATCATAGCAAGCCTGTTTCGTGATTAACTCACTCTTAAGGAGAACAAGATCTTTTGTAGATTTTATAGACAAGTTATTTCATTTAGTCTATAATTCACAAATGTTTTGCCCTTCTGACATCATCAATTTTGCACCAATAATTTAGAAACCTTTTGCAGCCTGCATTAAGTTGACTAGAAAAGTGATGGTGTGAATAGGAATCTTGCTCATTCATTGAAAGAACTAAGTTTCCAAGTGACTTTGTTATTGAAAATACAGATGTTACACCTTGTACACTTGGATAAGGAACATCTTGACAATAACCAGCAGCCTCTTTATTAGTATTTGTCTGAAGCACGTTTTCATTTGACTACACTTAGCATTCATAGTGGAAGCTGTGCCTTTTTGTTTTCTGATTAAGAATGGAGTTGTAAGAAATTCTACCCAGGTGCAATTCGCATTTGCCTTAAATAGCCAACGCAACAAATTTTTCAACGTAACACATCCGATTTTTTTCAACTTAAAATACCGACGATAACAAGCCACCATGGGCAGTCGACAGCTTGCAAGTAATGCCATATCATCTTCCCTATTGATTTCACGGTATGCTGCTTCAAAATCATACAAATAAGAAGTGACCCATTAAAGAATGATTTGACCTTGATTAAATTTATGGCAAATGTTAATTTATTTCATCATAGGTTATCTTGTTTGCTTCATTTTCGGTTATAAATGATTAAAGCCTTTAATTTTATGTCTACACAGAAACACGGTTTGTGTTTTGTGAAAATTTCTATGTTTTTAAAATTTCATTTTTCTTGACATTGATTTATTCATCATAATTCAAGCGGAAGCCGCACATCAGCTTCCCATTTAAAAACATGTTTAAAATTAACTAAAGGCCAATCTCCATTGGGCGAAATTTTTTCGCTTTTGCGCTGACGAAAGGCGAAAACTACATGGCACACAATCTCCAGCTCACCATAGCTTTGCGTGCCAAATAGAAAGCAAATATCTGCGTGCCAAAAGCAACCAAAAGAAAATAAAAGGCTTTGGGTACATAAATTCTATCAAGAGCTAGGAGCTTACAAAAATCTGGCTATAGATCTACAATTACATGACCACCAACTATTTTTTACTATTTTTCATTATTTTTCGTATGCAAAATTTGTTTTTGGTGGTTCCCTATCTAGTGAACGAATCGAAGTTTTGCAAACTAATAGATTCTAAGAGAGACTATGTGTGACTCTAAAACACCTTGTGGTATGAGCAATAGGATAAGCCCCACTGCTGTTGGTAGGACTATAAAAGAAACATGCATCGTACTTGTAACAAGAAATTTTGTTATTTCCTCATCCAACATGAAGCTGCTTTTGGACGCAGAAATTTTACTATATGTACATAGGACTTCAAATTCGCCGGCGACAGAGAAAAAAGTTCAAATGGAGATCTTAAATATTGGTGGAAATGTCTCTTCTCGTTGAATTTTTTTGACCTAGAAAAGTCTTTTCTCGTAAGATTTTATCTTTTTTCAACCTAGCAGTAAACATTAGGCCTTTTTTCATTTTCAGGCGATGGCCATGTTGGATCCAAAGACTATCGATATGTTTTACTTCAGTGGTGATAAACACACAACGCCCAACTGTCCTGTTGATTTGCGGCCGGACTTTATTCCAACGACAGCTGCTCAGAGCTACCAGAGTAGTGGCGTCAAATGCACGACCAACTCAATTTACAATATCCCGTTTTTCTTAAAGAACCTTGGACCAAAATACTCCGAATACTCCGTGAACGCACACGAAGCACGACCAGGGCATCATACCCAGGTAGAGTTTCTTTATAGACCAACTGGTTTGAATATGAAATCAACACTGCGTATCTAAAGGCATTAAAGTTGCCGTATTTCACTTTCATTTATGCTAGAGCTCACTCCAGTTTTTCTAATACCCTTACCACCAGTGCTCACCCTTTTCAAGTCTCCTTGTCTAGAGCACGAACTCAATCCCAACTCTTCCTTCCTTCCTATATCTTGTAAACTTTGGAATGTTCCACCCCCTTTCTGTTTCCCAGACTCTTACAACCTGTTTTTATTCAAAGCAAAAGTAAACAAACTTGGCCTTTTCTCTCTTGCTTCCTAACCCTTTCTCCCTTTCCCTTGTTAGGGCCTAGCTATAGACTCGTGAGCCTCTCCGTAAAATCATCAACCAAAGAAAACCACTTTGCTTTTCATTTTAAGTAAAGTATTCTAATTATTGCTTTTACGAGCATCACTATGAATTTAATCAATGAAGGGAAGATATGGGGGGATTCCTGCTGCACCTACTCGTCAGGGGGTTGCTGCTGCACATACGCGCCCTTCTGGTTACGCCACTGACGACTACCATATTTTACGAAAATCATCTACTCAGGAGATGTGAAATTACGTCTAATGGCCAGTTCAGGTGAATTCCCCGCAACTTTTGCGAAAGTGAGGCCCAGTTCATACGCCGCATTTCTGCCGAAGCGAATTAAATTGACAAATCTGAAAAAGTTTAAGTGTCAATTAAATGCGGCAAAAATACGGAGTCTGAAACCGAATAAGAATTTATCAATTTAATGCGGTAGAAATGCGGCAGCTCTGCCGCATTTGAATAATAATTTCAGCAGAAATGCGGCTTGGTTTTAGACGCCGTTTTTCTGCCCCAGCGAATTCAATGAAAGTTGTGATTGAAATTGATTTTGATTGATCGAAGAGTGATTAAATGGCAATACGCATGCGTATAGTTGTGCTGTGCCCGCCAAAATTTATAAATCTCATAGTCTTTGATATTGGCTGCCTTTCGATCGAAACTTCAATCGTTTTTGCGAGAAACCCATGAGTGGGAAAACCTAGCATACAGATTCTCACTGCTTGTCATCAACAATATAATTTGAAACCAAATCGACAATTTTGACTGCCAGAAGAAGATGTCTCAAATTTTTCTGACTAGCTCGTCTTCTTCGATTCTTCACAAACATGTTATTGTTATTCAGTAACGTATTAAAAATGGCCAAGAACTGATTTGTTGGCGCCATTTTGTCATGAAGAAATTTGAAAAGAGAATCACATCGGTGGCGCTGCGCAGGATTTTGCACCACATTAAATTCGACAGGGGTTAATAAAATTCGGCGTCTGAAACAAAACACAAACTTCAGGAAAATACTGTCGCATCTAATTGCACTTTAATTTGCTGCGGCAGAAATGCGGCGTATGAACTGGACCTGAATCACAGAATCAAGGAATCAGCAAATCAGTAAATTACCAAATCAAGGAACTAGCCAATCGGCGAACATGTAAGTATCGTGCATTCGCAGTGAACGAGAAATTTAAATCCTGTTCATGCGCAGAAGTGTGTTTGATGAGCCAGGCATCGAGAGCGAATCAAGTCAAAACTTACATTAAAGCGCCGCCCCGTTTGCATTAATATTTGTTATATGCCATGCAGGTTCAAGGGACTGCGGAGCATTTCTATGACCAGTGTGGTGGTGATATAAAGTGGCTAGATGATTCAACCTACTATACGGCATTCACTGAAGGCTGGGCATTATATGCAGAGAACCCATTGATTGCAAAGCAAACAGATGTCTACAATAACGAACCTATGCAGAAGTTTGGTATGCTCAAATGGCAGGTAAGCATCGATCATGTGCCCGTTTTTTCCTGCCCTTTCAAAGGTTTGTTTGCATAAATAGACATATACCTGTATTTCAGCGCTGAAAAAAATTAACATAAAGCTGTTTTTAACCAGTTCCCTTTTCTCTGCGGACGGAAGCTTGACGCTACCAAAGCCCGGACGCTACTGACGCCCGTAAAAGCGACTTCCTGTGGGGCACCTTACCCTTACGCCACTTGTAACAACAATAACGACGGCTGATAAGTTGGAACCAGGCTCTCTTTACCAAATAAATGTTATAATGTATAATTTTTTTAACAGATTTGGAGGGCACTCAGATTGGTTGTCGACACTGGGTTGCACTACAAAGGCTATACCAGACAACAAGCCATTGATTTATTTGGGAAGTACGCATGGGACAAATCGGACATTGCCACGAAAGAGGTACTACGCTATCAGAGCAACCCTGGACAAGCAACTGCCTACATGATTGGTCAGCTAGACATATGGAGGTATCGAAATGAAACCAAGAACGATTTAGGCGATAAGTTCTCTTTGAAGGAGTTCCATTTCCAGGCACTATCACAAGGATCTTCGCCACTTAGTTATTTAGAAAGTCATCTGAAGAAATACCGTGGTTGCAAGAAAGATCCGAAAAAAGAAGGCTGCGACCTCGTACTGAATCCTGCCAAGCAGGTTACTTCTTCGTCAAATACTGCAACGAAAAGTGAAAGCGATGCGCTTGACATAAAGTGGCCACAAAGAGTTCATCATATATAAATGTTTTAGTTCATATATTTGGGGTATAGGTTTAGCATAAATATTACGATGATTTGCCAATATATCATGAAAGATTCTACTCATTCTGCTATTAACTGTACATAGTCTATTCGTTCATGTAGCCTTTTTACACTTTGACTTTCATACCCAGTTGGTCTGCCTTAAATTACCACTGTCTTCCAATTAACTTCAGAGATCACAAACAAGTGAATATGTTAGCAAATACTTGTGAATGTCGGGATTTTCTCAGTCACTTTATTTCCATATTAAACCTTCCCTGGTTGCTTTTACTCGTGTTTGTACACCGTTAAATATTCTGTCCATGTAACTGCTTTTAGAACATTTTATGAATGATTGACGTTATTAATTAAAAAATCAGGTACTGGAAATCGCTAGAAAATAAGCACTACAAATCAAGACTATCTCGGTTTTGAACTGATCGAATTATTGTAACACACTTTTGGAACATATGAATATCTGCAGTGTGTGTAGAACAGTTTCTGCGAGCTACAGGTGAGCGCAGCGCGCTTATTCAGGCAATAAGTATCGATTACGTAATTTAATTATGAAATAATTTACTTCTTTAACCTTATGATTACCTGTATATGTTACTAGCGATAAACATGATGTTACTGTTTATTTTACAAAATGGTTATACTTCTAGCTCATTTTTTACTTGCTAAGTTCTGTCGATTGGGAAAGATGGACCTAACAGATGGGAAAGTAGAATGTGGGAAGATGGATGCTCATAAATATGTCAAAAAATCGATTGGCCATGAAAGCTTTCAGCATGCTATGGTCCAACGGTTTTTATATCTGGAACAGCCAACAAAAACTAAACCTAAAAAAGGCTTGCAACAAGACTCTACAATCTCGGAATAAACGTAATTCATTTCTTCACAGAAGGATGAGCTGAATTTTGGAACATCAGCTACCAGTATTCGTATTTATCTCGGCTTCAAAACAGTCTGGGTAGTTCTAAGTTGCTTGTTAACTGGACAAGAATACTTTGCTGCCAACTTCGGTGGATAAATCTGTCATGCCAGTTCTGTCGTTTCTATCGATGACGTTGCATATGTGTCAGCCCCAGCCTCCACAGAAGCGGCAAACATTAAAAAGTTTCCTTGTCATTATTATAAAAATTTCCTTGCATTTAAAATTTCTTCTTTCTCATTCCTCGAAACCTTTCATAAGATTAATCTTTCAAACCTTCGACCACACGAAATAGAAACTTCAGTTACTATATTCCTAACCTGAGACTATGGGTATTATAATATTGATAAGAGTATTTATATTATCTAAGACCCTCCCTGAGATGCAACCTTTCCACAGAGTCAATGTTGTAATGGAGAAGCCCACATTTATTGTTTCAAATCACAAAGAAGCATTAAGGGAAGAAAAAGACGGTTCACAAGTTTTTCTTCAAATTTTTTCGAAATGACATAAATCATCTACCTAGGCAAACACAGAATGCAAAATCATAGCTGGCGTGTAGTAAGAAATCCACCCATAATGTGACATGTTACTTAATTTACAATAGGGTGGGGCAACAACAGGCCTAAATTGAAACCTTGGTGAATATTTTGAAAAATTCCTGCAGCAAAAACTACAATTTGGTTTTTCTTAATGCAACAAACACAAGGTTCTGCTATAGCAGCATCTTTAAAGTACAAAATTATTTAAATATTTAACAATGAACAAGTAATCAATTATCAAATAACCTCTCGAAGAACCAATCAATTATCAAATACTCAACCAGAACCCATTGAAATGTGGCCAAAGCTAACTAAACACATATAAGCTTTCTGTTCATATGTTCAGAACATTGATTGCTTATGGGTGTATTTCCTTTAAGTCAATCTTAATGCTAATAATGATGTTCGTCTCGAGTCATTCTGAAGGCGGACCGTCTAGTATCTGGCTGCTTGTGCCTGAATGCCAGTCTTGGCCGCTTCCGCAGCTGCATTCTGCACATCTTTGTTAGTCATAACACCACGGGCAAATTCACCCTGTGCTTTCTCTAAACTTGCTCCTGTTGTTCGATAGATGCTGTGGATCTTTAAAAGGAAATAGCAATTTTAGCTGCATTAATTAAAATAATATTCGCCATATTATAAACAAGCTATGCCTAAATATAGACTGTGGGATATATTTTGAAAAAAATAAAATTTAAAAATGATCCCTTTAGAAACAGATGGTTTTTTCGAGAAGACTGTAACTGATTGGTAAGAGAGAAATAGCTAGACTGGGGACCTCGAAAAAGATAGACAAGATTCTCGCTGCCTGTTTCAAATTTGCTTGCAAAAATCCAGGAAACAATGTATGCTTGTTAAAGATAACAAAGTAGTGAAGACAAAGTGAGCAGCTTCTTACTGCTTTTTTTCAGACTAGAACTGTCGCACACCCTCCTTCCAAAGGTGTACAGCAACCCTTCATTTGCATCATGAAGGTATAAGATTAACTGTCTCTACTCGGATAATCATCGTAGCTTTTTCTACAATATTTGTCTCATAGTCATTGCACACCTAAAGTAGAAACCCGAACTTAAAAGCCTACATTTTTTTCAGTTTAGTCCAGGCAGGTTCTTACTCGGTTTATACATTACCATCGAAGACTATCAAACTTTCCGAACGCCGAAAAACACAAGGAAATGCACTGGACAATTCTGGTCCCTTTTTAAAAAAATGTAATATAATGAAACAAACATGCAAACAAAATTCAATCATGATGCATATCATTTCTAGTTTTGGCCATCCAAGAAGGATTCTTTGGATGGCAATTATGGCCGTCATTTCCTAGCACATTTCTTTTATCGTCGATTTCTTGGTCACCGCGCCTACGACTTTCTCAGCCTTTCTTTTTATTTATCCATGCGATGTAAAAGGACTATGACGAAGTTTATCATTCTTTTAGTTGCGCCGAAAACTATGGTTCCTTTGCAAATTTTAGTTGACCTTGTTTTGGAAAATGACCTTGGAATTTTTAAAACTGTTCTAAAAGTTAACCTTGCTTTAAAATGTACCTTTAAAATGTTGTCCGGAAGTTTTTTGTCCCGAATTCTTTTGCCTGAAGTTGCTTTTCTGAAACTTTTTGTCGGAAAGTTTTTGATTAAATGTATCTCTTACCAATTCAAGGTTACAAAATTCATGTTTTCTAATTGCACTTTGATATTTATGTCATCATTTTGGAACGTGAAGCCCTATTTCCGGTTACGTGTCATGGTTGCAGCACTTCAATAGACCTTCAGTGCGTCCTTGAAGCGCTCTTTCTGACCTCCTTTGGAGCGCTTCCGTCCTTTCAGCTGGCCGTACTTTAGTTGTTTGGGGAAGGAGTCGTCAGGCATGCGACAAACATGGCCTGCCCATTTGAGCTGCGAGCGTTTGAGTATTGCATGAATGCTCTCCATCTTGGATCTCTGGAGTACCTTAGTATCTGATACTTTGTCAGTATATAATAGTGAAGGCATGACAACTGCTTTGTACTGTTTGAGTTTGGTCTGCAGGCTAATTCCTCTACTCTCTTATGCTGTGGTATGCAGTATACCAAAGGCCGAGCTAGCTCTGGCTATCCTGTAGGTGACTTTTTTGTCAATGTTGATGGCATGTGACAGGGTGCTTCCAAGGTATATGAACTTAATATCAGAGCCATTCGCTAGATGATAAGAATCTCCTTTGTGGTTTGCAAGAATCTCCATCCATAAGGTGATGGTATGCAAATATTTTTGGCTATGCCAAAGAGATAAGTTAACAAAGTAATAAAGAACATAAATTTTGTTTATAAATGCCTTTACATTAAAAAAGTAATGGTAAACTGGTACCCACTTTCTTCAGAAGAATGATTTTCAAGATGGCTAGAACAGTAAACAGTGCCCCACTAACAAACATCATGGCTGCAATTCCCTTGTTAGACTTGTCAAAAGTCTTGCCAGCATTAATCCATCCACTAAAAAAGAAATGTTGGTGTTTTTGAAACTGAGCTGAAACAGAATCAAAGTTATAAAACCAAAATATTGAAAATACAATCAATGAACACTATTGCAAAGTCAAGCAACATAATTCAGACAAATAAAGCAGACAAGACACAGAAATGATGGTATATTTTGGTGGTAATTTTGATTTCATTTGGTATATATATACTTGAAAATAACAAAATAACCTTATGGATAAATTTTTAGCAAGAAGTATCAAAAGTTATCCCAATAATTGTTGCAAAAGATAATTCTTGCAAAAGAGAACCCTTGCCTATGTGTAAATTTTACCCCATTTTTTGTCAAAGATTGTTACCACATTTGAAGACTTCCAATGCTACAAGTAACATTGATCAATAAATGAATTGACAAATAAATCATTTTCATTCTCCAGTATTGGCCAACACCTAATGATAAGACCATGATAAGAAACAGGATCTTTATCATATTATTACTCTTCTATATATTATTCTTATCATATTGTGTAGAAATATGTATTTACCATGTGCCAAATGCAGGTATACCAAGAGCATAAAGAATTGAACATAGAATTTGGAAGAAGAACACAAAGAAAAATAGCATGTAGTTGAATGAGCTGTCATTCCTAAAAAAAGATGCATAGTATCAGGTTAATAAC